>NC_143479.1:2680545-3007009 GCF_027475165.1 Benincasa hispida | reverse complement strand
AATCTTAGACTCGCAGATAAAAAAGAAACAACCTCTCAACGACTATTGCTGAGACAAGAACTCCTTCAAGATTGATTGAAATTCAAAATCTCTTATGTCACGTTCGACTACACACACAAACGAAACTCATCAAAATAAAGATGTTCAATCAAAATGACAATCATAGCAAGAAAGCAACTTGCTCTTTAAAAGATGCAGCGAAAAAAGAGCCCATTCAATATCGACATAATCATAAATAAGGAAAGAATCCACCCGACAGAAGAAAAAATAAGGAAAAAACAATTCTGCAGAAACGACGACTCACAAAACATCCTACAAGACATACCCAGACCAACCAAACCAGCAAGCACCAGACACCCTTTAGCTATCAATTTTTAAGGTAGAAACCCATCAACACAAGCACAAACAACAATCCATAGCAGCAAAACCAAACCAATTCAAGCATATTTGTCAGCCGAGTCCTCCACCCCTTTTGATGTAAAAGCGCCACCTGCTTCAGTTAACCCATATCGATGCGGTGAATAATTACATATTCTTCTTAAATTATTAAAATATTTATTTTATTAAATAACTTATATATATATATATATATAACAAAAAAATAATTATACGACAAATAAATAAGTGAACAAATTCGGATGACATAGGTTTTCACTTCCTTTCGAATTATAATTAAAAACAAATAAGGGGCACATGCAAAAATGACCAAATAAATTACCCTAAATTACCCTTATTAGGCCCATAATCCACGTATATATTGTTTGGGAAAATGACAAAACGAAGTTCAATTCATATATAAAAGATGCATACATTTGATATAGTACCGATTACGTAAAAATCTAATTTAATTGTTTTCATATATTGAATTAAGATTAACAACTCAACAAAAAAAATTGGAATTAAATAAAATTAAAATCAATATATATAAATAATTGTATTATAAATAATAAAAAATATATTTTAAAGTTAATAATAAACTCGGGTTGGTTTGGCTTATATTAGGTGAACCCACAAATCAACCCAATCCATAAAATTTTCATTTATTTGAACCAAACCCAACCCAAATGAATTGATAACCCAACCCAAACTGCACAAATTGGGTTGGGTTGATCGTTTTTCGGGTCATCGAGTTTTTTGAAAATCCCTAATCAAATATAGTTAATACACTTACAAAAGAGCAATACTAGGTTGCACCTAAGTAATATACTCCCCATTTCTTTCTATGCATAAAAAGTAATTCTTAATATATTTTTTAAAAAATTTACCATGTGACCGTTTTAAATTGGATGCAAGTTGTACCATGCAGCCCACTAAGTTTTTTTTCCCCTACAAAATAACACATTTGATTCAGATTACCACATATTGCAAATTTCCAATAAATAAATAAGTAAAATGAGATTTTATATTTGTGAAACTGTTAAAGGGCATAAAAGTTATATCTTATAAAATCTGAATTATAGATATAGGTTTTTGAGTAATTTAAAGAGAAATCATTTTGAAAATAGGAATTGGGAGTATCTACGTAATAAAATATGTGCAAAACTAAAAACTAAACAAAACAAAATTGGATTCATGGATACTAAAAGTCTAAATTTAAACTTTTATACGAAGATTTGATTCTAAATCTAAACTTTATACGGAAATTTGGTTATTATCCCGTTATCCCCTCGCCCAAATTCAGGTATTTAAATCACATCAATTCATCATTATTTCTAATAAATAAATAAGTGAAATGAGATTTTAAATTTATAAATACTTCTGTTTAAATTTAAACGTTTAAAGGGCATAAAAGTTATATCTTATGAAATATGAATTATAGAGGTAGATTTTTAAGTAATTTAAAGAGAAATCATTTTGAAAATAGGAATTGGGAGTATCTACACAATAAAATAGGAGCAAAACTAAAAACTAAATTAAATAAAGTAGAATTCATGGATACTAAAAGTCTAAATTTAAACTTTTATAGGGAGATTTGATTCTAAATCTAAACTTTACACGGAAATTTGGTTAGAGTGGTTTTTATAGTTTAGATTATCCCGTTTTTGCTTCGTCCTAATTCATCCTAATTCAGGTATTTAAATCGGATCGATTCATCATTATTTCTAAATTAATTAATTAGCAATTTCTTCATAAAAAAAAAAAAATACGATGGAGAGTATGAAGTTAGGAAGGGGGCTTCCACGGCGTATTGTTCGTGAAATCTTCTCTAAACTTGTTATCTCGGATTTGCCCAACTTGAGACTTATCTCTAAAACTTGGAATGATATGGTTTTAGATTATGCAAATTCCTCTCATCATGAATTCCTTACAAATGCCTTCTTTCTCAGCACATGTGATAATCGTCTTGATCCACGCAATCTCAAGATGCATTGTATCCGTTTTGATACTACCAAACATTTGGATGTAGATTTTGATTTGGAATCGGAATGGACTAAATCATCCTCATTATGCTTTGATGGTGAATGGACCTTTATGGCCATTATGAATTATTGTAGTGGCCTGCTACTTATTTGTAAGTGCGCTAATTACACTCGTTGTGATGGCATATTTAATCCTATGACTAATGAGTTTCTCCAAGTTCCTCGAGGTCAGTTAGATAATGATATTTATTACTTTGGATTTGGTTTCACCACTACAACGAAGCAATATAAATTGTTTAGAGTTTGTGACTCATTTTCTAGAAATTGTGAGTTTGAATCTGGCTCCATAATGGATGTTTTGACATTTAGTAGAAGTGGAACCAATGCTAACCATAATCAATGGAGGTATCTCCATTATCTCCCTCTTGACATTCATAGTAATGGTGCTTATTTAAATGGATTCATTTATTGGATAGGAAAAGAAGAAGAAAAAGAAAATGAGTATGCCATATATGTTCTCGATGTTGAAACTGAAAAAATTGAATTGAGTATTGTGTTGGAAATTTGTCCTCCCTTGTGTACTTCTAAGGTGGGGGGCATGCAACAATTTAATGATAGCGTTTATGCAATTTTTTTGATCAATCAACCAACTGGTAACTCCATTCAAGTATGGAGGATGCAAGAGAAAGATTTATGGATTAGAGAATTTGTGGTTGATGATATACCAAATGATTGGAACGTGCTTACTCTCATCAAAGCCTTTGAAGATGGAGAGATATTGTGTATGGTTAATTTTGATTTTTTTTGTTGGTATAATCCTTTGACTGGGAGGAAGAAGATCATAACTAAGAATGAAAAGAAGATTAGATACGTGTGTCAGATACAATCCTTGAATTTTGGTTATCTCCCAAATATTTTGGCAGGAGACCCGCCCGCCTAATTAGAAGAGATGAGGAGATTATGATTGTTAGGTTATGCTTTTCTTCATATTCTTCCTTGTAGGAACAATGAATTCCAACATTCTAAGATTTATGATTATTGCTTCTTATGCTTCTCATTCGGATTTAACTTTATTTAATTTAGTTTCATACATAAAAAAGCATTGAAATGCAACCTCAATATGCATGTACATACATATAATTGTCATATCTGTACATATAATTGCCATATCTGTGATACATTTTATGCATCTTCATATAGAAAAAGTTAAGTGAAAGACAGAAAATTATTACCATATGTCCTTCTAGGTTGTGGGTCTCTATTTTTATTTCATATATTTTGCATTCTTTACTTTCGTAGAGAAAGAAGGTATAGAGCAATGTTTCAATTTTAAATTTCATATATTGTCTATAACTTACTATCATAGAGAAGGTTTAGAGGTTGTGTTTTATTTTTTGAAATTTTGTATACGCTCTATTCCTTACTATCATAGAGAAGCTATATTATATTGGCTTATCTTTATGCACAAATGTTTTTTACGGGTGCAATTTTCATTTTAATATTGTTACTTTTTTTTTTAATAATTTATTGATTTCACAATAATTGAATTATTCATTTTTTGAATTGATTTATTTCCAAATCTCTTTCTTTATTTAGATTGAATTATTGGTTTAGATGATGTGTTTTTCGGTTTGAATCTTTTAATTAGATTATGCATTTAAATAGTGTGTAACTGTATTGGTTGGCAAAAAGATATATTTACTATTTTAAAAAATAACTAGAGTAGATTTACCATTTTAAATAACTACCCATATATTTATAAACATAAAATAGTTGTAACTAAAAATTAAATATTTGGTAAAATATAAACTACATGAACATATTCAACGGTGTACTTTATAAATTTTAAACTTTTACAATATTTAATTATCTAGAATATATTATATTGTACTCATTTTAATTTTAATAGAAGTGAAAGGTTTTTATCTTTTTTTAAATGTCATTCTGAATTTAAAATATTTAAATCTAAGATTTACTGGAAAATATAAAAAAACGTTGTTATTATAATTTTACTACTTACTTAAAAAAAGGTCAAAAATAATTTTCTAAATAAGAATGATCGATGTCTATTTACCGAACCTATTATGATTTTAAATCTAAAAATGATAATAAAAAAATATAGTTATACAAGTCAAAATATGGGTCCAAGTTTGGTTTTATCAATATGTTACGAGGATTATTGGTATGTTGTAGTTTAATATTTATTTAATTGTTAATAGTTTAATTTTCTTGTAAAACTATAAATAGTCACTTTAGGATTTGTAATTGGAGAAGTTTTTTTATTCTTAATTTTAATATAGAACTTGCTCTTTGAAAGAATTCTCTCTTTAGGGATGGCTTTTTCTTGCTTGGTAATATGTATCATTAATTTTTGTTTTAAAAAAAGAATTAATATTACATTTCAAAGTAAGTTCAAGTTATATCCATAAGTATAGCAATAAAAATGGTGAAATAACCTTTCATCTACCAGATGCTGAATGGCACTTTAATATAGGGCGTAGGCTGATAAGAAAGCCCAAGCCCAATAGTGGCCCAACTACAGATCCTAAATAGATATCGGCCCATAAAGAAAGCTCAACTTTATGGAAATTCACTCTTATCTCTTATTAGTTGATCGTTTTTACCCTTTTTTTTCCTTGGTACTTGAAAAAAAAAGTGTACGAAAATTTGTCCAGTCACATCTTTTAATACATGTCAATTATCTTAGAATTATGCTTATTTTAATATTTTTACTTATTAGTTCATCATTTTTCTTTTAAGAAAACAAACATTCATTAATCAACTATAATGTCTATGAGCTACAATTTTCAATGTCTCACATAAGAATAACAGAAGTAAGCCAACTTAGAGACAAAGACTCCCACTAACCCATTGCCCATCAGTCATAGCGCACCTGTTAAAGTGTGAGCTGCCATATTAGTAGAATGAGGGACGAAATTAACACTTTTAATACAGGTTTTATTCATTCATTCTTGAATCTCCTTCAAATTAACACCCTGATTAGACTCAATTAAATTATTAGAATGAATAGCTTTTCCAAGAGATTGACAATCCAATTCCACCCAGCAATTTGAAACACCTCGTTCGCCTAGCATTTGAAGCCCAAGGAGTAGCAAGAGCCTTAGTCAACAAAACATCGAAGCCTACATGTAAGCATGGTTTTGGAACGTTTTTAATATTTTTTTATTATGCAGTAACTTTCAGACCTAATATCCTAACAAATTAGGTTATTCATGAAAAAAAATGATGCTAAGTCATTCCTATATAATTGGACCTATTTAATTAGGCTATTAATATAGAAACTCCTTAAGTTTTAAAATAACCCATAGGAACTTATTTTTTGCCACACTATTTACATGGACATAACTAGAATAATTGATATATAGTTTCCTCTATCTTTACATTGTTGAAAATGCAACCAAAATCCCATATTGCTTAAATAAGGAGATGATCATGGGTATGATTGAGGATGACTATCTCCATTGATATGAGATCTTTTTGGTGCTTCTAAAAGCAAAGTCATGAGGCTTTATACCAAAAGTGGGCAATATCATGGATTGTTGTCTAAAGAATTGACCATATTGTTAAGACATATACATGTAATACAAATGCAGCATCTATAAATTATATATATTTGCAATAGATGCATATCCAATTTAATGGGTTAACCCAATCTTTTTCAGAAACCTAATTAATATTTAAAGACCTATAGAGTCTTTTTCCAAATTTGAATACATCAAAATATTTGTTTCTCCTAAATCTGAAAGGATTGAGATGAACAATTAAAAATAATGAATTTTTAAAAATTTATTAGTTAAAAAAATGTCAAAATGTGACAGGTTAAAATATGAAAGCTCCAAACATTTCTACTTATTGTTTTTGAAATTATCAAAATTAAGAGAATGGATAAAAATACGATGAAAAAGTAACTTTCAATTGATATGACTATGATAATTATAATATAGAAAGAGATCCACATACCAAAACAAACAAAGGGAAACACGAAACTGTTATTTGATATGGTATAGGAACTCGTTTTCTCTCCCTCTAGCCCCATTCATTAAATAGCCATTTGTCTCATATTTCTTCTTAGATTTGGTTTTATATCAATGTCACTAATTACATACATATTAAGGAAACATTATTGATAATAGCAATCATTTGCATGCATTTATCATGTATAATTCCTTCCTTAATCATTATCCAACATATATAATATTCCCTAAACTTTGATTAAGGATTATCATTTGGGATTGATACCCACAATAATTAATTCCTTCAAAACATCTCAATCATAAAGCATAGCCATTCCCATCAATTTCATTTTCATATTGGTAGAAACAAAACAAGAACTCTTTAATGCTCATCCAAAACAACACCTTACCCTTCCAATATATTCAAGGTCCTTCCCATAATTAACCCTATAAGCCAACTATTTAACAAATAGTCCTTAAGAAAAATAATAATTTAAAAAAAAAAAAAAAAAAACTATTAACAAATAGTGGTGCCACACTAAAGATGAATTGCTATATGCACCTTCTCAATATGGATACATTAGGCAAAAGAGTGGGATGCTTCACAAAAGTCAAAGAAAGAGAGATTCAAAATTTTCATATTTGTCCTCCATTACTTCTTATGGTTTGATTCAAAATGGAGAAATTTCAAGAAAAAAGCAACTGTAAGTTCTTAATGGGCTTTTTGCCAAAAGTTCAAACAATTTCCTCAAGACATTAAATATATAAGAGGGAAATAAAAAAGGGCATTTTTCAAACCATATTTGACATTTGAAAGAGGCAAAATTTTCAATTAATAAAAGGAATATGACCTTTTTAGTCATAAGTTTAGAAGATTATGTGCATATCGTATCCGAGTTTTAAAAATGTATTTTTTAGTCATCAAGTTTTTAAAAATGGATGCGTTTAGTCTTTGAATTTTCAAAATATAACTTTTTAGTCCTTGAATTTGTAAGGATACGTTTAAAAAGTATTTAAAGTAATTTTCTTAATTATTTTAAATAATCATATTTAAAATAATGAAAAAATATTGAAAGAATCTTTTAAACCTATTTCTAAAAATTCAGGGACTAAAAGGATATATTTTGAAAATTTATGGACAAAATACACCTATTCTTCAAAATTTGGAGACTAAAAAGTTACATATTGAAAACTTATGAACCAAACGTACCTATTCTCCAAAATTCGAAGAATTAAAAAAAAAAAAAAGAAAAAAAAAAGGTAATTTTCCCATTAATAAAACCAAACTCTAGCCTTAGGGTTTGCAATAAATCCTTCCATAACTATTGAAATCCTAAGTTTGTGATAATTTGCCAGCTAATGCACACAAGCCATATGTAAGCCATAACTTTCATCTCCATTCTACTCTGTTTCCCACCATTTTTGTTCTGAAGTTTGGGTTAAACTGGTCCTTGAAAGGGCACAAGTTTAGAAGACAGTAAATATTGCATTAATTTCAAAACTACAGTGAAATTAATTATCCCTTTATTCTCACTCTCATTCTACTTTCAAGAACCATTGATATAGATAGTGACCCAAAAAATCAAAGTTCAAACCTTTCCATATCCTAAATTTGAGGGCCATTCATTTTGAGAAAATTAAGCTGTTTGGAGAATCAAAAATTGTCTTTAGAATCTTTGATTTTGTTTTGGAATCAATTCTATATTTCTAGAATCAAATATTATATTGTTCGCGTTATCTAGTTTATGCATAAACTTACATAAAAGAACATATTTTCTTTTCTTATAAATTCATAGTTCAAATTCTATTTAGTTTGTACTCAAATAAATCTATTTAGTTTTATTGCATTTTTAGTTTCTGTTCAATGTTTGTCTCTGTATTTTTAGAAGGCTCATTTTCGTTTTGTTAAGTTCATTTTAGTTTTTATGTTATTAGAATGACCTTTTTTTAATTCGTTTTGTATTATTAGAATGACATTTCTTTTAATTTTAACACTTTAAAAAGCGAACATTTTATTCCCTTATTTGCATAATTGTAACCTATTCAATATATGGAATTTTATTTTGTGTATTATGTGTTTAATGGATAAATTTGGATTACTTTTTCAGGTGTTTAATTTAAACAATAAGTCAAAAAATTGAATTGTTTGGCAACAACTCAAAATAATTTTTAAAACACTCTCAAAATTCATTTAAAAAAAAAAATTCAAATAAAAATGATTTTTTTAAGAATATATTTTTTTTATTTGTAGTCAATCCAAACAAATCCTAAATTATGATAGGAAAATGAGATAGAAAGAAAATAAAATAAAATAAAGATCAAATCAATTTTTTTTTCAAGTATAGAAGATTTAAATAAAAGTTATGATTAGATACGTACACTAAAATAGATAAAAATTAAAAGTACAAGAGTTAAGAGAGACAACATTTTTTAAAATTGAAGCACTAGAAATGAAAACAAGATTAAAACCTGAATCCACAAAATTCTTATAATTGAAATTGGTGCAGCCTGTGCAAGATTATATACATTATGCACCACTAAAACCATACTCGATACACTATTATTGCACAATCCTTATGTATCAACTTTATTTTACAAAACCATATAACAATGGTTTCTATCTATTTGTCTTTGGTATCTAAGGATTGGACATTAATATATATTTGCTGTAATACACACATAGATATAAAAAATCAATGATTAGATACAACATAGATCACATCTATCGATCCATATAATTCTCATTTTTTATATGGAAGAAAAATAATAATTCACTTTTTTTTAAAAAATTATTTTGTCACATGATAAATTTTAATTAGACAATTAGGTGGGATGCATAAATATGAGTGCAACTGAGAATACACTCAAATATTTTTCAATATGTATATGTGTATGTACGTAGGTAGGTCGGTTTTTCTACTTGTTCGACTTTTTGTAAATTTTTAAGTCCACAAATAAAAGAAGTGTCGAAGTATTGATATAATTAGATTTAGCTTAAAATACTATGTTGGTCAATGTATTTTGGATTTCATTTCATTTTAGTGTATATACTTTCAATAAATCTTAAATTTAATCTCGATATTTTTAATAAACTTTAAATTTAATATTTCAAAAAGATATGTGATTAGATTATTAATATATATATATATAAAGGGAAAGCTAATAAAAGACCATTTTTAACTCAGAAAAAGTCAATAATAAACTAACAACATTGACTATATTTAAAATTTATCGAAAATATATAGACGAAATTAGAATAGGTAAAAGTACTCGAACTGAAATGGAACAAATCCCAAAATAGAGGGATCAAACAAAAGTAATATTTCACTCTTAAATTTATTATAATCCATTAGCTAAAAGCTCTTGGTTTCAATATTGTATTTGTTCAACATAAAGAGCATGATTGTCACAAATATTAACATATCCGTTGATACATCGATATATCCATAAATCAAATAATTTCATTTCGTTATTATAGATTAATCAATTCTACCAATTTTTTTTTTAAGTATATGAATAAAACCTAACAAATTATCATCTATTAATCTTGATGTGAATATAAATACCAATAATAAGATATAAGTAAAAGCAACTCAATTACTCATTTTAAAAAAATTTTATCTCAAAAAAGAAAAGAAAACTAAAAGGCATGACGTGGGGCCATATTTGTTGTTGGATTATATATCTCCTGAGAATGGGGCCTACTTAGGGGAACACAACCATAGAAGCTGGTCTCACCACGTGGCCACCCACCAAATGCCCCCCTCTCTTAGTTTAAATGTAACAGTTTCTTGATATTAACTCCAAACTTACAATCCCTGTAATCCAAAAACAATTCCCTTTCTCTTCTTATTATATATAAATATTAACATCCCCTCAGTCCCTCCTTCCATTATCCTAAACCACAGTCTTCTTCTTCTTCTTCTTCTTCTTCTTCAATCATGGCAGATCTTGATTTCACCTCCTCCTTCCCTCTTGAAGATCCAAATTTAGAGCTAATGGCTTCTCACTTTTCTCCTTCAATTCCCAATTTCACTCACTTCTTACCATTCTCCGCTACTACTACTACTACTGATATGTTTTTCCCTTCTCATCAAACCCCAACAAATTTTCCCGAAACTACTTCCTTCAC
The DNA here is from genome assembly GCF_027475165.1 of Benincasa hispida. Classification (NCBI taxonomy): domain Eukaryota; kingdom Viridiplantae; phylum Streptophyta; class Magnoliopsida; order Cucurbitales; family Cucurbitaceae; genus Benincasa; species Benincasa hispida. Next base: position 2,996,543 of record NC_143479.1, on the reverse strand, counting down.
TACTTCCCCCGTTTTACCATCTCACTCTGTTTTGCAATCTCACTCTGTTTTGCCATCTCACTCTGTTTCTACTCATCACTTTCATGATATTAACAAGAGAAAATCTATGGATGTTTCTGAAAGTACTTCTGGAATTTCTACTCCCCAAGTCTCTGAAACTGGGTTCAAGACTAAATATGTATGTATTTATTTATACGTTTAGTCTGTAGTACATCTCAATTCTTTTTTATTATTCATGACGTTTGTTTAATGGAGTTTGCTCTGTTTTCTTTGTTTGTTACAGAGCTCTGGGAAAGGGAAGAGATTGAAAAGTATAGAGAAAGAAGAGGAGAAATCTACTAGAGAAGTGGTTCATGTTAGAGCTAGAAGAGGCCAAGCCACTGATAGCCACAGCTTAGCTGAAAGGGTAACTTTAAATTTAGAAAAAAAATTTACTTAAATTGGATGTTATAATCATTTTTGTTATTTTTAAAATCTTTACAAAACATAATTTTAATGATTCAAACCAAATTTTATAAAATTTAATATTAAATTGATTTAGAATAATATAAATATATCTTTCATAACAAAAAATGATTTTAGTAATTTTAAAATCACTCCTAAATACGCACTTAATTACACTTACATCCCATCTAATATTAGATCATACAAAAGTTTGCAACAAACTTTTTTTTTAACTGAATTTTTAATTATTGCTCTTATTATTAATATTTGCATAAACTTAAACTTTTCTTCCCTCTTTCTATTGTTAGAAAGAGAAAGGTTTTTTTTTTTTTTTTCCTTTTTGGTTGTGGGTTAAGGAAATATGGATTAATTGTTGTCAATCAATCAGGTGAGAAGAGGAAAAATCAATGAAAGACTGAGATGCTTGAAAGACATTGTCCCAGGATGCTACAAGGTAAGAAAAAGAACCTAAGCATATTCTTGTAATTTAAAAATAATAATAATAATAATAAAATGGCGAAGAAATGTGAAGAATCTTGTTCTTTCTTTATTTTTATGGGTAACTTTAGGAAGAAAAAAATGTATTGAAACTAAATATTCAATGGAATAACAGACCATGGGCATGGCAGTAATGTTGGATGAGATAATTAATTATGTCCAGTCTCTGCAGAATCAAGTGGAGGTGAGTTAATTCTTCAAACTATACATATAAATGAAAATATTCCTTTTGTTTTTTTTTTTTTTTTTTTTTAAATATATAAATTCTTGTTATTTTTTGAATTTCAGTTCCTATCTATGAAACTTGCTGCAGCTAGCTCTTTCTATGACTTCAACTCAGAGGCAGATGCCATATCAAAATTACAAGTAAATTAAAATGAACCTTAAATTTTAATTACATCTCTAAACTTTGGATTATACTTCTAATTAGTAACCAGGGTTAATTTGGGTATTTTTGCAGAGGGCAAAGGCACATGAAGCAAAAGAATTGGAGAGATTGATGAAAGAAGGATATGGAGGAATGGCTTGCTTCCACTCAAATTTGCCCCTTTGACTTCTATTTCTAGATGTCAACTTCTCATTCCTCAAAACAAAACACTAGGAAAAAAAAAATCATCCATTTCAACTTGTTTTTCTTTTTCTTTTTCTTTTTTTGTTCAGATTTTATAGATAAATTTGGTCCTCAATTAATGATAGTGTACTTAATACAATGGAAATTTATACTTAAAAAATGAAGCTCATTCCACTGGAAATTCTACTGTATGGAGTCACTAGTGTTAAAGAAAAAATATATGTACATTCCATAATATAAGTTGTACAAACAACAATACCCAAGCCTAGAAATTATTCTTTATATTTTGTTCTTTCAGAGAAAGAATAGTAAGGTTGAAGGAGGTGAATTCAAATCTATTATGAATACTTAATTATATAAGAATAATCAATATGGCCCTCTCAAACTAATTTGAATTTAATTTATTTAATTTTAATTTTGTTTAGGTATGTTCTTATTTCTAAGTTCAATGTATCCTTTTATCTTTAATATAATATATCATCTTTTAGATTTTTAATTTTGTTCACAATCTTATAAAAGTTATCGCTTTTAAGAAATGGTACACTTTCAAATTTTTTATTTTATTCTTTATGTTTCAAAATTTTTCCATCAAATTTTTATTCAAATAAGAATTATAGTGCTAATAGGGCGTTCAAAACGAATATTATTTCCCAATACATTATAGAGTTTTATATAATTTTAGAATTCTAATATGTTTGGATAATTTTAGTTATACAACCTAATTTGGTGTAAGGCAAATCCTATTTAACTAAGGAACTAAATGATAGGGAAAAGTCAAAATGAATTAGCATTTGTTGGGGTGTGATTTTGAGGAAGAATATTTGTAAAGTGATTAAAATCTTAAACACTAAAAAAATTCATAATCATTTGTTAACATTTTTCTAAATTGGGAAAACTTTTTCTAGAAGACATATATTTGTGTTAAAGACGTTGACATGATGATTAATTAAATAAATCCATATCCTAAATTGAAAATTAATCGAGAATAAAAGGACAGTTCCTTCTTTTTAGATATGAAAGGACAACTTGAAACTCTCTCGAATGACAACAAAGAGAAACTTGCTATGCATTGAATTATTAACATTTTTAGAATTAGAATATATATCTTCAACCCATATTAAAAAAAAAACCCTATTCTACTTTTATGACTAAAAAATAACTGTTTTTCTTTTTTGTGTTAAGGATTTTTTTTTTTTTTCAAATTGTCATGATATTTATGCCAATACGAATATAGTTCAACCGACACAAAATTTGTATTATCGATTTCAAGGTTAGAGATTCTATTTTATACTTCACATATTGTGAGAAAAGACATATTTTTATAGGTAATTGTTTTAAATGGCAAAACTATCGGAAGTATTTTAAAATATAGCAAAATGTCACTATTTATCAGTGTAGACATCTATCTGATAGACAATGATATTTGGCTAGATTTGTAAATAAGTTGACTCATTTTCCTATATTTGAAAATATCATATGATAGACTCAGTGTATGTGTATGCGTGTGTGCACGTGTTATGTGATGTGCATTGTACGTGGGCATGTGCATTCACGTGCGTGCGCGCGTGTGTGTATGCCTGTGTGCGTGCGTGCACGTATGCACACGTGTGTATATGTGGACAATGGTCATTATGGATGTGGTGTTTGAGTTAGGTCTCAATTAGTAAAATTCTTGACCTGTCACAAAGCCTCGCATTGATGTGCTGCTTGCCAACCTACACTACTATAGTGCCCAAACTATTATTCAGTTCAAACTTGAGGCAAATTTGTAGGGGTGTAATGTATTCCTTTGATTGGGATGTATGCCTTAAAGCCTTGTAATTAATAAGTTATTCGAAATAATGGTTGGTTATTTTATATATGCAATTATCCATTAAGGAAAGATACGCAGTTATTTTATGTAACTTAAACAGTATGTGGTAGATATGCAGGTGGATCATGTTCAAGTAATAACATAAAGTCTATAGTATATGGATAAAGTTACAAGAGTTGTAAGTGTTACAAATGATTTGATCCATATCGTTCACGTGGAGACATGCGAGTAGAGGTATCCTATACAAAGAGTTTGTATAAGACGGGACTGTGAAATGGTTAGTCTCTCTTTATAACACCGTTAATTAAAGATATTAACATTTCATAAAATGTCCATAGATAACTTGACACTGAGTGAGTTATGAACTCCTGTATATGAGGGCAGTCATTTAATTTGTATAGGTGAGAGTGACCTGACTCGCTGACTAAATAAGCCTACCATTTTGAGGATGTGTACGAGTAGAGAGTTGGGAACATAGCTTCACATGATGGTATTCACTTCTTCCCATCTTTAGGGTAAGTATATGAATTTCTCCCTTAAGTGTTGAATTCAAGTCTTGAACAATGGGACCCCTCCCTCTCATTGACCCAAGAGGGTTTTGTTTTTGGTAGGATCATAAACATGTTATTCATTAGAGGACCAATCAGACTTAAGGAGTAAGAGGTAATTACAGGGATAAGACAGTAATTTGGCCTAGTTGTAGTTATGAGCAATTCGTGAAGGGTTCACTTACTGATAATTGATTATATTCATGAAAAAAAATATATCTATAGTACGAATGTTGCAGTTGTGGATCTTTAGTGGAGTGACCCGCAGTTAATGAATGTTGATTACTTTAATTAAAGAGTTTAATATAATATCGTATCATTGAAGCTTCTACTAATATGTAGATCCATTAAGTCCCCCTGCTAGCTCATTAAGGAAAAACAAGGAATATTTAGTTTTGGAAGAATTTGAACGGTTCAAATTATAAGATAATTTATATTGATTGTATATGATACAATTAATATAATGTAAGTAGATACATTATATCATAAAGTTAATTTTGAATGAGATTCAAAATTAAACTATATAATATGAGAGAATAATGTATTTGAATAAGATTCAAATATTAAATAATATGAATGAGATTCATATTATAACTATAGGCTAAATCTAATATGAATGAGATTCATATTAAAACTATATGTTAAATTTAATATGAATGAGGTTCATATTAAATCCATAGGTTAAATTTAGTATGAATAAGATTCATATCAAAACTATAATATATGAGAGGAAAATACATTTGAGTCATTAATTAAATATATGATATTTAGTTAATTAATATTAGTTGATTAATTAATGTTTATTTATTTTAATTAAACTAAATATGATTTAATTTAATTAAAAAATTAACTCCCCTACGGTTAATGTGGGTTAATGTGAAGAAGGGGAGTTATCTCCCTTTTCACCGCAAAATATAGAATAGTTCTATATTGGTAAAAGGAAGAAGATTTGTTCTCTAACACTCACAAAAGAATCCTCTTTCAACTCACTCAATCTCTCATCACTTACACAGTATTTGACAGAAATAGTTTTTTCTGTAAAAGTGTAAAATTCTTCCCAATCTTCCAAAAAGGTTCCCATAAATCATTTCCTTATTGGAGAATAGCAAGGAAGATCTTGGTGGCGGTGTCTTGTGCGAGACTAGTTGCTGAGACTGTAATCACAATAGAAGATATTGAAGAAAGTCTTCAAAGGCAACTTTTCTTCGAAAATCTTCTCTGTATAAAGCATACTTAGTTAAATATGTTTAAAATTTTATGTATTTTCCTAAATATTCCATATGTAATTAAAAACACATGCATTCACGCGCTTTCACTACTAGATTCGATCATTTTACCTTTGGGGGAGAGGGATCCCTTCCTCCATTTATTGGTGAAGATATGTCATAATTCTTCTATCGCACCTATCTTCTTAAACCACAATAGTTGGAGGTTTTACACTGGCACTATCTCTAATCTAAACTGCAAGTGGATCAGGTCTAAAAAGATTTTGGTTAGGTCAAAAGGACCTTGACGTTACTCATTGTTCACCTCGACACGTTGAAGTCCAATGATATAGTAAAAACAATGTCTCAGATGACTTGTTATTCGACTCATAACAAAACATTTGATACCAACATAACATAGTTAGTCATCTATTTTTTTTAGTACAACAAATACTCCAGTTAGTTAAAGTATTATTATCCCAGTCTAACATAACCCTTTTTTTTTGTTTTTTTTTTTGTTTTTTTAAAAAAAGAAGCGTTGGGTGGTTAATACAATTTCTAAACAGGGGGAAAATAAAATTTCAATCCACCTTTTCCAAATGAACCTGTTTTATTAATTATAATTTATTTTGAGAAGGTCAAATCAACATATTGATTTAACATCATCTTTTGGCAAAGCTTACCACTTTACACTCGGAACCATTTAACATATCGAAGTGAAGATAAGCTACTTTTCAACCTAATTTAAAATTGAACTGACATCCATCTAATATGTTTTTAAATACAATTAGTATTGAATTCATACTTTTTATGTAATTTTAAAAAGGAGGAAATTAGATTTTTTTTTTTTTAATAGACAAACTCATCTCACTTGAATAGTGGTTCAAATCTCCGCGATACAAAATCACTAATATCATTTTGTACAACAATAATTAAACATGTTATTGTTTAGTAATTTAAAAAGATAATAGAAACAATATCAAACTATTTATAGAAATATCAAAATAAAATCGTAATGGATACTGATAGACTTCTATCAGTAATAAATTTTTATCTGTTTCTATCATTGATATCACTGATAAACACTGATGGACTTTTATAAGCCTCTATCAATCTTTATAAAAAAAAATTAAAATTTTACTATTTTATGTAAATAATTTCCCTTATTTTTCTTTTTTAAAAATCCCTCTTTAAATAATTCATACTAAATATATTATATACTCAATAGAGGTGGTCAAGGATATAGTCTATTCTTAATTAGACAACAAATGCATGAAAATTGTCCTTTACTGATTTTTATCAAATCAATTTATTCTTAAGTCGGCCGACCTAAATGTGTACTTTAATAAATCTTTATTTTTCTAAAGTAAATATATATACATTCAATTGATAAAAAATGATGAAGAAGTCACAATCTTAATCACATGATAAGTTGATATTATTTTTCAATGGCTAAAGACCACATATATAATATTCTAATGTTTTAAATAAAGTTAAATTACACTGCCAATAATTGTACTATTGTTGCTTGTCATCCTCCCCACTTTAAAATCTCTCACTTTGTCGCCCATTATATTCATTATTTATTATTTGCTCATTATTGTTTATAATATAAATCTTTTTATAAATATATTTATTTCATATATATAACACGATGAATCCAAGTAGCAACCAAACATTCAATTATGGATGAATATGTAATGTACGTTCATATAATCGAATTTCTATAACTTATTAAAAAAACACATTATTGTAAATAATTTTGAGATATAATATATCAAGGTGAATTTAATCTTTTCACTATAACGTTGGTTCTAAACAATGCTAACTTTTTTTTGCCTTTAGATTATTATTATTATTATTAAGACAAATTTCAATTTATACCCCTAAACTTTAGGGATTATATCAATTTAAACCATAAACTAAAAATTGTATCAATTTAAATTCTGAACTTTGGGATCTATATCAATTTAAACCTCAAACTAATAATTATATCACTTTATACCTTGAACTTTCATGAGTGCAATTTAAACCTTGAACTTTCATAAATATATTAATTTAAATCTTGGATATTCATAAGTATATCCAAATAAAACACAATGGAGGGTTTAAGTTGATACAGTTATGAAAGTCCATGGTTTAAATTAATACACTTATAAAAGTTTAGAGTTTAAATTGTACGATTATTAGTTTGGAGTCTAAATTGATACAATCCTCAAAATTCAAGATTTAAATGGATACAATAATTAGTTCAGGATTTAAATTGATACAATACCTAAAATTTAGGGTATAAATTGATATTTGTCCTTATTATTATTATTATTAAGGTAATTGAAAAAGAAGCATCCTAAAGTATAATTGTAATTGCAATTAGATATTCAAACTTTCAGTTGTAAAAGTGGATTGTTAATTTTCCTATAAATGTTCAAATTGGACCATCAAATTTACAATAGTTGTAGAAATTAGAACACCATATGTTGAACCATCAACTTATACTATTGTTACAATTTATACAAATATTTAAGTTTGAAACTCCAATTTTAACACTTGTATAAGTTTGAGTGTTTAATTTTTACAACTAAGGGAGTGTTTGGGGCATAGAGTAGGTTATTACAATCTGTGGTTTATAATAAACTGTCTATTTTTATAGTCTGTATTTGGGATGCAGACTACTATAATCTGGTTTATAATAGTCTGTATTTGGGGTGCAGAGTATTGTAATCTGTCTTATAATAGTCTATCTTTGGAGTGCAGGTTATTATAGTCTGAATTATAACAGTCTGTAATTTGAATGTAGATTATTTTAGACCATGTGTAACTTTTTCTACTACCATCTTTTATAATACTAATAATTATGCATATGAAATATCATATTTTGAAAATATAATTAAGACTATATGTTCCACCAATTTATACAAAATTAATTTGATTGTAATTTATGCTAAAAGCTAACCACCATTTTTTAAAAATAATTTTGGGAGGTACCTTGGTTAACATGGCCAAAAAGAAAATAAAAAAGTATATTACTTTCGGATGCAATTCATGGGTTTCATATATAAACCTCTCTTTTCTGGAGGTACAAAAAAATGTAAGACAAAATAACTAATTCATGATTGCATGATTAAAATATGACCAGGAAGATTTCACACCAAATGTACTACAAACTTAAATTCATCATTGAAACAAAGTAATCATTGTTCATTATTGAAAAGCAGTCCAAAACACAGATTGATCAAACATTCTCTTCAAGGAGGAGGTTACAATAGTCAACTTCAGGGTAGTGGGAACGGATAAGAAGCTTCTTGTATCTTGCACACTGCGGAATATGATTTGCATAAGCTTCACCCTCTGTCGGTTATGCAATTCAGGAATATTTTGGAGTTGGTATACGATTTTCGCACGTAGTTTGTCTTCGGTTCCACGCTTCTCTTTCGATCATTCTGCAATTTCCTTTAATTGGTCATTTGCGAACTCTATCGTATTCCTAACAATCTCCGCTGTTTCATATTGATTCCCACTTCGCTTCCTCTTACTTTCTCTCAAAGCATTTCCTCCAGTGCTTCGACTAGTACGTGTTCCATGCATGTCATCTTGTGACATGTTCATTCCCTGACTAGATATCATGGGGATGTTCGGATCCTGTGATTCATGAATAGGAACACCATCGTTCATATGGTTTGGCACGTTAGACTCGATGTCCGCAAAGGTCTTTGACCATCCTCCCATAGCCCGATCCTTGTCGAAGACGTAGGCTAGATCATCATAGTATGGGAGCGACTTATGTAGAAGTCCCTTTACTGTAGGATGACTCTGCATGAAGGGTGAAATGGATGTTATGATTATGTTACCAATATTCATAAATCAATTTAGATAAAATTTCACCTTCACTCATTCATCAAATAACTCCTACTTTGCAGTAATGCATTGGAATTTCTCATTCCAGCCGAATCCACTACAAGTCGATCCTCTCATTTTTGTGATTGCTTGGTAATTTTTTTTTTCCAGGAATTTGACTTGAAAATCTATAGTTAGTGATCCTTGGATATTACAACCGGGCAACTTTTTAGCCACCAAATGTTGTAGTGTGCCAAGTACCCAGGTCGAAACATCCCATTGTCTGATCTCCATCCACTAGATGCGACCAATGCCACCAAACACTCGACAAGCTTCTCTTCTTCCTCTTTAGTCCAAGTATGCTTTGAGACTATTGAGGAATTTGACATTCTAATATATACACGTACATATTCTAATACAATTAAATAATAAACAAAAATATGAAACATAATTAATGGGTAAAGTGAAGTACAAAATATAGTAAACATAGTGACAAAGTTGAAGGAACTCTAATGGGATAAAACCTTGAGTGGAAGCGGATCGACCAAATTCCATTTTCATTGAATACAAAGTTTACAGTAAACAATTAAACAAGATATGCATTTGTTTCTAAATTATAGCATGCTTTAGAAAGAATTAAAGGGTTTCAAGAAACCTTACCTTTGAAGACCTTTTCTTCACGTTTTCCCTCGAACAAATCACGAACTCCTTGAAGACCTTCTTCAAGATTAACCTCGAACAAAACTGGACACTACCACAAAAGTTACCTTGGTATTCTCAGGGTGAGAACCCAGGAGTGGTGGGCTCTGATTATTTTGGATTTTGAGGGAAAACTTAATGTGTAGGAGGAAAGATTGAGAACTCTCAAAACTCAAGACAAAAAACACAGAACTCTTCTGTATTTTTCTTCACTATCTCAATCGTCCAACACTATTGTTAACAAGAAGAATAATAACTTTTCTTTTCTACCTGCCATAAAATAACCAATACCCATTTACGTGGGTGGAGAGAAAAGAATGGAAAGGAAATAGTAACTCCCTTCCTTATTATTAAAATAATAATAATAATAAATATGAATATGATAACTAACTTATCATATTATATGTATATATATATATATATGTATGTATGTATGTATGTATGTATGTATGTATGTATATATATATGTATGTATGTATGTGTATATATATATATATATATATGTATAATATAACATATAACCTATAGTTTTAATATTGTATCACATACAATATAAACTATAGTTTATTTATCTTTTATATAGCTATTAATATAAATCATATTTATGTTAAATTTAACAACTATGAATCCAATTCATAGAGACTATATTTGAATCTCATCAAATATTTATTTCATCCCATTAAGCTATAATGTATCAAATACATTATGATAATTATATCTCATATAATTGAAATAATTTTATTATATCATATATAATTAAATCCCTCTATTAATTTGAAAAATTCAAATTAATCTAAAACCGATTCTCAACTAAATCCTATTGAACTACCAAGGGAACCTCATGGACTTATAGATTGAAGCTCCAACGGTACATGAACAATTAATTAAACTCTTTAATTACGTTATTTACCATTCGTTAATTGTCGGGCACTCCACTAAAGACCGACTGCTATGCTCTTCGCACTACAGATATATTTTTGTATCCGTTGAATATAATCAATCAATAGTACGATGACCTTCACAAATGGCTCGTAAGTACAGCTAGACCTAATTACCGTTTTTCTCCTGTAGTTGCATCTAACTCCTTAAGTACCACTAATCCCTCTAATGAACAATAGATCATAGTCCAACTATGACTAAACCCCTCTCGGGCCAGGAGAGGGTGTGGCGCCACATTGTTCAAGGTCTGAAATTAGCCCTTAAGGGAGAAATTTATCTACTTACCCTGCCTCAGGGAAGAAGTGAATTCCATCTTGTGTAGTTGTGTTCCCAGCTCTCCAATCAGACAAATTCCCAAAATAGTAGACTTATTGAGTCGGCGATCTGGCCACTCTCACCCACACAAATTAAAGGATTTCCTCATAGGCACGAGTTCACAACTCATTCAAGATTCAGGTCATGTTACCTATGGTCATCCCGGTGAGAAGAAAGTCTCTATTATGAACGATGTTATATAATGAGACTAAACATTTCGTGGTCTGATCTTATACAAATTCCTTTGTATATAATATCCTCGCTCGTATATCTATACATGAAGGATCAGGATCAGATCATTTGTAGAACTTTATAACAATTGTAACACCTACAAAACTAGTCATACTCATAGTGTAATCAGGATAAGGTATCCAACCTTATCCATTTACTATAGACCATTTTATCACTTAAACATGGTCCATTCGTATGTCTCTACATACATGTTTAAGTTACAAAGATAATTTTGGATGTTAGTTTATTGGTTTGTGGTTAATGAAACTATATATTTTATGGACAATGAATAAAATATCAAATATTTTATTTAATACATAATGAATTTGTTCACAATATTACAAACTATAGAACCCTACGAGATTTAGGGTATCAACCCCAACAAGAGTTTCGAATGAAGTCATTTCACAACATACGACAAAGAAAATAAGCATGCTAATTTATTAGAGAAGCATAAAGGCACTACGTGCCACGCAACTCCCATTCAATAAACATTTGTTACGCCAATTCATCCCTCCATTGGGTCCATTCATTTGAAATCTCAATATAATTGATCTCATCCTCCCAGTTGTAGCAAAGCTTGAATCCACCTCATCCAAATCTTCGGTCAGTTCACTATTAGTCATCTCCTTATTGATAAGATTGTGCAAAAGGCAACACGTCATGATGGTTCAACATTGGATTTGCACTGGGTAGTATGATTTTACTTGCAAGATTGCCATCTACCCTTTAACAACCCGAACGTTCTCTCAATGACATTCCGTGCAGAAGAATATTTCATGTTAAAGAATTCTCGTAGAGTTTTCGGTGCATTACCTCCTCCATGCCACTCTGAAAGATGATATCTTTCGCCTTTATATGGAGCCGAAAAATCCTCTGCATTTGGGTACCCGACATCACATAGATAATAATACCCTGTTGAATGTCCAATCATTTTAGACCTTATATTAAAAATACAATGAGTAGGGAGAGATAGTATATATAGCTAGTTACTCTTTGGAACCTTCAGTTCGTTAAGTCGTGATATTGCATCTTTGAGAACTCGAGAATCAGTTGCAAATCCTTCCCACCCTGATAAGACGAATACAAAGTCACCATTTGTATCACACACACCGAGTAAATTTATTACAATTTCACCCTTTCTCATCCTATACCTTAGGCGATCAGTCGTACTGACATTTACCTTGATGTACATGCCATTTAATGCACCCAGATTATTCTACAATGGAACAAAATAAGAAATATTCATGTGCATATGTTCACCTAACAAATAAGTCACGTCAAACTAATGTTGGTGTAGTTGAACTATACCTCAAACCATTTCCATTGTTGATATGTACACGAGTTTGTGACCGACAAAGTTTTTTTTTAACAACACGTCATGTAATTGTAACACTACTAATAAAACGGTGTTAAAATGCCTAGAAACAGTCTCACCAAATCGAACAAATTCTCTTTGAACTATCTGGTTCTTAACGTCGTGGGCTAAAATATGTAAGAACATGGCAACCATCTCCTCTAGATTTATAACTTCAATTCTGACTAATCCGCCAGTTGTCTTAAGTAAATGACACAAAATGACAAAACATCTTCTATCCATTCTTATACTTTGACGAAAACATAAGTCAGATTCATGAATGAGTCGAAAGTATGTTAATTGTCTAATATGTTGTCTATTGTCATGTGATGTATTTTCTATCTTCCTATGGTCATTTAGTAATAACTCCAGTGTTAAAAGTAACTGACGTTGTGAAGTTGTGAATGTTATTAGTATCGTAACTAGTTTCGTTGGGTCCATTATGTGCTCAAAAAATTGGAACTGACCCTGAAAGAAAAATTTTAGATCATAAAATAATTACAATACTGATATTTTTGTTATCTTTTTACGTTATTTTAAAAACAAATACACTATCAATTGGTACTATATTTTTTAAAACAAATCCAGCAAATTGACTTTTTCTTATCTTATTTTAGAAGCGAATTAAACTATTTTTTTTATACACTATCGATTAGGACTATTTTCTTAAAAAAAAATTTTTAATCTTCTTTCTTTCATATTATTCTAGAACTATCTTAGGTACTACTATTTTAATCTGTTGAGTCCTTTGTTAGTACAAACAAATTTAATTAATCCAAATTTTCAAATAACTTTAGTACAATGGTTGAATTATTAGTCAAATTTCCAAAATAAAAACCATTTTTTGAAAGCTACTTTTTTTAATTCTCAAATTTTGCCTTGATTTTTTAAATCATTGTGGATTTTAAATTATACAGAAGTTTTGATTTCTTGTTGTTCAATTATCCATTGATTTATGGATTTGGGTGGTTTTGATTTGAATTTGAGACTTATTTTAATTAATCCACAATTCTAGGATTTCAAATAACTATTTTGTTAGGTACAACTATTTTAATTAATCCAAAATTTCAAACTTTAGTACAATGGTTGAATTCTTAGTCAAATTCCAAAAATAAAAACTATTTTTTGAAAGCTACTTTTTTTAATTCTCAATTTTTTCCTTGGTTTTTAAAATCATTTGTGAAAGGTAGATAATAAAGAAAGAAATTTGGAAGTGAAAGTGAATTTTTTTTTTTACACTAATATTTTATATTACTTTTTTTAAAAAAATTATTATAGTCAATCATCCAAACATAGAAACAAGTATAGAGTAATGTTATTTATGCAAACATAAACCAGATTTATAAAACAGTCATCCAACTATAAATTCATCCAAACAACCATATATTACTATTTCCATCACACAAATAGCTATAATTAAGAATATATGAATATTCATCCAAATTACTATAGATTCATGTTAACGAACCTCATGCAATGCTCGAGTATGCTAATAGTCCACCCTGAAAAGAGAACACAAAAAGTAATGATTAGCAACAAATATAAGTAAGATAAAGAAAAATGTGTATACTAAACCCCGAAAAGGATTACATAAACCATAATAAAGACAGATAGTTATCACCTTAGCAAAAGAAAGTTGGTAAACAGTGTTCGATCCAACTGATTCGTAATAAGACCAATCCTAAAACAAGTTACAATAAAGAACGTTAGTATTATACTTAAGAAGCTATAATAGGGAGGCACTCGTCAACACCCGTGATAAAAAAAATGTTGGATAAAGAGGGAGAAGACATACCATTTGTATTTACGAAGTAGATGGAATGTGTTTGTCCTTATACTTGAAGGCAAGTGACAACATAATTATAAAGTACAAAAAAGAAAATAATAATAATAATAATGGAGTAGGGTCCAGCCTCAGAGTTATGAAATTCATTAATTGAAACTTGAATTTCAGATAATATCGTGAATAATGATAAATGAGAAATCAACAATGTAGATAGAAAGACCAAAAATTTATTTTAAATCATAGACAAACAATGGTAAATTACTTCATTCAAGGAAGAAAATTGAAAATTAGAGATGAACAATAGAGACAATAGAAACTAAAAAGATGTAAAGTTCATAGAAACACGGAATAAGAAAATGTTGGAGACAAGAGAAATGAGATACCAATTGCATTAAGCAAGTAGATGGAATGAGTTTAACCTAAGTTGAAATGAAGTGAGACTTATATATATAGTTGTGTGAACTATTGGTCCATGAATTTTTTTTTATGTGAAATGCACATATAAATAAAAGTCAACGATTTTGACAAAAACGTACCCAATAAACAGTAACTAATAACCACTGTCAATAAGTATACAATAAACTATCCGAAAAAGGGGATATAGTAATGATGAATACAATAAACAATACCTAACAAACAGAGACTGAAATGAACAAGCAGTGGACAAATAGTTACCAAAATTTACGGAAATGGCCAACCAATGGACAAACAGAGGCCAAAAGTGACAAACAATTAACAGACGACCAAAATGGACATAAAATGGACCCTAATTTAAAAAATGGACAAATAATTAAACCAAGAATGAACATAACACTATAGACAACACAGTGAAAATAACCTAATCAAAATCCATTCTTCTTCATCAGTATAATGCAGAACATAACATATAAACAACACAGTGAAAATAACCTAATCAAGTACCAAATAACATAAAATTCATCAAATAACCTAATCAAAATTACCAAAATCCATCAAATACCCTATAAAATCAACAAACAGAGACGGTAATAGCAAAATAATGAACATAAAACGAAATTCAGAGCATAATTTCGAAGCAAAATAATTTGGAGCAAAACAATGAACATGAAACAAAATAATTGACAACAGTGGACAAACATAAAGCACGTTACAAAATTTTGAGCTAAAATTGAAAAAAAGGGGACCTCATCATCGGCTAAGAAAGAAAAAAAGAAGATTACCTTCAACCTCCTTCCTATCAAGTTCCAGATCTCATCCTTCACACCCTACGACTCTCCAAATGATAGCCCTCACCCCCACCAAGCACAATCATCTCTCAACCAAACAAATTAGGGCCTATTTCGATAGAGTGAGAAGATTGAATAAAGCAGAAAAGGGAATCAAAGGTTTGGAGTGGCAAGAGAGAGAGATCATTTGGAGCACTGAGAGAGAGTGATCGTTTTGAGCGACAAGGGGAAGATACATGATTTAAAGATCTATGAAGGGTCTAGAGAAAAACATGCAAGAAGAGAACCACTATCTACAAATCAGGTTTTGATGGCGATGGAATTAACGAAGATGGAGAAACATGAAACCAGATCTGAGACGACATTGAAACCAGATCTAAAGTTGGAGAAGTAAAGAGAGAAGGAAGAACAGAACCAGATTTGAGCATAATGTTTGATCGGACAAGAACGGAGACAAAAATGACGAGGGAGGAGAGAAGATGTTGCAAATAGTGAACGATGTTGATCGTTGGGAACAATGTTCTCTAAGGTTATCAGTCTGAAGATAAAATTGGAGCTCCAACAAAAAATAATTGGAGCCCCAAGTGTGGAGTGGGCTATCTCACTCCACTCTTGGTTCCAAATAGGCCCTAAAAGTTTGAGAGTATAATTAAATTGCAACTATCACCGCATACTTTTGGAGTGGTTTTTTTGTTTTAATTTAAATCTAACAATGTCCATTTAAAAAAGTAATAGATGTGGTGATCAATTGAATTGTTTTTTTATTGGTGACGTTTCGGGTATATTTAGTACTTTCTTACATAACCATTAATTTTTTAAAAAAATTAAGCTAATTATTTAAAGTGAAATTATTATCATCTCCTTTTTAGACAAAAAAAAAAGTAGATACTTTGAATGACCAATGTAACAATAGAGTTCAATGTTACAAAGTAGCTCATCCTCTTGAGGTTAGAAAATCAATCCCTCATCCCGATGATTATTATACTAAAAAAAGGTTAAAACATTAAATATATGTATCACGGTCCCTTTTCTGAGATATTTGGTATATTTTTTATTGAAAATATGTAAAACAATACCATACAATTAGGGGTGATAATCAGTTTTGGGGCCAATTAAGAACGAAATTGAACTAATGGTTTTACAAAAAAGAAATGCAAACTAATATCCAATAAAGAACAAAACCAATAGATTGATTTTTATTTGATTTCATTTATTATCAGTTTGGGTCTCGATTTTTTGTATTTTTTTTCCAAATCTTTCTTTTTATTTTCACTTTATTTTGAATTGGTTTCATTTTTTAATTTTAAATTAAAATTGGGATTATTTATTTTTTCTATAGATTGAAATTGTAGTGAATCGAATCTCGAACGGAAGCATTAGGATCGCCTTGCATTCGATTTTTTAATTTTATAAGAAACAAAAACAACAAGCTACAACAGAATGTAATGGACAAACATAATACTTAGCATTCATTAAGAAAGGAGAAACAAAGGAATGAATGGTTTTTACCTTTGTAGACTTCGAAGCTCTCGAAATTCCTCTTGTTCTTCACAGGAACTTCTTCTCAATGAACACCGATACTACCACAAGAATAACGTTGTTGTTCTCTAGGATTTCAAGAGTTGGATGAGTTGTCTCCAACCCTTGGAAGATGAAGAGGTGGAGAGATTGTAGAGAAAGTGTAGAGAGGAATTAATTTGGTGGCTAGGTTTATTTTTTTATTTTTTATTTTTCCCACAAAAAGCTTGCCCTAAATGGGCTAATGAGATAAATTTATATGGAGAAGGGTTTATCCCTTATTTTCCTTTTTACCCTTGATACTGATTAATTAAATAACCACTTATTTAATTAATTGGCAGATTAATTAAATAGCCATATATTAAATCTACCTTAATATAGTTAATTAATTAATATATATATATAAACATCACATGTTTATATTCTTCCAACTCTCTATCATTTCTTAATCAATTATTAATCATTGATTAATCAATTAAGTAACTATATTAAATCATATTTAATATATAGTTAATTAATATATAAATATCACATATTTACATGTATACATCTCTTTAGGAATCCAATTCATATAAATCTAATGTTTGAATCTCATTCAAATATACTCTCTTACATAATTTGAATTATAGATCACATCTATAATTAATTATATATTAAACACATCAATATACAATTTCCTCAACTGATTTGAACAATTCAAATCATTCCTCATTAATATACTTTAGTGACCAATAAGGTGACCTTATGGGCCTACAGATCAAAAGCTCCAACGATATGAAATTAATTGGTTAAATTCATTAACCAAATTAATCAATATTCATTAACTGTGGGTACACTCTACTAAAGACCCACAGCTGCACTCTTCTCGTTGTAGATATATTTCTGTATCCACAGATATCGACCAATAACAACAAATTAGTCCTTCATAAAGTGTTCATACCATTAACTAGGTTAAATTATCGTTTTACCCTTGGGTTATCTCTGTATCCTTAAGTACCAATACTCTTTTAATGAACAACCTGTTTATGGTTCAATCATTAAACAGTAACTCCTCTCAGGCTAGTAAGAGGTAGAACCCTTTGCTCATGTCCTAGAGACACCATTTAAGGGAACACTCATCTACTTACCCTAAAGTTGGGAAGAAGTGAATTGCATCTTGTAATATTATGTTTCCAGTTTCCCACTCGATCTTGTCTCCAAAATGGTAGGTTTATTGAGTTGGCAAACTTTCCACTCTCACACATACAAATCAACGGACAATCTCTCGTGAATAGGAGTTCAGAATATACTCAAGATTAAGTTTAAGTTTCCTAGGTCATCCAATTGAAATAGAAAGCTAACTAGTCAACGATGTTACATCTAGTGGTTACTATTTCATAGTTCGGTCTTATGCAAACTCATTGCATAAGATATCCCCACTCGCATGTCACCTACACAAACGCATTGGATCATTGTGTTTGTATCAAGTACAAAGTGAGTCGTATCCATAGTGTCACTAGGATAAGGTACCCAACCTTATCCCTATACTAAAGACTCTTCATACTGTTACTTGAACATTGATCCCGTTATGTCACCATATACGGTTCAAGATTCATAAGACAACCTTGGATGTTAGTTTATTGGATTTAGGGTTATTAAGACAAAATAAAATACAACACAATCAATCACATTTATTGGAATAACATCGATAACTCTTTATTGATGACGGTTAATTAATTACATGAGTTTTAGGGTATAAAACCTAACAAACTCCCACTTGAACTAAAATTCTTGTCAGTGGATTGTACATAATGTCAGTATCCAAAGCAACGAGAATGGTAAATAAATATTATAAACTAAGACATTCATATACCCATTACACATCTCCCACTTGCCCTAGATTATACAATGTACATGTCTTGCATACCTAGATTCTCTAGATAACTCTCAAACACTTTACTTGAGAGAGCCTTCGTAAATGGATCAGCAATGTTGTGTTCCGAAACGATCTTTATAACGATCACTTCTCCTCATTGCACAATCTCCCATATCAGATGATACTTTCTCTCAATATATTTTCCTAGTTTGTGACTCCGAGGTTCTTTAGAGTTGGCTACTATCCCACTATTGTCACAGTATAAGGTGATAGGGAAGTCCATGTTTGGAACCACTTTCAAATCACTTAGGAACTTCTTTAGCTAAACTGCTTCCTTTGCTACTTTAGAAGCAACTACATACTCA
Organism: Benincasa hispida; assembly: GCF_027475165.1. NCBI lineage: Eukaryota > Viridiplantae > Streptophyta > Magnoliopsida > Cucurbitales > Cucurbitaceae > Benincasa > Benincasa hispida. Next base: position 2,977,360 of record NC_143479.1, on the reverse strand, counting down.
GCCTCCATAGTGGAGTATGCAATATATCCTTGTTTGATGCTACGTTATACCACAACTCCCTTATTTAGGGTAAACACTAATTTTGATGTGAATTTTCTAGAATCCTTACCAGTTTGGAAATCAGAGTTGGTGTATTCCGTAAAGATCAAATCCTTAGATCCATACACCAGCTTGTAGTCCCTCGTTCTCTTAAGATATTTGAGCATATTCTTAACCGAAGTCCAGTGGTCTAACCCTAGATTGGACTGGTACCTACTGACTTTTCCCATTGCACGATCAAGTCTTAAGTTGGGGGTGTTTGCTAGCTTTAAAAAAGAGCTAAGTTTATGGCCTTATCTTTCCTATATTTAGGTAATTCTTGTGTTATATTTGTCTTATTTTGTAGGAGAATTTATCCCATGATGCAGCTAATCAAGCAAAAAGGAAGGAAAAACCAGGAGTCAAATGCAGCTAATCGAGCTGAGATGACAAAGGATGGTTCTGCCCTGTTTCAGCATTGCAACACTCTTCAAAAGCCTAAGTTCAATGCTCGCTCAACGCTTGAAGGTTGTAGCATCGGGTATAGGGCAGTGTTGCAATGCTGCCCCGAGCATCACAATGCTGCGGAGTTAGAATATCGCCACTGTTGCAACACTAGCTGACACTTGACTCCAACATTGAGGGACAAAATGTTCAGAGTTGCAACACTTTTCTAGAGCATTGTTATGATACGAAGGTTGACGGAAATTCAACGTCGCACGCGAAACCCAGCATCAGTGGGGAGCTCTATGACGCTTCCTTGATGCTCCCCAATTTGCGTCACAGCATTGCAACATTCTCACAGAGCATTGTGACATTGCGGCAAGCCTACAAATATAATGTTCGGGTCAAGCATTCACAAGAGAGACCTCAGGAAATCAAAGAATAGACCAAAATTAAATAGTAAGTCCGAATTTGAGAGCCCGTGGAGTCAAATTGCTGAGTAATTATCACCATAGTCAGCCTCAGTTCTCTTTCGATCATTGTAATTCTGATATGCCTTTTGGAGGCTAGGTAATTTTCTTAGGATAGTTTGTACGTCTTAATTCCTGAAGGATTGCTAGTTAAGTTTATTGAATTGTTGTGAACCCTTTGGGTGGATTTGTTTTAATTTTAATAGAATTTCTTTGAATTGATTTGATAAATTAATTTATTAAAGTTCATGTATGCAAAATTTTCATAGCTTATGTAATATTGATTGATTAAGTTGTACATATTATGACTGCATGTTAGGGTCTAGACTTTTCTGACCAAACTCATATATGCCCTAGTATAATCCTTCCCAATAAATCATGCTATAAGATATGACTTTTTCGGCTTGTAGTATGTCTCAACAATTGAATAATTTCGTAATGTTTTTAAGTTTTAACTTGTATGTTACTAAGAAGAAAACGTTTTAAATTGAATTAGTACTGATTTGGATTTTTATCAAAATTGGCTAATTGGGCTATTAGATTTTCTAATAGGTTGAGGGGTTCACAAAATTAGTAAAATTAACTAGTGCCTAATGATAGAAAACAAAAAGTATACAAAATAATCCCAAGATTTTTCCATCAATTTGATTCAACCTTTTTTTGGTGATAATTCCTTTTTTTTTTATTTGATTGTCAATTTATTTCACAAAACCGTCCCCCCTCCCCCCCACGTGGAATTCTTAAATTATCATAGCTGATCAATAGTCTTTTTGTAGATTCGACCCCAATCTTAAGATTTCACTTCGTTTTTGGTACAAGTCTTGGATCGTTGATTATATAATCTTTGCTCGGGTCGGGGGCGTGTACGACGACGCCTTAAAAAAATCTTCAATAGGTGATCAGCTATCCCTCCCCTGAGTTAAAAAAAATCTTAGCTAATTATTAACACCAGAATAACTTTGATTCCTTTAGTTCTTAGCTATCGTTATTCGATCAAGGATTCATTAACTAGCTTAATTCATCTCGTAAGTGTGACCCTACCATTTTCGGATCCCAGATGTACGCTTCAACATTCTACCGTAAGGAAAGATAACTGTTGAAGATTAACCTAACAAATCCTATCTCTTACTTGAGTTTGCGTTGTTCCGAATCATATGATCAGGCCCTTCGAAGGGATTGTCGCTTCAGGATGACACACAGGTGGACCATAGGACTCTTGGTGCAACCTAATGGAGAAGACCGTAGGATACATTGACACACATCCTTCTCCCACTTATTAATAAATATAAGTTATATCGAATATTTTCTCCATTCACCTATAGGTTATATTGAATACCTCAGATTTTTATTAATTAAATAAACTATTTGTACAATACAATTACAAACTACAGGACCCATGAGATTTAGGGCATCAACCCTAACAATTCAAATATATCCCTCTTACATAATTTGAATTATATATCACATCTATAATTAATTATATATTAATCACATAAATATACAATTTTCTCAATTGATTTGAATAATTCAAATCATTTCTTATTAATATCCTTTAGTGAGCTAACAAAGGGACCTTATGGACCTACAGATTAGAAGCTCCCACGATTTGAGATTATTTGGTTAAACTCATTAACCAAATCAATCTATATTCGTTAACTGTGGGTACACTCCACTAAAGACCCACAACTGCACTCTTCTTATTGTAGATATATTTCTATGTCCACAGATATAGACTAATAACAATAAGTTAGTCCTTCACGAGTGTTTGTAACACAAACTGGGTCAAATTACCATTTAGCCTTGGGTTACTTCTGTATCCTTTTGAAGCAATCCTTGTGAAGGGATCCTTGAGTGGAAGCAGATTTTCCCAAATTTCAATTTTTACAGAATTCTAATTTTACAGATGAAAAGAAAAATTATGCATTCACAAATACAAATACAACATCCTAATTTATGAATAAAATAAATGGGGTTTAGAAAACCCTTTCCTTTGAAGACTTTCTTCACAAATTCTTCTCCTCTGTGTAAATCACAAATAGAATCCAATAATGGGCTAATTAGACACTACCACTTGGGAACCTCAATATTTTCTGGTGAGAATCCAGGAGGTATGGGCTCGAGTGATTTTGGATTGAGAAGGGGAGTTTTTTTTTAGGATAATTGCATTTGGTAGCATTTTTAGGAATAATAACCAAGTGTATAACATCATTTAAAAAAATTACAAATATAGACAAGTCTATCAACGATAGACTTCTATCGTTGATAGACTCTTACCAGTGATGGTCTATCATTGATAGGCTCTACCAATATTATGTTATATCTGCTAATATTTTGGGTTTAATGTCTATATTTGCAGCTTTTTTTTTTATTTTTTTTTATTGAGAGGAAGGAGGAAAGAGCAAGGGATTGTATTCTCTAGGATGACAAAACTGTTTTGTGTTTAATTTTCAGGAAGAAGAAGACAGTAGAAGCCCGAAGCCACTCATGCACATTGTGAGAGAAAAAGGGGGAGGGAGTTACAACTCCTTCCCTAAACTGTAATTATAATTAAATTCAAATTAAAATAATAAAATTAATTTAATTTTAATAAAAAAACTTTAGTGTATATATATATATGATAACAACTTTATCATATTATATATATTAAACTATATGTTACAACAAATAAAACATATAACCTATAGTTTAATATTGTATCCAATACATTATAATCTATAGTTTAATTTCTCTCATTAATGGCTTTTAATATAAATCACATTTATATTACATTCAACTATATGAATCCAATTCATGTAATTAATACTTGAATCATATTCAAATATTTATTTCCTCTCATAAATACTTAATATTATAATATATCAAATAACATTATAGTAATTATATCATATATAATTAAAATTAAATTAATTATATCATATATAGTTAATTCCCTCAATTAATTTGAACAATTCAAATTAATCTAAAAACTGATTCTCATTAAATCCTGTTGAGCTACCAAAGGGACCTCATTGACCTGTAACTTGAAGCTCTAATGGTACGTGAATAATTAATTAAACTCTTTAATTAAATTATTCCGCATCTGTTAACTGTTGAGCACTCCACTAAAAATCGACAATTGCATTCTTCGCACAACAGATATGTTTCTGTGTCCATTGGATATAACCAATCAACAGTACAATGGTCTTTCACAAATTGCTCATAAGTATAGTTGGGCCAAAATTACCATTTTGCCCCTATAGTTACATCTAACTCCTTAAGTACCACTGATCCCTCTAATGAACAATAAATCATAGTCCAACTATGACCAAACCCCTCTTAGGCTAGGAGAGGGTATGGCGCCACATTGTTCAAGCCCCGGAATCTGCCCTTAAGGGAGCAGTTTATTTACTTACCCCGACTTCGGGGAAGGAGTGAATGCCTTCTTGTGTAGCTATGTTCCCAAATCCCCGATTAGACAAATCCTCAAAATAGTAGGCTTATTGAGTCGACGATCTGGCCACTCTCACCATACAATTCAAAGGACCGCCCTCACAGGCAAGGAGTTCACAACTCACTCAGGATTCAGGTCATGTTACCTATGGTCATCCTGGTAAAATGTAAGTCTCTATTATGAAAAAAATTATATAATGAGACTAAACATTTCGTGGTTCATCTTATACAAACTCGTTTGTATAGATATCTCCACATGAATGATCAGGATCAGATCATTTGTAGCACTTTACGACAATTATAACACCCAAAGTGGGCCATACTCGTAGTGCCATCAGAATAAGATATCCAACCTTATCCATCTATTATAGACCATTTAGGTTATCACTTAAACATGATCCACCCATATGTCTCTACATACATATTTAAGCTACAAGATAACCCTAGATGTTAGTTTATTGGTTTGTGGTTGATGCAACTAATTTTAAAATAAAACATAAAATATTTTATTACAAAAATAAAATGTTTGTATATTAAAATTAAAAATTATAAGACCCTACGAGCACCAATCCCAAAAATATCCCACTTGACCTAAAGCTATTGAGATGTACAGTGTAAAAGTCAAACTATAGTACAAAGTACACAATACAATAAACTAGGGCACAAACTGCCTAGTATAAATCTGCCACTTGCCCAAGTCTAAATGTGGTCTATTCCATAGACCTATACTCTGTAGGTGACCATCAAACACCTTAGACATGAGGGTCTTTGTAAACAGATCAACAACATTGTGCTCTGGAGCTATCTGTAAACGATCACGTCCTCTCGATGCACAATCTCTCGAATGAGATGATACTTCCGCTCGATGTGTTTACCTTGCATGTGGCTCCTAGGCTCTCGGGAATTAGCCACAGTACCACTATTGTCACAATAAAGTATGATAAGCTTTGATATGTCTGGAGCGACTTCTAGATCCATAAAGAATTTCCTTAGCCAAATAGCTTCCTTAGTAGCTTCACAAGCCGCTACATACTCGGTCTTCATTGTGAAGTCAGCAATGCACTCTTGTTTGGTGCTCCTTCAGACTATTGCTCCTTCGTTTAAAGTGAATACTGATCCTGATATGGATTTCCTAGAATTCTTATCGGTCTGAAAATCAGAATCCGTGTATCCAGTAAGGATCAAATCCTTATAACCATACACAAGCATGTAGTCCCTCGTTCTCCGTAGATACTTGAGGATGTTCATAATGGCGGTCCAGTGATCAAATCTTGGATTAGACTGATATCTACTAACTATCCCTACCGTATAGAAAATGTCAGATTTCGTACATAACATCACATACATCAGGCTGTCAACAGCCGAAGCATAGGGATCCATCTCATCTTTTCAACCTCTTGAAGTGTTTTAGGACATTGTTCCTTAGACAATATAACTCCATGCCTGAAGGTTAGCAAACCTCTCTTGGAAGCTTGCATTAAATACTTGACAAACATTTTGTTAATGTATGATGCTTGAGACAGAGCTAGCATTTTATTCTTTCGATCTCGAAAGATTTGAATTCCAGAAAAAACTGAGCCTCCCCTAAATCTTTGATTTGGAATTGGGTTGCTAACCAGTTCTTAACTTCAGTTAGTAGACCTATATCATTCCCAATGCGTAGATGATAGTATAACACTAGGAAAGCTACTGAAGTATTGATGATTTTTTTGTATACGCAATACTCATCAACATTTTTATCAAAGCCATAAGATTTGATCGCAGTATCAAACCTTATGTTCCAAGATCGAGAAGCCTACTTCAGTCCATAAATGGACTGATTAAGCCTGCAAATCTTTTGCTTTTGACCTTGGGTTATGAATCCTTTGAGCTGCTCCATATAAATGGTTTCCTCAAGATTGCCATTCAAAAAGGTAGTCTTCACGTCCATCTGCGAAATTTCATAGTCATAATATAAGGAAATGGACAGGAGGATCCAGATAAATTTTAACATGGAAAAAGGTGACAAAATCTCCTCATAGTCGACTCCCTCAACCTAGGTATAACCCTTTGCCACTAGTCTAGCCTTGAAGGTTTTCACATTTCCATTAGCACCCCATTTTCTCTTATAGATTCATTTGCAACCTATAGGTTTTACCCCATCAGGTTGATCTACAAGATCCCATACTACATTGAAGTACATCACTCCATTTTGAGATCCATAGCTTTGATCCATTCATCTTTATCAACATCCTTCATTGCCTTCTTGTAAGACAATGGATCCTTAACATCTCTGTCAGCTACCAAAGCAAGGATTTTAGTTAAACCCATGTAACAAACAGATGGGTTCGAAATCCTCCCACTACATCGAGGTTTCCTTAACACTTAAGGTGGATTTGACCTACTAGATGATCCAACTTCAACAACTCTTATTGAGGTGTTGTGTTCTTCAGCAACTCTTGTTGAAGGTTCAGTAGTTTCTTTGGAAAGTTCATTGAACACAATTTTATTGTGGCGCTTGTGCTCTCTTATGTGGTCTTCTTCAAGATAAGTAGTGTTTGTCGATAAAAACACTTTTTTTTCTTTTGGGTCGAAGAAGTAACTACCTCTTGTTCCTTTGGGATAGCCTACAAATAGGCACAATTTTGAACAAGATTCCAGTTTCTTAGGATTAGCCTCAAGCACATGTCTAGGGTAACCCTAGAGTCTAAAATGACGTAAACTAGCTTTATGACCATTTCATAACTCAAAAGGTGTTATGGTAACATTTTTGGATAGAACACAATTCAAAATATACGTTGTAGTCTCCTCTGCATAACCCTAAAATGAGTCAGGTAAGAAAGCGTAACTCATCATAGATCGAACCACGTCCAACAGGGTTCGATTTCTCCTTTCTGATACACCATTCTGCTAAGGTGTACCAAGTGCTCAGAGTTGAGATACAACTCCATGTTCTATCAAATAGTTTTAGAATGTCAGATCCATAAACTCTCCATCTTGATCAGATTGAAATGTATTTATTATTCTATTCAATGCATTTTCAACTTCAACCTTGAATTCTTTGAACTTTTTAAGAGATTCAGACTTATGTTGCATTAAATAAATGTACCGATGTCTTGAATAATCATCAGTGAAGGTGATGAAATATTTGTAACCTCCCCTAGCTTTTACATTCATCGGACCACAGAGGTCTGAATATTCCAGCTCTAGAGATTCTTTGGCCATGTGACTTTTCCAGTAAAAGGTCTTTTAATCATTTTACCTTTAAGGCAAGACTCACATACTGGTAAATAATTTTCTTCTAACTCGCTTAGAAGTCCATTCTTCACCAATCTCTCAATCCTATTGAGATTAATGTGTCCTAGTCTTAGGTACTAAAGTTGGGTATTTTCTTTAGGAGAAATTTTAAGTCTTTTATGTTGAATTACCGCAGTTTTAAAGATTTTAGTGTTATGGAGTGCCTTAGTTTCTAATGGTTTTAGCACATAAAGGTTGTTTTCCAGTTTTGCAGAACAAATTTCAGCACCATTTTTTGAAATAAACACTTTATTTACATTGAAGCTAATACAATATGACTGTTCAAGCAAAAACTTTATAGAAATTAGGTTCCTTTTAAACCAGAAACTACATAGACATTTTCTAGTAAAATGAATTTATTCTATAAAGTCAACTAGAGACCTCTCATTGTCACAGCTGAGACGACGTACCCAGTTCCAACCTGCATCTTCATCTCACTAGCATCAAGTTACCGCTAGGAACTAATTCCCTGAAATGAAGAACAAAATGGTTAATGGTGCCAGCATCTATAATCCAAGTAGAATCATCATTCTCCACTAAACATATTTCCAAAACAAGCAAATCATATTTACCTTGCTTGGCCTTCTTCTTTTCTGCTAAGTACTTGGGACAGTTCCTCTTCCATTGTCCCTCTTTGTTGCAATGGAAACAGATTCCCTTTGAAACCTTGACTTTCGTAGTTAGAGTTAGAAAACATGCAGCGGAAGCAAAACGGATCATTAAGCATTCTAATTCATTAATTTTGGCTTTGAATTAAGCATGCTCATAAACTAACAAAAGGGTTTTATTCTAACCTTTGAAGATCTACTTGAATCTCAAATTCCAGCTGCAATTCTCCTCCAAATCTTATTGTGGATCACCACAAAACCTCCCCTACAATCCTCTTGGTACCTTGGATTGAGTTGTTGGACTCAAAATAAGCTTGGATTAAGGGAATAATCAAGAGGAGGTCACTGGTTTTCTGGTTTTTCACCTCTTGAAGAACAATTTCTTCAACCATAGAATCTTAGTAATTCAACACAAATTGCATGCCCGAATTTGGTTGATAAATTATTTATTTATCCATGAATATCATGCAAATCAATTGCATATTTGTTCAAAACCTCCTACTTGGAGGATCAAGTTGGAATTTGAATGGAAAGATGACTCAAAGTGGGAAAAACCCACTTTGAGATAATTCAACATTTTCTCTTTAATTTGAAAACTATTTTTCAAATTAAATCTCAATTTTAGTGTTTCAATTAAATATCAAAACTGAAATATTATTAATTTTAAAAAAATTAATTTAAAATTAATTTTTTTAATAAATTTAATAATTAATAATTAATTAAACAATTTAATTAATTTAATATCTAATATTAAATTAATTTAACACTAATTCCCCCATCATGAATCCCTATTCATGAATTTAATATTTAAATCATATTTAATGATTAATTAATTCTCTAATTTCGTTTATATCCAAAATTAAACGCGTAATTAAATCCCATATAATTACTAATTTCCTTGATTCTCATTCGAACGTTTCAAATTAACTTATCACGCTACTCTAAGGAAAATCCATTTGTGAGCTAGTAGGGGGATTTCGTAGGCTTATAGATCATGGGCTCTAATGATCTGAGATTAATTGGCTAAACTCTTTAGCCCGAATTAATCCCTATTCGTTTACTACTGGGTTACTCCACTAAATCCCAGAGTTGCACTCCCCTCGCTGTAGATATATTATGTCCACTCTAACCATGATTAGTAAGTTAACCCTTCACATGTTGTTCGTAATAACGGCTGGGTCAAATGGTTGTTTTACCCCCGAGATTACCTCTTGTTTCTTAAGTCTCAGTGATCCTCTAATGAACAATTGGTTTGTGATCTGATCATTAAACTGAGTCCCTCTTGAGCCAACGAGAGGGTGGGGCCCCTTGTTCAAGACTTGAAGTCAGCACTTAAGAGAACAACCTCTCTACTATCCCTAAAAGCGGGTAGGAGTGAATTTCATCTTGCACCCTATGTCCCTAGCTATCTACCCGGTCTTACCCCTAAAAGGAGAGGTTTTTTTAGCAGGCGTTGTTGAGCCAACCCTCACCCATGCAAATCTAAGGATAATCCTGAATAAATAGTCTTAAACAACAACTTAGTGAATTTTCAGGATTAAGGTCAAGTTACCTAGGTCACCGCTTTGAAATAGTCAGTCTTAAACAGTAAATAGAGTTATAAAGTAAGAGTATACAGGACGTCCCCACTTCTCATGTCATGACATGTAGAATTAGGATCACTTCATTTGTAGCACTTTACAACTTTTTGTAACGACTACAGAGTGGGCCGCATCTAATAGTGTTACCAGAATAAGACACCCTATCTTATTCATATACTATAGACCATTTTGACTATTTACTCGAACCTGATTCACTTTTATATCTCCACATAAAGTTTAAGTACTCATGTAATAGTCATGGATCTTTTAGTTTATTAGATTTATTTCTAAAACGAAATAAGTTATTCATATATTCAATAATAACATAGTGAATTTTCAGAATAAGTTTAATTGTTTACAAACCACGAGTTTTAGGACATAAAACCCAACATTATTTTGAGCAACTACTGGTGGGTTAGTTTTCCCCTTTTCACTTTTCTTCTTCTTCCACTTTTTTGTGCTGGGGGAAGAAGGTACAAACTTTGTTCCAAAGGTCGAACCTCTGTGGAACTTCTTAAAGGATGAAGCAATATTTGTTTCACTCTTCTGTCATTTGCTTTTCATCAAGGACTAGAAGGTCTGTAACTCATTGAGGAGGGTGGTTAGGTTGTAGTCAATCTTGTTCAAAACAACATTGCTGTGGAAGTGAAGGAAAATTTCAGGTAATGATTTTAAAATGAAGCTAACCTGGTTGGCTTCATCGATGACGGATCCATTCATCTCCGCCACGTTAAAGTGGACCATTATGTTGAGAACATTTTCTCGAACAGATGCCCTTTCTTGCATACAGGCATTGAAGATATGTTTAAGAGCATCATGTCTGAGCTGGTTGTCCGAACAGTCCCTTTAGAGACTCCATGATCTCGCAGACTGTGGGCATGAGCTCATGCTTCTTTGCTAAGACTTTAGAAAGACTCGTTGAGATATACACTCATGCCTTTTTATTTGCCCATGTGCAACACTTATATGCTTATTGAACATTTCGAGCAAGATTTAGAGCTGGAATGGGAGGATAATCCTCCATAAGGATGAAATGAAGGTCATCAATTATAAGAATTGTGTTGATTGTGCTTTTCCATGAAATGTAGTTTTCACTCGTTAATTTTTCTGTGGTGAGTAGATTTAATGTTGCGGAAGTCATATTGGTAAAAGACTGCTGAAACCATACAAATTATTTATTATTAGTTTATTTGCATTAAACCAACGAGACAACCAATCAATTTTAGCAAAATAGTCTATTGTACTCTAAGTGATATCTATTTTGCAATGATGTTTCAATGAGTCAGGACAAAAGTCACTGAAGGGTGATCAAGTGCCCCTTCATTGAAATGAGACATTCTCAACCAATAGACAGAACAACACCTTGTTACCGTAACTATTAGTCACCATTGTTTGGTTCATAAGTGTAACCCCTCATTTTAGGTCCTAGAGTTCTGCCCCAATGAGCCAACCATAGGGAAAAATCGATTGGGACATGAAACTAAAACAACCCTATCCATGATTGGAGTTTGAATAAAGCATCATGCAAAAAGCATAAAGAAATGAAACATTAAAACCATACATTGAATGATTTGACATTCTTTAGAAAATTATAACATTTATAAATTTAACCTAAATTGGTGTCATGCTTCATGCAATTTCATTTCATTACTAACATATATATAACGTTTATATAATAAAGTAATGAAACATACAATAGCTACTAACATACAAACTACATATTATAACAATTATAATATAAATGATGCATGAATATGCTATTAATGCATGCATACATATATTATAACATTTATACTATATGATACATGAACATGCTATATAATTTAAATCGTGTGTAAACATATATTATAACACTTATAATATAAATGATGCATGAAAATAAATTCATAACTTATAGTGAGTTTTAATCCTATATGACATATAATATGACATATATATAAGAATAAAATATACATCACATGTACATTAAAAGAACATTTAATGGATGAGGATTAGACACCTAAAAGATAAATAAAAAACAAACTATTACATAAAACATATCCATCCGGTTCAAAATAGGTGAACCGGGCCTTGAACTACTCGAACTGGATCAAAAACTAGTCCAGATGACCCCAAAACGCCCGAACTAGAGAACCCACGAACCGAACCGGATCGACAGACCACGAACCATGCACGAACCGAGTGAAATTTCCATCTTCGAGCGTCGTAATGCTATGCCCATCGTTGCAACATTACGGAAATTTCATTCTTCCTACCGCATCGCAGCATCACAACGCTAGGGCATAGCATTGCAACGCTGCAGCAAGTCGCCCATTGTTTATCAATAAAAAGAAGTGGAAAATGGTCTTTTTTGGTAGCCTTATTCAGCTTTCTATAATCGATTCAAACGCACCATTCTGACATAGTTCAAGTGAAAATGAATTCATCTTTGTCATTCTTTATCACAATCATCCCACCTTTCTTAGGCACAACCTACACAGGGCTTACTTAAGAATTGTCAGAAATAGCATATATGATTCCTGCATTCAAAATCTTAAACACTTCTTTTTTAACTACCTCCTTCATTGCGAGGTTAAGTCTCCTCTGGGTTCCACTGAAGGAGTAAAGGTGTCTTCCATCAAAATTATGTGCGTATAAATAAAGGGAGTAATACTTTTAAGATCCCCAATAGACCCACCAATAGCAGACTTATGCTCCCTCAAGACTTTCATCAACTTTTCTTCCTCAACAAAATTCAAATAAAAAGATATGATAATAGAGGAAGAAGAATCGCCTAAGAATGCATATTTTAAATGAGGAGGTAAATGGTTTCAAGTCTACAATAGGTTTCTTAATATTCGCATTATTCATAGCATGCAAAGAAACAAGAGGCATATGTTTATACTTTTTGCTACACACTTCCATACTATCCAACCACTTAGCATACAAAGGAATATCATTAGAAACAATGACAATATCCTCAACATCCAAATCTAATATGCTTTGTTCTAAGTAATCAATAGGAAGCATAACCTCAACATTGCAAGTACTAATCTCATCATGAGGACTCAAAGACTTATAAAGATAAAAACAATATTCTTATCATTCACCATTAGAGTCAACCTCCCTTGTTGGACATCAATAAGATCCTTTCTAGTTGCTAAGAATGTGCATCTAAGAATGATAGGAATCATATATGCTATTTCTGATAATTCTTAGGTAAGCCCTGTGCAGGTTGTGCCTAAGAAAGGTGGGATGATTGTGATAAAGAATGACAAAGATGAACTCATTTCCACTTGGACCATGTCAGAATGGTGCATTTGCATCGATTATAGGAAGCTGAATAAGGCTACCAAAAAGACCATTTTCCACTTCCTTTTATTGATCAAATGTTTGACAGGCTTGCAGTCGCACACAGTTGCTCGATTGTTGAATTGTGCTGCTTCGGACTACTTCAAAAACAAAATGTCGAACTCCAGCTCGAATTCTCCAGAAAACGTATAGGGATTCTATGAACGATTCAACAATCGAATACAAACTTGATAACAACAAATTATGCCCCAGAACATGGGCCTTTACAGATTGAAAAAACATAAAAGAAAGCCAAAATATATAACCAATCCTAAAATTATCCATTAATACAAACCACAATTACAAAAACATTCATTTCATGAACAATTTGAAATTACAAAATGATTAAAACCCACCAAAATTGTAAAAAATTAAAAAATGAACAATGAGAATTTGGGATCAAAAAATTGAGAATTTGGGATCAAAACTAGTGCCTCTGATACCAATTGAAGGAACCTGTGTGAGGGATCCTTGAGCAGAAATGGATCTTCCCAAATTCCAATTTTTTACAGAATTCTAATGTTACAGATGAAAAGAAAAATTATGCGTTCACAAATACAAATACAACATGCTAATTTATGAATAAAACAAATGGGGTTTAGAAAACCCTTACTTTTGAAGACTTTCTTCATGAATCCTTCTCCTCTATGTAAATCACAAACGAAATCCAATAATGGGCTAATGTGACACTACCACTTGGGAACCTCAGTATTCTATTGTGAGAATCTAGGAGGTGTGAACTTTGGTGATTTTGGATTGAGAGAGGGAGTTTTTTTTTTTTTTATTATTATTATTCAGAGAAGGAGGAAAGAGCCGGGGATTCTCTTCTTTGGGATAACAAAACTGTTATGTGTTTAATTTTTAGGAAGAAGAAGACAGTAGAAGCCAGAAGCCACTTCTGCACGTTGTGAGAGAGAAAAAAAGGGGAGGGAGTTACAACTCCCACCCTAAAACTGTAATTATAATTAAATTAAAATTAAAATAATAAAATTCATTTTAATTTTAATAACAAACTTTAATATATATATATATATATATATATATATATATGATAACAATTTAATTTCTTTCATTAATGGTTTTTAATATAAATCACATTTATATTAAATTCAACTATATGAATCGAATCCAGTTCATATAATTAATATTTGAATCATTTTCAAATATTTATTTCCTTTAATAAATACTTAATATTATAATGTATAAAATAACATTATAGTAATAATATCATATATAATTAAAATTAATTAATTATATCATATGTAATTAATTCTCTCAATTAATTTGAACAATTCAAATTAATCCAAAAACTAATTATCATTAAATCTCGTTGAGCTACTGAGGGAACATCATGGACCTATAGCTTGAAGTTCCAACGGTACGTGAATAATTAATTAAACTCTTTAATTAAATTATTCACCATCCGTTAACTGTCGGGCACTCCTGACAGGCTCGAAACTTACGTCGTTAATAAGCTCCAAACTTGATCAAAAGAAAATTTGTATATATCAAACTACTCCTATTACTACTAAAACGTAGTAACGGTGGTAAGCGGGAGGTCGAACCATAGAGATGCATTGAATAATTTCTTTTAAATTAAAATTGACTTTGGAAAAATAGTAAAAATGGGGTTTTGGTTTTCGGTTGAAATTTGAATAACATGCAAGAAAATAAATTGCTAGAAATAAATGTAAGCCGTAATTGGTTCTTCTAATTCTCAGATAAAGCAAACATTCAATATCATTTAAATAATCATTTTCTACTAATTGACTATGCTTACAAATTATGCATGCATAGCTACTAAATTGATGTGATTTAACTAATCTCTATAGAGGCCGACAATCAATTAAATCGAAATCAATCAAACGTCCTAATTAATAATTAAGGCTGAAAAGACCGTGCCCTAACTAATCTATATGCTCCTAGATTCAATTGGGTTCTTAGCGACCATAAAGAACTAGAAACACATGCATTAAGTTTTAGAATTCAACTATGTTGATTAAATGTCAAGTAAAGCTATGTTCAAATAACCAAGCATTCTTCAAATATAAATTAAACATGCATATAAAGATTCAATGTTAGCTTGTAAACCTAAACATACATGTTCAATTGTTGCTACATGGGTAAATTTAAGCATAGGCGAACTACTAGGAAACGGCGAACTTGGAATTAACTAGCAGAGAATTGCAATCATGATAGGGGCGTCAATCCAATACACAAATGCAAATATAAAGAAATTGAGATTTAAAGAAAACATAATTCTGAATTATAAACATCAAATTGGGCAGAAAACTCAAGAGTTACATCAAATCCTTAATAAAAGAACTAGATAGAAAATTACCTCATCGACTCATAAATAAACCCATGAGATACAATCTAATCCATGCTTACAATCCAAAATTAAACTAAAAACTAGCCTAATGAAACTGAAAACATAAAGAAGGAAGAAGAATGTTCGGCTTCTCCTAGGCTCTATTAGAATCTAGCCTCTAATTAACCTAAAATTGAAGGATAATATTCATAGAAAACAGCGCAACGTTACAACGCTAAAGCTAGCATTACAACGCTGTGCCGGCTGATCAAGAGCGTCAGGGTGAAGAAGTCCAACGCTGCCTTGACGCTTACTTACGCGCGCACGATATTTCTCGCCCATCAAAGCACGTAGTGTTGCAACGCTAAGCCAATCCATGAGCGTTGCGATGCTAAAGTAGGGGCATTTTGGTCTTTTTGACTTATTTGAAGATTGAATGCTTAAATCACCTCCAAATTGCTTTAAATTAACCCCGACTAGCTCCAAATTGCCGATTCTATCCCTTGGTAGCTCAGTACCTAAAAAATAGGGAAATAAACACGTAAAATTTGATAACGAGCTTGAATTAAGCTAGGAATAATAGCTTTTTCTGAGTGCTATCAACTCTACTAAAGATCGATAACTGCACTATTCGCACTATAGATATATTGTGAACCCTGAGTCCTAATTTCAGTACTTGAGTATGTTCCCTATTGAGACTAGTGTGATGAGTAGGTTGATGTGAGAATTAATGTGTAGTTATAGAGAAAAGGGTGAAAAGTTAGAAGAAAAGTTTGAATTTGAAAACTTTACGGTAAAGCTTGAAAAAAATTGGCTAAGTACAACCCATGCATTAGAGGCTAGAAAATTGACTAAGTGTTGTGCCATGCGTTGGCCATGCTCATTAAGAGGTTATTTGGGTGTTGAAGAAAGCCAAAGTGTGGCCAAGAGAAAAGCTATGCGTAGGAAAGCATGTAGTAGCCAATGTCTTGAGAGGTTAGGAAAGCATGCGACAGCCAATGTCTTGAAAGGTTAGAAAAGCATGCGGCAGCCTCAAATGTTCCCGGGCATGGGCGTTGGGCATTAAATTTGTGCGCGTTGGACGATCGTGTAGCAAATGAGCAGCGCTACACGATGAGGTAGGCGAACGTGTCGAAAATGTGCAGAGCCAAGCGATGCGGTAGGCGATCGTATAGCAAATGCGTGGAACTAAGCGATGCAGTAGATGATCGTGCGACAATGTGCGGTACTAGACAATGCGAAGGGTCGCGCTAAACGATAGCGCTATGCGTTGGACGATAGTATTAAACGATGGGGCTTGGAACTACACGATAGGCATCAACACTAGACGATGACGCTGGGCGATGGTACTACACGATGGGCGTGGGCGCTAGACGATAGACATGGTTCGCTAGACGATAGTTGTGCTGTGCTAGACGATGGGGGTCAGCGCTACATGATGGGCATCAGTGTGCTATGCGTTGGGCGAGATTGTCGGGTGACAAGCATCAGTGTGAAGTCACTAAATGATGAGCTATACGATGGGGCGGTGAACTAAACTATTGGACTTGTATTGATCGATAATAATCATCGATTAAAATACCAGATGTCCTTAGCACCAGATTTGACTCTATGAAAGTTGAAGGTGTTGGGCTAACATTTAATGAGAGACGGTGGAAAGTAGTATAAAAAGGGGAGGTTAAACTTCAAACGATCAGTTTGATCAATTCCTCCATGCAAATTTAGAGTTTGTTGGAAAGCTCTGAGAGTCTACTTTCAGAGGTGACACTTCCAGAAGAAGTCCTCATCGAATTAAGGCTGGAGAAGGAAAAAAAGGACCAGAGATTCTATTCTCGGGTGAATCCGAGCCATCGTTAAAGAATTGAGTCTCTAGAACAGACCACGAGAACTCTGAAGGTGAAATTTTGAGGTAAGATTTATAAGACAATTATTAACAAGTTTGTATAAAGAAATTTCTTGAGATGAGCTCTGGAATTCGAGTTATTGATTTCGTAAGATGAATCTGGAATTTTATGGACAAGTATCCAGTTGCTTGAGTTGAATAAGCTGACAGCTCAAGGAGAAACGCTTGGACAGACCAAGGGCTAAGCTTTTCCATGCGTTGGACTTGCTATGTAGGTCGAGGAGAGCTTTCAGTGGAGTCTTGGATGCAAAGCAGCCTTGAGGATGACCATATGCAGCTGTAAGAACACTTAGAGAGAAAAGTGCTGGTTGCATAAGCGGTGTTGCATTTGTGAAGAGCAGTTGGAAGCTTTGCATGAGCCAAATCTCAAAAAAATTCCTAAGTGTCTAAACCTACAGCAAGATGCGTTGTTGTGAAAGTCTTCAAGAGTAAGGCTAAACAAAAAGCTTACTTAAGGAGCTTACATAAAGGATAGTCTCAAAGGGAGACTTATGCTAGTAGCGAATATATGCTTTTGTGTCCACAGGATTGGCACTAGTAAAAGAAGCATATCGACCCTTGAGGAATAGTTCTAAAAGTTGTGAGTGACTAAATATTTACAATGTTTTAAAGAAACCATGTTTTAAAGAAAGATTATTCTCATGCTAGCTAGTTTTACAAAGTAAATTCCAAGCAAACCATTAGTTATGTTTTAAATGCATGCTATGTATGAAAGTTTATTGAAAAACTAGTATGTGTGTTTAATTACACGAAGCATGCGTTAGCATCTTCAAAGACATGTTTTCTATGCGTTGTGCTTTACATGCTTTAAAGAGAAAGTCATTGTATGACTAGTTTTACTCGAAACTTGATACCGATGGACTTTTGTGAAGGTATCCGAGCAGCTCGATATTGAGGGACAAGTTTTGAGAAGGCATCTGAGCAAAAGTACCTAAGGTATGACGATACTTAGTTATGACCACGTGCACGTAGGTAGTTAAAGTCAAAGATTAAGTAAAAAAGTTCTCTCTTGACTAGCAATTGACGTTGGGATTTAACCACAGTAGGGTTATTCTCAACCAAGGAACAGTTAATGTTTTATGAATGAAAACAACTTTATATGCTTTATGCTTGGAATATTTTTATATACTGTAGTACAAGATTACTGTAGAAATTTATATTTTATTTTAATCTCTATATTGAGACTTTTGCATGAGAATCAATTTTCCTTCTTTCCCGTTTTCAAATGTTTTCCTTTCCCCCAGGTAGTGGTCAAATCCTCAGGAGGTAGCTTTGCATCTGCTTTACCACTAAAGGACAAAGTTATTGTAACCCATCTGTTAGGTGGTTACTACAAATAATGTACACATGTTACAGTTTGTCATATAGGGAATAAGTTTTTGGATATCGGGACTTATAAAACTAGTAATGTAGTCTCCCTAAATATTTTGTGTGTAAACTTAATGTTCTTATCCATAGAGGCATCCGCTGTGTATGAGTTGAATGTTGGTATCAGAGTTATTTTCGCTAGAGTTATTAGGCAGTAAGTGTCAGCAAAAGGGTTGATAACTGCCGCAGTCATGTCCTTTCCTAGGCTCAGAGAGTAGTCTGGGAGAGGGTGTGACATATATTTCTGTATCCATTGGATATAATTAATCAACAGTACGATGACTTTTCATAAATTGCTCGTAAGTACAGCTGGACCAAAATTATTGTTTTGCCCTTCTAGTTACATCTAACTCTTTAAATACCACTGATCCCTTTAAGGAATAATAAATCGTAGTCGAACTATGACTAAACCCTTCTCGGGCCAGGAGAAGGTATGACACCATATTGTTCAAGCCCAAGAAACTGCCCTTAAGGGAGCAATTTATCTACTTACCCGACCTTGGGGAAGGAGTGAATTCCTTCTTGTGTAGTTGTGTTCCCAGCTCCCCAATCAAACAAATTCTCAAAATGGTAGGCTTATTGAGTCGGCAATCTGGCCACTCTCACTATACAAATTAAATGAAGGCCCTCACAGGTAGGAATTTACAACTCACTCAGGATTCAGGTCATGTTACCTATGGTTATCTTGGTCATCCTGGCATTATATAATGAGACTAAACATTTCGTGGTTTGATCAATATCTCCACTCGAATGATCCGGATCAGATCATTTGTAGCATTTTACAACAATTGTAACACTTACAAAGCGAGCCATACTCGTAGTGTCACCAAGATAAGGTATCCAAACTTATCCATCTACTACAGACCATTTAGGTTATCACTTAAACATGATCCACTTGTATATCTCTACATATATGTTTAAGCTATAAGATAATCCTAGATGTTAGTTTATTGGTTTGTAGTTAATGCGACTAATTTTGAAATAAAAAATCAAATATTTTATTACAAAAATAAAATGTTTGTACATTACAATTATAAATTATAGAACCCTATGAGATTTAAGGCACCAACCCCAACACCTTAAGTACTAATGCTTATCTAATGAACAACCTTTTTATGTTCTAACCATTAAACATAAATGCCTTTCAAGCCAGTGAGAGGGTAGGGCCCTTTGTTCAAGTCCCAGAGACATCAATTAAGGGAACACTTATCTACCTACCATAAAGTCGGGTTGGTGTGAATTCTATCTTGTAATATTATGTTCCCAGTTCCCCACTCAGTCTTGTCCCCAAAATATTAGACTTATTGAGTCTGCGAACTGGCCACTCTCACCCACAAAAATCAAAGGAAAATCCGTCATGAACAGAAGTTTATAATACACTCAGGATTAAGACTAAGTTGCCTAAGTCATCCTATTGAAATAGAAACCTAACTAATTAATGGTATTACATCTAGTGGTTACTATTTTGCTGTTCGGTTTTATGTAAATCATTGTATAGGATATCCCCACTCACATCTCACCTACACGGACGTGTTAGATCATTGCGTTTGTATCAAATACAAATTGGTCGTATCCATAGTGTCACTAGGATAAGCTATCTAACCTTATCTCTATACTATAGACCGTTTAGGCTGTATCTTGAACATTGATCCTGTATGTCTCTACATACTGCTCAAACTCATAAGACAGTCTTAGATATTAGTTTATTGGATTTAGGGTTATTAAGACAAAATAGAATACAACACAATCAATAACATTTATTAAAATAACATCGATAACTCTTTATTGATCATGGTCAATTAATTACATTTACTATCTACAAGTTTTATGGCATAAAACTCAATAGAAATTTTATGTTTTTTTTTTTCTTGACACTTTCTTTTAAAAATAAAAAGCACACAATCGGCATAATAATTGGTCTTTTTCCTAAACTACAAATATATATGCACTATGATAATTGAAATATTAAAAGACACCTAATGTTATAGTTTCTTTTTAAGAGTATATATACCCTCAATTCAGTTTGGTTTTGATTAATTTTTTATATTGGTTTTTTTTTTTCGAATAAAAAATTAATCCGAACCAACACTTTTTAGTCTTGTCCAAATACAAACTAATATATCTAATTATACTAAAAAACTATACGAAAATGATTGAATCAGTTTATATTGGTTTGGTTTTTCATTTTTTTTATTTTTGTTGCACTCCTTATTAAAGAGAGTGCCAAGTAGAAGAAGTCAAAGAGTCAAAGACTGGCAGCTCAAGGCTCAGCTGCCACTTCAGAGAGGAAAGCCACACATAAGGACTGATTTTAGAAGATTATACTATTGGCAGACTCCCAATTTTTTTTATGCCTTTTGTATTTCCTTCTATAAATTCTTTTACTCTTTGTTTTCCCAAATTAGGGCAACCTCTGTATAAAAACACCACATTGCCTCATAAAGAAGTAAGCAAAATATATAGCAAAATTGCCTCTAGAAATAGTTAAATTTTGAAATCAAACTTGGTGTTAAAGCTTCCAATGGCTAATGTTAGTGGTTCCACAGGTCTTGAGGCTACAAAGTTCAATAATCCACCGTTGAATTAACTTCTGAATCAAATCACTACCACCAAGCTAGATAGTGGTAATTTTATGCTCTAAAAAACTCTCGTTCTGCCCATTCTTCGAAGCTATAAGCTTGAAGGATATCCATCGGGAAAAAATCCATGTCCTCCCAAGTTTATTTCATCCCCCGAAGGAAACACAATGCCTACAATAGAGACATTGATGGAGCATCAAGCTCAAAATGAGCTATTAAAGGATTGTCTAGGAAGGTGCATAGAAGAGGTTAAATCCCCAATATGATGCTTGGGTAACTATGTATTAGCTATTACTCGGCTAGCTATATAATTAAATGACCCCTAAGGTAGCAATGCAGTTAATGGGGTTCTACAATGCTAAGGATTTATGGGAGGCCATTCAAGACCTCGTATTTAATCAAGAGCAGAGGAAGATTACTTCAGATAAGTTTTCCAGCAAACTCACAAAGGTAATGTGAAAATGAGTGAATATTTAGGAGTTATGAAGTCTCACCCTGATAATTTGGCTCAGGCTGGCAGTCTAGTGTCGACTAAGGCTCTAATTTCACAAGTCTTACTAGGCTTTGATGAAGAATATAATTTTGTAGTGGTAGTTGATTCAAAGTAAACTAGAGATATCGTGGCTTGATATGCAGTTTGAGTTACTCTTGTATGAAAAGAAACTCGAGCACCAAAAAACTGTGAAGACCTTGGCTTCGTTGGGATAGTCCTACTGTGAATGCAGCCTTCAGTAGAAATTAGGTTATGTCGAAATCTCACAGCAATCCCAACAATATTCATCAGTAATTTTAGTAAAAATGGGTAACAACAGTAGCAATTTCAACGACAACAACAATGGAGGTGGAAATAGAGGTCGAGGTAGAGGAAGGAACAACAATGGGAATAAGCCTACTTGCCAGGTATGTGGAAAGAAAGAGCACTATATGGTTTGTTATCATAGGTATGATAAAGAGTTTTCCTCAAATCAGAGTCAACTGAGAGGAAATGGAGGAATGCTTGGAGGTAACAATAGTCTTGTTGTTTTTGGTACAACACCAAATTCAAATCAGTTTGCCACACCAAACATTGTAAGAGACTCAAGCTGGTATGCTAATAGTAGGGTAACTAATCATGTCAGTGCTGACTTCAACAATGTTAGTAATCTTATAGAGTATGGAGGTAAGGAACTTGTTACTAAAGGAAATTGGGATAAATTGAGAATTGCGTGCATTGGAAATACTTGTCTAACCAATGGGAAATGTATGATTAATCGTGAAGATGTCCTCTGTGTGTGCCTGCAATTGCTAAAAACCTTGTGAGTGTGTCTCAACTTTCTCAAGATAATAATGTCTTTATTGACTTTCATGGTGATTGCTGCTTTATAAAGGACAAGGATACATGTCACATTCTTTGTACTTCATCTTCTTAGTCTAAATCATTCACAACCATGTATCGGACGCTTGATTTTATAATTAATTGTCATGATCATTTTCATTTCCACATTTCTGTCTATTTTCGGTCCTCCATTAATTGCTTTTTCCATGATGTTTTCTTAATCCATTGGTAATTAATATGAATTAAACAAGTAACTTAATCTGTACTAAAGAAATAAAGATGTTTAGCTAAAGCATGTTAGACGGCATCTTCACTTGTGAGAGCAGAAGTGAAGATGCCATTCTGATATATCGAGAGAAGGTAAGAAGAATGCGTTAACTAATGCAAGAAGTACTTCCAGAGATGGAAGCAATCTTGCGTTCAATACGTTTGTCCCTGTTTCACCACAGAGATGTGGGAAACTCGGCCGATCACTGAGAGGTGTACACTAAGGGAAAACGGAACTGTACTTATATCTTTAACGCAATTAAGGAACTTGCGATGTTTATATTCATTATCCTTTCTATTTCTACTTCGCACATAAGCCTTGCCACCGCATAACACGATTCTTTGTATATTCTTCACAGTCAGTCTTAACCTCGGTATCTTGTATCATGTAATTTGTATCTTGTATCATCATAGTTTCGGTTTATTTTATCGCACTTTACTTTTATCGCAATTTACTTTATTATCGTATTTTTATTACTTATCTTTACTTTACTGCACAATTTATTTTATTGCATGTACAAACCACACTTTTATTAAATTGAAAAACCCCGGTCGCATATATCACAAATATAACGCAATTAATCTAAAACAATCCCTGTGTTCGACCTTGGATCACACCGAGAAACTTGCGGTGGAATTATACTTGGTTCCAATGCAAGGAAACTTGTGACAACCCATAGTATACTACAAGATTCTCATAAATAACGCATATCTAGAAGTAGTATCACATAAATAAAGTATGTCTGAATAAGCATAACACAACATCCACATTCCAAGTCATTGAGTTTATGGTAACATGAGCTTGTATGACCAATCATTCATCACCATCCATATGCCTATTTTGAATCACTGCATCTTAAGCGTTTAATGACATAAGAAGATAAATTTTATGCTTACAAGTTTATGGCATCATGCATTATATGTCAATCAAGTTTATGGCGCCATTGCCGAGGAACTGGTAACGGGGACATGGACTTGTATCATTGCATCTTATGTAATCAAGTTTATGGTGCCGTTGCCGGGGATTGGTTAACAGTTATTGTTTGAGTATGTTTGTGGTATTTTGCAGGACAGATCTCTTTGTACTGGCTGTTCAACGCAGAGAGCAGTCGGACAATTTATAAGTACTGGTACCGAACCAGAATTCGTAGCTGACCCAGAGATCGAGTGTACCTTTCGCGCACGGGTACGCCAGAATCGAGCAAGGTGAAAGAAAGCAACTAATATGGCAGATAATAATGACAATGTGGCTCCCGCCGGAGATCAAGGGTCGGTACGGCCAGTGCAGGACCCAGTCTTACTTGCTGCTGATCGTAACATTCCCATGAGGAACTACGCGGCGCCCAACCTGTATGATTTTTCGTCTGGGATTTCGAGGCCTACAGTAGAGAAGAACGCAAGGTTTGAAATAAAACCGGTCATGCCCAAATGATCCAGAATGCAGGGCAACTTGGGGGTCTGCAAGGTGAAGACCCACATGCCCACCTGACCAGTTTTGTCAAAATATGTGGCAACTTCTTATTACCTGGCGTTACCCCTAAGAGTATTAGACTGTATTTATTCCCTTACACCTTGAGGGACGAAGCCAAGAGGTGGGCTCACTCATTGGAGCCAAATGAGATTACATCATGGAATCAGCTGGTTGAGTGATTCATGAAAAAGTTCTTCCCGCCGGCCATCAACACAAGACGACGAAAGAACGTGCTGAACTTTGAGCAAATGGACAATGAAACCCTGAGCACCGCCTGGGTGCGATTTCGAAGATTGGTGAAGAACTGCCCGTATATCGGGATACTCGATTGCATGTTGATGGACATATTTTAGAATGGCCTGAACAGATCGACGCAGGTTGTTGCTGACGCCTTCGTGACAGGAGGTTTTGTGAACATGACGTATACCGAGGCCAAGGTCATCCTTGACCACATATCGCGAAACATGGATGATTGGACTGATGATGGCTATGGAGGCAGAGGCTCTGAAAGAAGGAAGAATGGCACTGCCATTGTCCATGCGAACACAATGACCACACTGGCCGTAATGACCTCAATCCTTTAATTGATGGCAATCAATCAAGGAGTCATGCCCCAACAATCAGCGCAACTCGCTGCGCCCGCTCAAGTGGCCGCAATAAGTTACGTTAATTGTGGAGGGGCTCATGTAGCAGAAATGTGCCCATCGAATATCCAACAAATATGCGCCATCCCAAACAACCCCTTCAGCAACACCTACAATCCGAGTTGGAGGAACCATCCTAACTTCGGTTGGGGAGGGAATCCTAACCAAGGGGGCAAAGCAACCATCAAAGTGGCAGTCAAGGGAATCCTCTTCTTTTTCACCATAACTTAAATTAGGGGCAACCAAGGCAATCGCATAATCAACAACCCTCATCTTCAAACACCTCTGGAAGATCATTGGAGGCCCTGCTAAAACAGTATATGGATAAAAATGATGCATTGATGCAGGCGCAGGCGTCTTCAATTCGAAACTTAAAGATTCAAGTGGGCCAGCTAACTTCTGAGCTTAGAAATTGAACACCTGGTACATTGCCCAGCAACTCTGATGCCCCCAGGATCTCATGGAAAGGAGCAATGTCCCTGAAGGACATTGGGCAGGCAAGTTGGACCACCTGCAGAGGTGTGGATTGCGCTCATTCAAAGAAAATCATCTTCCGGTCCATATCTCACATCTATGCTTAAATGCTTTCTTTAATTCTTGTCTTTATGAATTTCTGAACTTTGTCTTTACTACTTCATTTAATTTGTTTCATGACTTTATGAATTTTTTCTTCATTTACTGTCCTTGCATTTATTTCTGTACTGTTTTAATTCCTTTTACTTTTTTGTCAGAAAATTGATTACCGCGAGTCATAGCCACTTGCGTTGATGAAAAAAAGCATAATAAAAGAAATAATAAGAAAACAACCAACATCCAGTATGCATGGCGATAATGGACGCATCTTGAACCAACAAGATACGCTTTGCGTTCATCCAACTCAAATGCGTTAAGCTGAGGGGTGTGTTGCGCGTGTGTGTGTCCTTTGCCCATCCTTAGAAAAATGCATTATGTTGAGGTAGTGTTTCACTGATAGCAATACCGTGCACCCGATCCTCCAAAAATGCATTTAGTTAAGGGGTGTGTTGCGGGGATGCATGCATTGTTGCCCATCCTCTGCGAGGATGCATTTGTGTTGGTGAACACATTGCGTTAATCTTTTCCTTGCGTTCATTCGAATAAAATATTAAAGATAATTCTTTTTGCAAAATTTAGAAGTCCAATCGTTCCGTATTCCAAAGAAATGATGAGTCTGTAGACGAAAGAATGTTTACTCTGAAACCTCATACATGAGGGGAGTTCAAACGTGGGGGCTTTTGAGTGTCTCGAGGCCTGCCACTGCAAAAATAGCATTGGGCCCACTAAGGCGCAACCTATAAAAAGGACTTCCCCTATCTGTGAACACACTTTGCCTCATTTGCAATCTGAAACCTTAGCGCCCCTGCATACCGAGCTTTCTTCTTCCTTGAAACCCTAACGTTTTCCGACTTTCTTTCACCTCAGCATCCATGGCTGACCAAACTTCCCAACCTTCCGCTTCACCCTCAACACCTTCGACTGACCAACTTTCCATGCGAGAGGCAGCATTCCTTGCTGCTAGTTGTCGGCTTGCTGCTCAACTTCACACTGTTCCTAGAATCGCCGAAAAATCCCGGTGAAACCCTTTAGCCGTCATACCACTTCAGTTTAAGAGGGGGAAAAGTACTGAAAGCACCCCACTCCCAACTCCAGCAGTCTCCACTAAAAGCGAAAAAAAAAGAGAAGAGATGACAAGAAGGTATTCGGAAACATTCTGAGTAACTTGGAGGAAGGAGGAGGACTGCCCGAGGTAGGGGTTGTAAACCAACCACTGTATACGGAGGAGGTGACGGTGGCTGTGTCTAAGGAAGTGGTAGTGGTAGAGGAAGTGGTGGAAGAGGAGACAAGGAGAAGCACTCTGGCCATAAGGGATCCTGAGGAAACTACGCAAATAGAATCCTATGAAGGACCTTTTAGAGTCGCATTAGAGAAAGTCGCGGCAGAGAAGCAACCAGAGGTAGAAGAGGAGAAAAGGAAGAAAAAGAAGAACAAGGGAAATTAGGTTGGAAAAGGTGAGCCATCCTATCATCGCAAAGAGACAAAGAATAAAGAAAAGAAAGAGGATGAAGACGATGAAGAGGCCAAGCTAAGAAAGAGGAAAGAGAAGGGAGAAAGGAAAGAGCGCAGGCATGAGAAAAGGCGCCTGAAGAAGTAATAAGAAAAGAAGAAGAGGGCTGCAAGCCCAAAGATGGATGGTGAATCCACCTCTGTGAGGGAGGATTGGGGGAACCAGTACCACTTAGGGAGTTGGCGCAATCTGAAACAATGCAATTTGTTGCGACCGACGAAGGCGAAAAAGGAGAAGTTACCCCTCTGATGCGGCATCGCAAGGAGAATGCGCCGCAAAGGTCTACGCATTAGAAGAAAAGGAAAGGAGGAGAAAGGAAGAGTAAGAGAGACAGGAGAAAATGGAGCGGGCGAAACTCATATCCACAGAAAGGGATAGAAGAAGAAGATTATATGATGAGGAGGTGTGCCGCAATAATGAGATCTCGAGACTTGAAGAAATAAGGCGGCTCGAGGAGGAATAACGCCTTTTGTTGGCCTCTGAGCAGTTTGTGGAAGAGTTTGAAAAAGAAGAGAGAGAAGAGGAAGAAGAAAAGTAAAAGAAGGCAGAAGAAAAAAGGAGAATGATAGAAGAGAAGGAAAAGAAGCGTGAAGCCAACAAGTAGCGCTTAATTAAGAAGAAGGGCAAGGAACTTGCCGAACGAGAGATGGAGGAACAACGCAAGGAACGGAAAAGAAAACAAAGGCAACAATCCCGCCTTGCATTGGCTAAGGGAAAGGGCAAAGCGATCGCAAAGAGTAGCAAGCCTGTGTTGGCAAACGTGTGTCCATCAAGAAAGAAAGAGAACGACGACTTGTTGATGGAGATGGGATTTTTCCCTGCACTAAGGCCACTACCAGATCTGATCATGGGCATGATCGTAGAACATGGTTGGGACACATTTTGCCAGTTCCCAGCCATTGTTGTTCCAAAGGTAGTGCGCGACTTCTACCATGGACGGCTGCATGGCACCAAGGATGTTGTGACCATAAAAGGGAGAATGGTGTCTTTTAGCACAAGGGACATCAATGAACTATACCAAATGAAGGATAACTTGGATGCACTGGGCAACAAAATCATTGATGATCCCACTGAAGAGCAGATGGAAGATGCACTGCGAGTATTAATGCAATCGGGCACTAAGTGGACGGTTTCTTTAAAAGGCATCAAGACCCTAGCATCCAAGACTCTACTTCCTGAGGCACGACTTTGGGTTTATTTGGTCAAACGACCGTTGATCCCAACTTCCCATGACAAGACAATTTCAAGGGATCGAGTTATGGCCGCATATTGCATTGCGCGCGGCATTCCAATCGATGTAGGTTGGTTAATCGCAAGTCAAATTCGAGGCTTTGTGGGGCACATAAGAGGGCAGTACTTCTTCCCATGGATGGTTTCAAGTTTATGCCTATCATTGGGTGTGGGCATTGATGAAAAGCCAATGGCAGAAGTTCACGACTTGATCAACGTCAAGATTTTGAGGTTGCTCCTCAAAGATTCCCCACACTGCCCTAAGCTCCCTTTAAAGAGGCCTAAAATTGATTTGAATATGCCGCAAGAGCCCAAGCCGAAGAGACAGCACAAAGATGATAAGGGAAAGGAGAAAATCCAAGAAGAAACAACGCAAGAACTAGAACCCTTGGACCCTTTACCCTTAATAATTCACCCTCCAAGCCCTCCCGCACAACCTTCTTCTTCTTCCCTTCCTGAGCACTTGACCAACCTTCTTCTTGCCCCAAATTCTCCAACCGCATATCCAGCAGCCTCATCCTCACCTTCAGCATCATCATCGCAACATTTCTTTCCACCGCCATATGTTGATGACCCACACGATTTGGGTGAAGGCACCTCTGCCCAACCCCAAAACGTTACTGGCAAGACATTACGGGCACCACCCACTGTCGCCTCCTTGGCTGCTGAGTTAGCAGAAATGCAGTCCCTCTTCTTCCAACAACAACAACTTTTCGTTCAGCAACAAGCCTTCTTCAACCAGAAATTTAATGTGGTAATGGAGCA
Source organism: Benincasa hispida (assembly GCF_027475165.1). Classification (NCBI taxonomy): domain Eukaryota; kingdom Viridiplantae; phylum Streptophyta; class Magnoliopsida; order Cucurbitales; family Cucurbitaceae; genus Benincasa; species Benincasa hispida. Next base: position 2,948,269 of record NC_143479.1, on the reverse strand, counting down.
AGTCGACGATATACAACGCAGTGCTGCTACGTCAAGGGAGGCGTTGATCAATATTCAGCGCAACATTTATATGATCCATCGCCATCAAAGACAGCTTGCAGACCGCAACTATGAGTACTTTAATTTTCTAACAGCATATCTTCATGGTTCTATGATGCCTTCATATCTTAGGCAGCATCTGGTTTTCAAAGAGACTCCATCCGTACCGCATCAGAACCTTCCTCCAGACCCTCCTGCTCATCAATAAGAATCTTTACATTTATTTATTTTATGCGGCCATTTATTTCATTCATTGTTTAACGAAATTCTTTGATTCTTTGTATAGGCCAACAATTTTTGTATTGCGTTAATTTTTAATTATTTGTATACTTAGTGAATTTTCAATACAACTAAGTAGCAATTCTCTCTATGTGTCTGTGCCTTTTTCTTTATCATCCTTTGTCAATATTTGTGATGTTCTTGATCTTTTGCGCTGCAATGATGTATAATATGCATTCACTTAGAAGCATTCCCTATACTTTGTAATTTCTAGCTAACACTTAGTTAATTCGTAGCTTAGCAATACTTTAGCTTTTGCCCTTCAAAATTCTGCTCAAATCTTCTTTTTGAAATTTTGTCTAAGTGTTTGTCTATTATGTCCAAACAACGCAATGAAGACCTTGCGCATCTCTAAATTTTGGGGTGGGAAAGATATGAGCAGATGAGATCAAGAGTATACGGTCATTAAGAAAAATGCGTTCATTTTTCATTAAAAAAAAAATCATACAAAACTCCAATGTCAGCGCAAGGGAAAACTAAAAAATAATCCCAACCTAATAAAAGTTAGTTGTGAAAGGAACCTGCTCGTAGTTGGATGTACGCATGACACCCGTGGGAGCAAGCCAAAACAAAAGTGGGTTTCCAAGAACAATGCAATATGAAAAAGAAAAAAAAAATAAAAGAATGCAAGAGACAACTCCTCTGAATATCATGAGTAAAGTTGAAATTGGCACCCAACTGTGTTTAGATGTTTGCATGACACCCGTGGGAACAAGCCAAAACGAAAAGTGTAATCATGACCAACATTCTCTAATAAATGACGCAAGATTTGACCATCGTATATAGACACATTAAGTTGTTTTGATAAAGAAGAGGTAAACATTCTTTTTTAAACTAGAAAAGCATTTTTGAGCAGAAATTTGTAGTATAGAAGAATAAAGTAGGGTTTTGATACGACTTAGCAAGAATAGAAGAAAAATGCATTGTCAAGTAATGTGCCTAAGTGGAGCATTCAGAGCAACCAATCGATGCAAAAATATAGGATAGGAATTGATCTTTATTGCCTTAGTCAAAGATATGCTTGAGGACGAGCATATATCTAAATTTGGGGGTGTGATAACTTGTAGAAATACAAGTTATTTATATTGCTTTATTTAGATATTGCGGTTAAAAGATAGGAAAGTTGTGTCAATTGTATGGAAATGGGCTAAGAAATACAATAATTATAAATTATCGTCAATACACCCACTAATACCATTGTGATGGTAGAAAAGAATATTTCGTCTGTTTTGCAGGTAATCCAGTCACCGTATGCGTTCATGGCTCAAAAGAAAAAGGATTAACGCATCTACGTCGCATTGCGCCCATCATTCAGGAATGAATAGACAATCAACGCAATGACGGCGCATGCGACAAATGATCCATAACTGAACTTCAACCGCATGCAGTAATAAAAACAACACCACATGCAAGCACACGATCGAAAGATGCAAATGAGCAATGCAATCGCGGAGGATTTTGACACGTGTACAACTAACCGTTGTGCATTTTCGATGGACTGATTGCATAATAGAAGAAATATTTATTCCACCATTTTCGAAATATCCATAACGATAAAGTGGGGACCACAAGTCAGAGAGTCAAAGCTTTCATCTATAAATACCCTTAAAGAATTCACTAAAAAATATACTTGATACGGGGGATAATTGATACGAGGCTATTGAGAGAGAGGCTGATCTGAGAAGATCCGAGAAGAAAAGAGACAAGGCCGAGAGGTGAGTCTCAGGGTAGAATCATTCCAAATCCCCGCCATGAAACTCTATACCTAGACCAACTCTACCGGTTGAGCAAGCCTGAGGGGAAGGTCATCATTCTGTTCACTCCATCTACGCTGACAATCAATCTCTCCATCCAGATCAATGTCAAGACATTGGCACTCTTCTGTATCTGTTTCTAACTCTACTTCATCTTCTTAGTCTAAATCATTCACAACCATGTATTAGACGTTTGATTTTATAATTAATTGTCATGATCATTTTCATTTCCACATTTCTGTCTATTTCCGTTCCTCCACTAATTTTTTTTTCCACGATATTTTCTTAATCCCTTGGTAATTAATATGAATTAAACAAGTAACTTAATCTGTGCTAAAGAAATAAAGATGTTTAGCTAAAGCATGCTCACCTGTGAGAGCAAAAGTGAAGATGCCATTCTGATTTGTCGAGAGAAGGTAACATGAGCTTGTATGACCCATCATTCATCACCATCCATATGCCTATTTAGAATCACTGCATCTTAAGCGTTGTATGACATAAGAAGATAAAGTTTATGCTTACAAGTTTATGGCATCATGCATTATATGTCAATCAAGTTTATGGTGTCGTTGCCGGGAACTGGTAATGGGGACATGGACTTTTATCATCGTATCTTATGTAATCACTATGTCTCATTCATTGATGACTACAACCGGTTTATGTGGATTTATCCTCTCAAGTGAAAAGCGATATACTCTTTGCATTAATCATTTCATCAAACTAATAAAAACTCAATTTGATGCAGTTATTAAAGTCTTACAATCAGCAAGCCAAAACGAAAGTGGGATACATGGAACAACGCATGGGTAATTGAAAATTCATATTTTTTTTTCTTTTTATCCGGAATTGATTTTAAAAAGCATCTAACGCATTGCGGGTTTATAAAAAACGGGAATGTTTTGAGAAACTGAAGGAGTTATTGATGAAAGGCTTGCTGCACCTGAAACTAAACATTATTCCTTTTAGAAAAGAGTCAATCCGCGTTACATTTTCCAAACTCTTGTCTCAAGCTTATAATTGAATATGATGAAAGGCGAACTCTGCACACTAAAGACAAGGGAAATAACAAAGAATTATTTATGGAATGCTTGAGGACAAGCATTGTTCAAATTTGGGGGTGGTGATAACTTATAGAAATACAAATTTGGGGGTGGAATTACTCAAACATTAGCAAACTCATGCAAAAGAATGTTTATTAATAAATTACTACGTCAATAAAGCATTATATTGCAGGATTTCAACAAGAGGCTAACGCATGATTAAGAAGTGTCGCAGGCAAACTTCTAACACATGAGCCATGCATCAGAGGGATTCAACGCAAGGAAGATTCATCAATTCAGGCTGTTTGTGTCAAATCATCACTTACAAGCATGGGCACCTGCAGCAGACGGCGTTTGAAAAGCTTCTAAGTGTCAAGCAGCTGACCAGGGCATGGACTTTAATGCTGCCCATCACCAAGCTGGAGATGACCAAAGCCTATAAATAGATGAAATCCCTCAAGAGTTCGAAGTTCAGAAAATTTCAAGTTCTCACTCTCAGTATTAGCTTAGTCATAGTTTTAGATCTTTAGAGCTGTGCTGTGGTGCCAAGAAGGGCAGAAGGGAAGAGAACCACCATCACCGCCGATCAAGGAGTGGAGGAAGCCGAGCTTGAGAGAGACACTTTATCCAACTCTTATACAAGTAATTGTGCACAACTAGAATTGAGCCAAAGAGATACAAGAGATTGTACTCTACAGCTTCACTCAGTTCCTTTCATCTCATTTATCTCTTTCATTCTTTCATCTGATTATGTATTGCTTTTGTAAAGACAATCTTCTTCTTTATGAATTCATATATTTGATCTATCACACTTTGCCATTGTTTATTTTTTGTTTATGTTGGATGCATCTATATTTCATGCAAAATTCCATGATCAATTGGTAAAAGCATCTTTAGCTTAGACTCGAGAGAATAAATAAGCTAGCATTAAGTTAGAACACATAGTACATCTAGAGATAGACATACTAGTGTCTTACTGCATCCTGTGTTTGACGCATGCATCCTAGAGATAGGTTTTGTATGTTATTCGCATTGAAAAGTGTCAAATAAGAGTCTAACGCATAAACAAAGATAAGCAAGCCATCTCATTCACATCACATTCTAGTTCGTATACATTCATCTTAGATCGACGCATACCACTTGCATTAAAATCCATTTCCACACGATTCATTATTCTCTACCCAACCCAGTATCTTCTTGCACACACACAACACCTTAGTGTAAATAACACATTTCTTCATACATTTTAGGAAATCCCTACAACAGTTACAACGCAAAGTCTGTGTTAGCTTAATCTGAATCCCTGAGTTCGACCCTGGACATACCAGGAACCTAAATTGGATTTATACTTGGGTCTGATTTAGGAAAACTTGAACGTCAATAGAAGGAGTGTCATGCGTTCTGTTGCACATCTATAATGCACCAACGCGTTACGAATACATCAACGCATCAAAGGATAAACGCATCATTCGTACTTGGAACTTGTTTTTTGAATTCATTTTATACAATACACTCCCAACTCGAATAACGATAGCAACGAACAAGTTTTTGGCGCCGTTGTCGGGGATTCAACATCAAAACTAACTAGAAATTTTGCTTGTATCTTTTGTACGAACACTTTAGCCGAGGGAGTATTACGAGCTAAGCCTAAGCTTGTAAAGGTTTATGAGCAGGGAGAGCACTCCTGAACTTGTATATGACCCCGAAGTTGAAAGGACCTTCCAATGTAGAAACCGATCTAATCATCGTCGAAGGTTATGGCAACAACTTCTCAGACAACAAAACAGGCATCAAGAAATGGCAGACAACCAGGCAAATCAGAACTTAGCTCAACAACTAGCTCACGTTGCGCAAAATCCGATCTTAATGGCGAACAGTAGTACGCATCCCATGAGTATACGTCTCCTGTATTGTATGAATTCTCACCAGAAATCATATACCCTACGCTAGATGGGACAAGATTCAAAATGAAATCTGTGATTCTTCAAATGCTCCAAACTGCTGGACAATTTAGGGTGGTTGTGTAGAAGATCCTCACACCCACATAAAACATTTCCTGGAAACGTGTAACTTCTTTGTGATTCCTGGAATCACTCCAGAAGCGACCAGGCTATCCCTATTCCCCTATTCTTTGCGTGATCATGCAAGCAATGGGTAAGCTCACTGAAGCCTAGTGAGATCACAACCTGGGAGAAGTTGGTGGAGAAATTCATATAAAAATACTTCCCACCTACCACTAACGCAAGAAGGCGTCGAGAGATCATGAACTTTGAGCAAGAAGAAGCTGAAACCTTAAGCGCCGCATGGGAGCGTTTTAAGGGATTGGTCAAAAATTGCCCGAACCATGGATTACCACTAACTATCCAGATGGAGAATTTTTATGGTGGATTAAATAGAGCATCGCAGATGGCAGCCGACGCAGCTGCAGCTAGTGGAATTATGGATAAATCTTACAATAAAGCTAAGGAGATATTAGACCGCAATGCTAAACACAACATGGAATGGGTGGACGATACATATAACGCAGGAGCTGACAGGAAGAGGAGATCTCAGAATGTTAATTCTATCGATTCCAACGCAATAGCCACACTCTCGGCATAAGTGGCTACTATGACCATCCTTTTGCAAAACATATCATTAGGGAACATATCAAATCAGCAGAAGGTGAATATGGTAGAAATGTTCGTATAGCCCATGGTTAGCTATGTGGGCTATGGAGATCCCCATTCCAATGCTGATTGCATACAAAATTCGCAATCAGTATGCTTCATTAAAAACAACCCATTTTCAAAAACATAGAATCCCAGATGGAGGAACCATCTAAATTTTTCTCGGACAGGAAATCAACAGGAGCACCACCCAGGGGCGAACCAGCAACAACGGCAAGGACTGCCGCCTGCATTCCAACCAACGCATCAGCCACACCAACAATCCTTTAATAAAGGAGGTCAGGCGTCGAGCTCAGGATCTCCGCTTCAAAACCTATTAAAGGAATATATCGCCCAAAATGACTTGTTGCTGAAAAGCCAGGCGTCGTCTATCAGAAACCTGGAGATACAGGTGGCGCAGATAGCAAGTTGTTGAAGAATAGGCAGCCTGGAGTTTTTCCTAGCAACACTGAAACCCCTGGGAATAACAATGGAAAGGAGCAATGTCATGCGGTGACATTGTGAAGTGGCAAAGCTCTTGAAGAAAGAACCATGAATCTAAGAAATAGCAGTCCTTCAAAAGAACGCAACACACGTTCAATGGCATTAGAAGATCAAGAAGAAAGAACGCTTGAATCCACGAGCCATTCAGAACCAAGCACGTCTAACGCGGGAAAACCTGTGGTGCCGCTGAACGCACCATTCCCTAGACGCTTGATGAAGAAGAATGATGAATAACAATTGAAGCATTTTCTTGAACTTTTGAGGCAATTACATATCAATATTTCACTTGTAGAAGCCTTGGAGCAAATGCCAAAATATGTCAAATTTTTTAAGGATATTTTGACGAAGAAAATGAGAGTCAACGAGACGGAGGTAATTGTGCTAATGCAGGAGTGCAATGCGTTAGTAAGCAACAACCTACCTAAGAAACAGAAAGACCTTTGGAGCTTCACAGTCCCGTGCTCGATTGGAGGGTTGGATGTGGGACATGCGTTGTGTGATTAAGGAACAAGCATTAATCTCATGCCACTCTCAATCTTCAAGAAATTGGGAATAGGTGAAGCACAACCCATTTCTGTTACTCTTCAACTCGCTAACAGAAAAATCAAGTACCCTAAAGGAAAGATTGAAGACGTTCTGGTAAAAGTTGACAACTTCATATTCCCAGTAGATTTTATCATCTTAGACTATGAAGCAGACAGGGATGTACCAATTATTCTTGAACGCCTCCTTCTAGCCACTGGGAAAGTTTTAATAGATGTGCATAAGGGAGAATTGACTATACGTGTAGACAATCAAGAGATGAAGTTTAATGTTTTAAACGCATTAAAGTTCCCGTATAGTGAAGATTGTCAACTGAACATAATAGAGTTGCCTGAAGAAGAAGTGTCCCAAGTATGCGAGGTCCTCGCGTTGGAGAAGAACATGAAAGAACTAGAGCCGCCAAGTCTGAGTGAGCAGTGGACGAAACCAATGCGTCCATCTCTAGAGGAACCACCAGAACTTGAGTTGAAATCGTTACCTAGTCACCTTAAATATGCTTTCCTTAGAACAAATAAAACTTTACCTGTAATTATTTCCGCAAATCTTACCAAGCCTAACGAACATTCTCTTTTGCAGATGCTGCAAAAGCACATGCGTGCAATAGGATGGACACTAGCAGACATCCGTGGCATCAGCCTATCTTATTGCATGCATAAAATCAGGCTGGAATAAGGGAAGTCGGGATCGATTGAGCCTCAACGAAGGCTGAACCTCATAATGAAGGAAGTGGTCAAGAAAGAAATCTGAAAATGGTTGGACGCAGGAGTAATCTATCCTATATCGGACAACAGCTGGATAAGCCCAGTCCAATGCGTTCCCAAGAAAGGGGGAACAACAACAGTGATAGTCAATAGCAATAATGAGCTCAATCCTTCTAGGACTGTCACAGGTTGGCGCATCTGCATGGATAAAGGAAGCTCAACTCAGCAACAAAGAAGGACCACTTCCCCCTTCCTTTCATTGACCAAATGCTTGACAGACTGGGTGGAAAAGAATTTTATTGTTTCCTTGATGGATACTCTGGTTATAACTAGATTTTGATTAACCCAGAAGATCAGAAAAAGACAACATTCACCTGTCCCTTTGGAACGTTCGCGTTCATGCACATGCCCTTTGGACTATGCAACGCACCAGGAACATTCCAAAGGTGTATGATGGCAGTATTCTCTGACTTCTTGGAAAAGACGATTGAAGTTTTCATGGACGATTTTTCAGTCTTTGGAGACTCATTCCAATCATGCTTAGATAACTTGGAGGCCGTCCTCGCTCGATGCGAGGAAACAAACCTTGTGTTGAATTGGGAAAAATGTCACTTCATGGTGACTGAAGGAATTGTTTTAGGCCACAAAGTATCTAAAGCTGGGTTGGAAGTTAATGAAACCAAGATAGATGTCATAGCTAAACTTCCACCACCATCAAATGAAAAAGCTCTACGAAGTTTTCTAGGACATGTTGACTTCTACCGAAGGTTCCTTAGAGGATTTTCTCAAATTGCGCGACCTTTAAGCACATTATTAGAAGTGAACCGGCCCTACGATTTCATTGATGACTGCTGCGACGCGTTTGAAACATTGAAATATGCGTTGACTACAGGTCCGGTACTAATAGCACTGGATTGGACGCAACGTTTTATTCTCATGTGCGACACAAGTGATGTTGCAGTAGGTACAATGTTGGGGAAGAAGAAAGGAAATTTGATACATCCCATCTCTTACGCATCCAAGACACTGAACGACTCTCAAAAACACTCACAACCACGAAAAAAGAAATGTTGGTTGTAGTGTTTGGCATCAAGAAGTTTAGATCTTATTTAGTTGGTGCGTCAGCAACCAGCTACACAGATCACTCAGCCATAAAGTTCCTGATGAGTAAAAAGGATGCAAAACAAAGATTAATAAGATGGGTGCTGCTATTATAGGAATTTAACATTGATATTCAGGACAGAAAGGGGACTGAGAATCAGGTGGCTGACCACCTGTCCAGATTGAAAAATCAGGAAATACAAGATCAAGAAAATGAAATCAAAGATTCATTCCCTGATGAAAGCTTGTTCAGAGTTGAAGGCAAGAAACCTTGGTATGCAGACATAGTTAATTACTTAACTACTATGCAATTCCCTAAAAATTTCAACTCTCAGCAAAAGAAATGGTTAGTACATGACAACAAATTTTATTTTTGGGATGATCCGTTTCTCTATAAACAAGGCACAGACTCCATCATGCGTCAATGCGTTCTGGAGGAAGAGACACAACGCATCTTGGCTGAATGTCATGACTCTCCTTATGGAGGGCATTTTGGAGGGCAAAGAACCGCTGCGAAGATTCTTCAAAGCAGATACTTCTGGCCCACCCTCTTCAAAGACGCGAGGGAGTATGTTCGTAAGTGTGACCCTTGCCAACGCACCGGCAATATATTTTCAAGGGATGTAATGCCCTTGAACAATATTTTTGAAGTTGAATTATTTGATGTCTGGGGAATTGAGTTCATGGGACCTTTTCCCCTAGCCTGCGGTCAACAATATATCCTGTTTGCAGTAGACTATGTATCAAAATGGTTAGAAATAGTAGCTTGTGCCAGAAATGATGCGTCGACTGTTTCTAAGTTTCTTACCAGGAACATTTTCACACGTTTTGGAACGCCAAGAGCCTTGATAAGTGATGAAGGTAAGAATTTCATTAATCGCATCATTTCTAAATTACTTGCCAAATATAATGTTAGGCACAAGATCGCTACCGCATACCACCCACAAAAGAACGGTCAAGTTGAGGTATCAAGTTGGGAAATAAAATCAATACTGTAAAAAGTTGTCAACGTATCGAGGAAAGACTGGGCATAGAGGCTGGATGAAGCGCTCTGGGCCTACAGGACTACCTACAAGACCCCCATAGGTATGTCTCCATACTTTTTAGTATTTGGAAAAGCTTGTCACTTACCCCTAGAGTTGGAGCACAAAGCTTTCTAGGCAGTAAAGAAGCTAAATTTAAACTTGGACACCGCAGGCGATCAACGCAAACTTCAGCTGAATGAGCTTGAGGAGTGGTGGTTGAATGCATATGAGAACAACAAGCTCTAAAAGAAGAAGACCAAATGTTGGCACGACCAACGCATTAGTAAGAATGAATTTGTTTTTGGCCATAAAGTTTTATTATTCAATTCACGATTGTGTTTGTTCCCAGAAAAATTAAAGTCAAGGTGGTCAGGACCATTCATTATCAAAACAATCTTTCCCCATGGAGCAGTAGAATTAACGTGAGAGGATGGCACAAATGCTTGGGCAAGAGTGAAGCCTTACTTTAAAGATGGCATAGAACGTCAAAAGTCAACTCTCGTATTACGCGAAGCCAACTGAGGCTCGTGTCGAAGCATCCTTGCATTCGAATCGACACATATCCTAGGGACGCTTCCTCTTTTCTTATTCTTTTTGCATTTGTTATTTTATCGCTGCATTTGAGTTTACTTTGTTTGTTTGTCTTCGTTTTAAGATTGATTGTTCATTGTTATTGCCTTTATAGTTAGAGATTTACTTGTTTAAAAAAATGTTGTGTATAATCGGGATAGGAAGAAACGGACGTGTTAGACTTAAGTCTAACGCATGGCCCAAGTCGAAAGGACGTGTCTCGAAAATCTAAAACACTCGAGTGCGTGGAAACCCAAGACACGTCCCTTCGACTTCGCATTAAATGCGGACGTCAGGCACCGCCTGAGGTCACCACTCTCTTTCCCCAGGCCTATAAAACTTGAAACCCTTCATTTTCTTCTTCTTCCATTGCCTTCAAGCTCTCTGGGAAAGAAAAAAAAAACCTAGCGCCTCTCGCTCTCACCACCGTTTGATCATTTCTCCGGTCACTCTTCGACGATAATGTCTTCAGCGTCCAATAGCCAGAATCAATCAATGAGTTTTGGAGACGTCTCGTTGGTAAGCTCTTTCTCTTCCTCTTCTGTTTCAACATCGCCTCCCCCAAGCCCTCGACAAACCTAAAAAACCACCATCCCTACTGAACCTCTGTACGACGGGCCATGTTCCACCTCCCAGCGACCGTCTTGGTTGAAACCCACCAAAGCCACCACAAACCCCTCTTCTAAGACTACCCAATAGCCCAAAACCACCCCAAAACCAAAACCTAAAACCCTTTCAAAACCAAGGCAGCGTCCTTCGTCATCCACGATTGCCAAGAAATCGTATACAAGCCCGCCCCACCACCATTCATTTCCAATATCACTCCGGTGGGTGTGATGCATGACCTTATTCTAGCTTACCTTCATAACGCACCATCGCTGGCCGTGCATCCACCTCATCCGCTATCCATACACCCCTTGCACCCATATACCCAGTAGAAGCAGACGCGTCCAGCCAACCGCCGTGTTCACCCATCATCATTTCATCCCCTGGGTCACCGCAAACCCCATCTGGCACCCCACCATTCACTCCACCAAGGCCCAGCTATGACAGTCCTGCGTCAAAATGAAACCTTGAAGAACTAGCGGAATTGGCTCGGAAAGACGAGAAGAAATGTTTGGAGCAATCTTGGCAAGTTTGAATCAAGGCCAAGAAGAAGAGCACGTGATGCGTTCGGACCCACCTAACGCATCACTTGAAATGGATGAAGAAGAGCGCTATGCAATGATGCTCGAAGCGGAGTTAGAAGAAGAAGATGAAGAAAGTGAAGTTGGCCCAGATGCGTCACAATCTCGCCAAACTAACGCAAATGAAGGGCTCTCAAAAGCAAAGAGAGTGACGGGAAAGAGAAAATTAATCTTGGAGGAAGAAGATGAGAAGACCGCATCCGGTCCTGAGGATGCAACGCGTGGAAGCTGCTCAAGGCACAACTCATTAGAGAAGGAATTGGAACATTATCAGCACACAAGGCAGGTGCGAAGGAAGTCAGCTCTCCAAAGGGAATTGGAAAACGAATTAAAGGAGCTAGCACGGGAAGCCAAGGCATATGAGACGGGCTAGCGCAAGGTAACCGACATGTTACCTAAAAAGACCACAGGAAGGAAGCGCCAATTCAGTGATATTCTTGTAGAGAAAGGCTTCTTTCCTGAATGCCACCCATTGCCAGCATACATAACTGAAACCATGGAAGCAATGGGTTGGGGTCAGCTATGCGTTGGCCATATAAGAATTTAGCCCAATCTTGTCCACCAGTTTTACAGCAGAGAGTTCGACATGGAGAAAAGTACAGCATTTGTTGATGGGGTATTGGTGCGCTTCTCAGCCGATAAGATCAATGAAGTGTTCAATATCAGGAGTAATTCAGACGCAGAAGGCAATCGTATCTTAGAACAACCAACTTCGAGACAAGTTGAAGATGCGATAAGAGTGGTAGCCAAGCCTGGAAGAAAATGGCAAACGTCAAGAAACGAAGCAAAGATGTTACCTTCCAGGAACCTGACGCCAGACTCGAATTTATGGTATTATCTGATTAAGAAAAGCATCATGCCTACAACGCATGATGAGACATTGTAAAAGAACGCGTCTTGGCTACCTACTGTATCATGCAGTGCATCCCTTTAGATGTTGGAAGAATAATAAAGGATCAGATCAAAGGCATCAAGACCAAACCACGAGGACAACTTTATTTTCCATGGCTAATCTGTGCACTGTGTGAACGCGGGGGCATCCCTCTGGAGGGATGAGTATGAGGAGATCGACGGTTTGATGGACATCAAGTTAATCAAGCATTTGCTTCGCAGTTCGCCACATCAGTCTGCCTTACCTTGCAAAGATGTGGTAGCGAGACCTCGATCATCCAAACGCGTCCCCAAAAGAAGACGCGTCCCGATAATTGAATACAACGATAAAGCTTCAGAGAATGAAGATTATAAAGCAGAGCTTGCACTTACAGATGAAGAAGCGTGGCCAAACCTAAACCTCACTCTCTAAAACTTACCAGTGGCCCCGTGAGAAGGGAGTCTTCATCCAACGCACCAAGAGCCTACTGATGTAGATCAAGACATCCATTGTCCCCTTCCTTCGCCCTCACCAATTCCACTTCCCAATTTTGTGCCTCCTCCAATCATTTTTGAACCAGCTGGGTTAGGGTTGAGTAATGCAGTAAATTTTGAAGACCTAGTTGAAAGAAGTAAAGAGCCAGCACCACCTCAACGCAACACTGACATTAAGGAGTTGAAAACTTTCATCAGTGATCAACTCAGACCATTGGCCGCATCCATTGAAGGTCTTCAACAACAAAATAGGGTTCTTAGGGATTACTTAAGGCAGCAAATAAGAAGAATGCAAGACCAATTTGTTTATACAACACAGTACATTAATCAAGTCTTGGTCGGAATGTTTGCCCTGCCTCCACTACCTGCTCATTTTAGAAACCCTTTACACTTTATGGATGAAGACCCTGCAGAAGAATGCAGGGATGATGCGCCAGCGCAATAAAGTTTTGGGGTGTTGGTTATTTTGTACTTTGCTTTATTTGATGATCTATTGCATTTGTTTGCCTTTTTTGTTTATTTCATGTTATCCTATGAAAAATGAAATAAAAATTTCTATCATTTTTTTCCTTGCGTTTGACCTTAGTATACTTTTTTTATTCTTTAGCTATTTTCTAGTCTCGTGCTTTGCCTTACCTCAATGATATCAACTATATGAAATCTATAAGTATAGAGTAGGCATTAGAAAAATCAACAAAGCCTGAACTTCTGAAAAAAGACTACATGTTTTATTTCTAACGCATGCAAGCTTTAATTCAAAACTCCTTTTGGAACTCTCAAAGCCTTTTCAAAATTTTATTTCTCTTTTAGCAATGAGGATTTAGCTCATCTCCAAATTTGAGGATGAAGGAAATCCGAGTTAAGATGCATTAATCGAGTACATCAAAAAGAAAGAAAACAAAATAGAAAAATGTTAAACGCAACTCCTCTATCATTACTCTAAAAGAAAAACCTTCCATCTCGAGATCCATGGCCTTGACCCATTCATCCCAGTCAACATCCAACATTGCCTTCTAATAAGACAACAGATCCTCAATATCGCCATCTGCTACCATAGCAATTATTTCCATGAAACCCATATAGCGAACGGATGGGTTCGCAACCCTCCCACTACACCCAAGTTCCCTCAACTCGAGGTGGAACCGACCTACTAAATGAACTCCCATCAACAACTCTTGCTGATGTAGCAGGCTCTTACATAACTCTTGTTGAAGTTTCAGTAGTTTCATTGGAAAGCTCACGTAATACGCTTTTTCAGTAGTTTCATTGGTCATCAAAGTCACGTTTTTTCTGCCTCCAGCAATGCACTCAATAGTCGTGCAATCTTTGAAAAGTCTTTCACAAAACGTCTATAAAAGCCAAAATGTCCCAAGAAGCTCTTGACAGCTTTCACATTCGCTGGAGGTGGAAGCTTTTCAATCGCCTCAATCTTTGCCTTGTCCACCTCCATCCTATCCTTGGAGACTTTGTGCCCAAGCACAATACCTTCTTTCACCATGAAGTGGAATTTCTCTCAATTTAGCACGAGGATCGTCTCTTCACATCTTTTCAGTATCTTCTCTAGATTCTTGAGACAGACTTAGTATGTTTTCCCATACATCGAGAAGTCGTTCATGAAAATTTCTACAGAAACTTCAAGATACTTAGAAAAGATGGTCATCATACACCTTTGGAAAGTGCTCAGCACATTGCATAGGCCAAACGACATGCATCGAAACAAAAATGTTCCATAGGGGCAGGTGAATGTAGTTTTCTCTTGATCTTCAGAAGCAATCATGATTTGGTTATAGCCGGCATATCCATCCAAGAAGCTGTAAAAATTATTTCCTGCTAGGCGGTCTAGCATTTGGTCGATGAAAGGCAAAAGGAAATGATCCTTCTTTGTCGCCACGTTGAGTTTGTGGTAGTTCATGCAAATGCACCAGCCAGTGACGGTTCTCATTGGTATCAATTCATTATTTGCATTCGAGACTACCGTCATCCCTCCTTTCTTCAACATGCATTGCACGGAGTTGACCTCTTTTATCGTGGGGTTGAGTCTGTGTTGATGTTCGATCAATCCCTTTTGATGATCCTCGAGACGAATCCTATGCATGCAATATGCGAGGCTGATTCCTCTAATGTCTGATAGCATCTAAGCAATTACTTTTATGTGCTTTTTCAGGATGCTCAGCAGCTCATTCTCTTGATCTTCATTAAGTGTAGAGGAAATTATTACTGGAAGTATTTCATTTTGCCCTAGAAAAACATACTTCAGGTGGTTTGGAAGGGTCTTCAACTCTATTGTTGGTGGTTGTTCCAAGAATGGTTTTGTTGTTTTTCTTTCTTCATTCATTGTCAGTTTGTCTTCTTTGGTTGTTGTTTCTGTGATCGCCGAATCCCCATCTTCATTTTCATCTTCAGACTTTTCTTCTTTATTCAAATTTGGTTCATCATCAAACTCATTGAGGTCTTCTTCTTCAGAATATTTCATGGCTCTGATAATATCAAACCTAAGCTTCTGTCCATTCACGCTCAGTGTGATCTCTCCCTTGTAAATGTCAATATGAGCATGACCAGTGGATACAAATGGTTGCCCCAGGATGATGGGTACATCCTTGTCCGCTTCATAGTCCAGGATGATGAAGTCTACCGGTAATATAAACTTTTCAATCATAACTAAAACATCCTTCACCTTCCCTTCTGGATGCACAAGGGATCTATCAACTAATTAAAGAGTCACCGTCCTAGGCATCAGTTGCCCCACATTCAGCTGCTTGAATATTGAAAGGGGCATCAAATTGATGTTGGCCCCGAGATCACAAAGCGCTTGACTAATGTATAACCCTCCAATCGAGTAGGGTATTGTCAAACTTCCAGGGTCGCACATTTTCGATGGAATTATGGATTTTGAACTTTGCGTTAATGCCACCGTTGCGAACTTACTAGTGCTTCTTTTCTTCGTCACCATATCCTTTAGAAACTTCGCATACTACAACATCTGTTCAATCGCTTCAGTGAACAGAATGTTAATATGCAACTGTTTCAACATGTCCATAAAGTGTTGATACTACACTTCATCATTTTTCTTCTTTTTAAGTCTCTGAGGGAATGGTGGCAGCTGTATTTTCACGGTTCCCTGTTCTTTCGGCTTCGATTTGGATTAAATCTTTTGTTCCATCGCATCATTTTCTTCTGTTTCTTCTTGAGTCAACAGAATCTGCAGTTCCATTGCAATTTGAGCAATCTGGTTAGGTTCCTTCGTCTCCTCCACCATAGTTTTTCCGCTTTTCAACGTCACAACTTGACATTGATCTTTTCCCGTACCCCCTGGGTTGCACGAGAGCTCTGTTGAGCTCGACAGTGCCCCTTGCGGTCTATTCTTGAATTCGCCCACAATCTGTCCCATCTAAATTTCAAGATTGCGGATGGACATCGCTTGATTCTAAAGCACTGTTTCATTCTTTTCAATATATTGCTTCAGTAAACTCTCCAAAGATTAAGATTGTTGCGCTTGTGAACTACTGGCTTGATTTTGTGTTTGACCGTTTGTTCGTAGGAAAAATCCTGATGGTTTTTCCTTTTGCGCCACTGGTTGAAAATTTTGTTATTGATATTTCCACGCGAAGTTAGGGTGGTTTCTCTACCTGGGGTTGTACGTATTGGAAAATGGATTATTTTTCACGAAATAGACTGACTGTAGGTTCCTCGAACACTCCTCCATTAGATGGCCTTCACCGCAAATAGCACAACTTTGCATTTCTAGGCTGATGATTGTGACTCCTTGTATCAAATTCATCATCGCAGTCATTTGGTTTTGAAGGGATGTGATGGCCTTGTTATTTGTGTCACTGTCTTTGATCCTCAATCTTTGATCGCTTTCTCTCCAGTCTTCATGATTTTTAGAAATGCGATCAAGTATATTCTTGGCCTCATCGTATGTCTTATCAAGCAGACCTCCAGCTGCTGCCACATTGGCAGCCGTCTACAATACAAGGTTCAATCTGTGGTAGAAAATTTCCATCAGTAAGCAATCTGGAAAGTCATTATTCGGGCAATCTCATACCAACCTCTTAAACCTCGCCCAGGCGTCACTGAGCAATTCGTCAATATTCTATTCAAAATTAGTGATCAACTTCCTCCTTCTGGCGTTCTACGTCGGGGGGAATTGCTTTTTCATGAACTTCTCAACTACTTGTTCCCATGATGTAATCTCCCCTCGTTCGAGAGAATAAGCCTATTTCCGTGCTTGGTCATACAACAAAAATGGGAACAGTGTTAATCGCACCTCCTAAACGGAGATGTTTGGGAACACAAATGTATTGTAGATCTTCATAAAACTCTAGAGGTGGGCGTGTGGATCCTCGCCACGCCTACCGCCAAACTGTTCGACAGTTTGAATTATCTGCAGCATCACTCGTTTCATCTCGAATCTTGATCCGTCAAGAGATGGCCTCATGATTCCTGATGAGATGGGATTTGCCATGATATTATTTGCATTTGGTGCTCTATCTTCTAGTTTTTCCGCCATTTTTGGATCTCTCCCTTGTTGTTGCTGTTGTTGGCAATTGTTTCTTCTTCTTCTTCGAAAAGTTTTCTCAATCTCTGGGTCGTAAATGGGCTAAAGATTTTGTCCCTCGCTCATACGATGCCTGCTTCTTCCCTTATCTAAGAAGAAGCAGTGCACAGAGACGGAGAGTCTGCAAAGGAAATGAAAACCATTAGCACAATGTATTGTCGTAGTCCTCGGCAACAGCGCCAAAAACTTGATGTGTGGTTAATGTGATGAAATAATGGTGTAGAATGCGACGGTCGAATATATGTTGGGCATGCAATTTTTCTTAGTAAGATCCAAGTATAAATCCTACTAAGTTTCCTGGTAAGCCCAGGGTCGAACACAGGGACTATGGAAACAGTATGTGATGGTAATTTTAGATCTCTTTGTGGTGACAAATAAAGCAATGCGTTGGTTGGTATATTTGTTTAATGTATAGATTCTATGTGGCGGAATTAAGAAAAGAGTTAATAACACGAAAGTAAAATGAGTATGCGAGGGAACGGGTTGAGAAGGTTTTCGGCTAACACTTCCTAAGATTGCATTCACGTTATGCGATCATGCTACATACATACAATAGCGAGTCATTTCTCAATGCAAATGCTATAGCTACTAGTTTTAGAATGCATGCGATGTATGCGATGATGTCTATTGGACTTATGTCTAAGCCTCTACTCTTGTCTATGCGATGATGAATGACACACTTATACACAAGGCGACCGCATACTATCATAACCTATTTCTAGGGTGCATGCGATTCATGTTAACAAACAGAGCTTTTCTTTTAGTCTCTATCTCTTGCTTATGCAGATCTAATCTTGCTTTCTCAAGTCTACATTCTAACCTAGCTCTCTCAAGTCTTAGGTTCTTTCTTTAGACTCTCTCTCGAGTAGCTCTAAAGAGGTGATGGACGCAACATAAGACAAGATGATCGCATACAATAAAGATCTTAGGTCATGCTAGCTAAGTACTTCTCAACCCATTCGAAAGTTTAGTTACTCATGCGTAATGTATAGAGAGTGAACAAATCTAGAAATGCAAGTTCCATTCTATAAATGAAATCAAAATACAGAATGACAATATGAAATAAAGATAAGAAGCCTGGTAACAATTTCTTGCTTCCCAAGGCTTTTACACTATTCTACTTTGCTCAAAGAATATTCTTGCTTTCGCAAGAGTCGTCCCTCTCTCTGTTTTCCACGCTCTCTGGCACTCTTTCGAGCTGACCAGGACGATCTTCTGGCGTCTTCTCTCTTCTCTCGCCTCCGCCTTCTTAGTATAAGGAAACTATGAACAAAGGCTAACTATCTTCTACATGACTCAGCTGGAATCGAATCAAACTGCCCTCCTTTAACAAAGGTGGCTTTGGTATTTATAGAGCTTCATGGTGAAGAGGTTTTTCTCTAAAATGATTGCACTGATGGGATTTCATTAATTATCTGTCTAATGCACCGAATAATTGTCACCGAAAAGTTGAGTGTACTTACTACAATGTGTTGTTAACGGTTTGTTAACTAAATTCGGAGTCGACCGTCATCAGCTTTCTGTCCCATCGTGGTTTATTAAGCTATCACCTTGATGTGCTGACTTTATGTGGCCACCTTCTTAAGTAGATTTTTGCGAATGCATACGATTGCATAGCCTTGTGGTCTCAATCTTTACATGCGCTCGGACGCTAAATTCTTTGTACCGCAATTCCACCTTGCGCCAACGCATTTTCCTGCACAAAATACATAAGTTAGCTGCTTTAATGCGATGGACGCATGCAATCGCAATGTTCTAAACTTAATGCTTTTGGACGTGATTTTATATATTTTTACCATCGAAATCCTACATTGTTTTATATTTTTTCGTTGTAATAACGTACATTTCTACCCATTATCACACCCCCAATTTAAAACAATGCGTGTCCTCAAGCATAAACTAAAGATTTTCTCTAGAAAGTCAGCCGCCTTTTCCTTTCCTAGATTTCTCGAGGTGCCTTATTCAGATCCTATGTACCAAAATCTCCTTAATTCCTATTCAGGCCTTTTCTTAAAATATTTCTAAAATTTAAGGACCGCAAGTTTAATCTTAAAAAATACTTACTTATTTCCTGAGAATCGCATGATTTATTTCATAAAAAAAAAAACTTTTTTAACTGGGGTGTTTTCAAATGATTTTTATCCTTGCGTAATTTAGATATATTATTTTTTTTATGACTTTGTGCTGATCCAAGTGCTTAGCCTTCGTTTTGGCTTGTCCCCACGGGTGTCATGCGGACATCCAACTACGAGCAAGGTACTCTTTCTCAGTCTAAACTCATGCCCATTTGGCAGTGGAGTTGTGATCATTTTATTTATGCGTTGATCACGATTCCTACCATCGTCTTGGCTTATCCCCACGGGTGTCATGCGGACATCCAACTACGAGTAGGATCCGATCACAACGTTATGATTGTTTTTTTGTATGCTTAAAAATATCAAGGTTGAAAATAAATATTGCACCCCCAAGTTTAAACGCAACAATGTCCTCATTGCTGAAAGATTGAAAGAATTCATGCGATGCTCTTAGGAAGTTTTGTAAAAGTCAGTTTGAAAGAAAGTTGGTGGACCACTAATTTCTAGAAATATTTCATGGGTTGACTGTCCTAAAATTAAATTGACTCTAGTACATGTGAAAAATAGAGGCATGTGTTTCATCATTGAAATCATATTTGGCAAAGAAAAATAATGTTGTGACTTACTAAATTAATCAATGTGTAATGATTGCGCCAACTAAAGAGGATGCAACAATAAAATTATCAAAGTTAAAATGCGATGCAAGAGTGCAAAATTTAGAATAGACAAAGTTAAGGAAAGATACAACTCCAAATTTGCTCTATCGCCCGCATTATTTGTGATTGCGTCCTTCTTTGTGGCGAATTGCCTTCTTTGATTGCGGTGGCGGGATAAACTAATTGCATATTTCGTGTAGCTCCTCTGCAATCGTTCACCACGATCGTTGCAAAGAAAACATTGAGAGCGTTAAATAAAAGATAAGAGTTAGCAAATTTTATTATTGATTTTTTTAGATGTAAATAAAAATGCAAAGGATAAAGAAATGATAATGGCTATAAAGAATTAAGTTCATGAATAGAAAGTTTCAAAGGATACTTCACAAAAGTTGCGTCCCTGATGAAATTGAATCGCATGATTGTGCCACGACTACCTACTTCTTCTTCAGTCAGAATTCCTCAAGTGCAAAGAGGTGTTCTCACGGTGCAAGTCTTCTCCGTGATATATTTTGACTCTTTGCCCGTTGACTTTGAATGCGTTGGTCTCGCCTTCATTGGATAACTCAACCGCGCCATGCAGAAATACCTCCCTGATTATGAAAGGTCCAGACCAGCATGACTTTAATTTCCCGGGAAAGAGTCATAGCCGAAAATTGAATAAGAAGACCTTTTGTCCGACTTGGAGATTCTTCTCGCATAATTGTTTGTCATGCCAGCGCTTTGCGCGCTCATTGTAGATTTTTGCATTCTCATATGCGTGAGTTCTCCATTCCTCAAGCTCGACCAACTGGAGTTTTCTTGCTTCCCATGTGGCCTTTAAGTCAAAATTTAGCTTTTTCACTGCCCACAGTGGTTTATGCTCCAGCACAAACGGTAAATGACATGCCTTTCCAAACACCAGCACATACAGGGACATGCCTATAGGTGTCTTATAGGCAGTCTTGTATGCCCACAAAGCATCGTCTAGCTTCGTTGCCCAATCTTTTCATGAAGGTTTTACCACCTTCTCTAATATCAACTTGATTTATCTATTGGACACTTCAGCTTGACCATTTGTTTGTGGATGGTATGCGGTGGCCACTTTATGGAGGATATTATATTTGAGCAGCAAATTATTGATGATGTGATTAACAAAGTAAGAGCTCTCATCACTTACTATGGCACGTGGAGTGCCAAAATGAGTGAAAATATTTTTGTTTAAGAACTTTGAGACTACCGCCACATTGCTTGCAACGCACGATACCGCTTCTACCCATTTGGAGATGTAGTCGACGGCCAATAGAATGTATTTGTGACCATTTGATGGTGGAAATGGTCCCATAAATTCTATGCCCCAGACGTCGAACAATTCCAATTCTAAGATGATGTTCATGGACATCGCATGCTTCCGTGAAATGTTTCCCGTGCATTAGCACCGGTCGCATTTTATCGCATAGTCTCTTGCGTCCTTAAATAATGTTGACCAAAAATACCCACTTTGTAACACCTTTGTTGCTGTGCGTTGGCCTCCAAAGTGTCCTCCATATAGCGAGTCATGGCATTGTGATAGTATGCATTGGTGAGCAGCATCTGGTACGCACATGCGCAAAATCTGGTCTGACCCCCTCTTATAAAGATTTAGCTTGTCCCAATAATATCATCTACATTCATGTCTGAGCTGCCTCTTCCAGTGGGCTGTGTAATCGTTAGGGAATTGTTCATAAACTAGAAAATTGACCACGTCTGCATACCATGGTAATTCTTCAATTTTAAGTATCTATCTCTTGCTTATACAGATCTAATCTTGCTTTCTCAAGTCTAGATTCTAACCTAGTTCTCTCAAATCTTAGGTTCTTTCTTTAGACTCTCTCTTGAGTAGCTCTAAATGGGTGATGGACGCAACATAAGACAAGATGATCGCATACAATGAAGATCTTAGGTCATACTAGCTAAGTACTTCTCAACCCATTCGAAAGTTTAGTTACTCATGCGTAATGTACAGAGAGTGAACAGATGTAGAAATGCAAGTTCCATTCTATAAATGAATCAAAATATAGAATGACAATATGAAATAAAAATAGAAAGCCTGGTAGCAATTTCTTGCTTCTTAAGCTTTTACACTATTCTACTTTGCTCAAAGAATATTCTTGCTTTCACAAGAGTCATCCCTCTCTCTGTTTTCCATGCTCTCAGGCACTCTCTTGAGCTGACCAGGATGATCTTCCGGCGTCTTTTCCATTCTCTCGCCTCTGCCTTCTTAGTATAAGGAAACTATGAACAAACGCTAACTATCTTCTATATGGCTCAGCTGGAATCAAATCGAACTGCCTTCCTTTAACAAAGGTGGCCTTTGGTATTTATAGAGGTTCAGGGTGAAGAGCTTTTTCTCTCAAATGATTGCACTAATGGGATGTCATTAATTCTTTGTCTGATGTGCTGAATAATTGTCACCGAAAAGTTGAATGTACTTACTGTAGTGTGTTGTTAACGGCTTATCAACTAAATTTGGATTCAACCGTCATCAGCTTTCTGTCCCATCGTGATTTATTAAGCTATCACCTTGATTCGCCGGCTCTATGCGACCACGTTCTTGAGCAGATTTCTGCAAACGCGTATGATCGCATAGTCTTACGATCATAATCTTTTCATGTGCTTGGATGCTAAATTCTTTGGATCATTTTTCCACCTTGCATCAACACATTTCCTGCACAAAATACATAAGTTATCTACTTTAATGCAACATTCAATCGCAATGTTCTAAACTTAATGCTTTTGGACGCGATTTTATATATTTTTACCATCACAATTTTACATTGTTTTATATCTTTGCGCTGTAGTACTGTGCATTATTTCCCGTTATCAACCACAAAGGTCAGAATGTATTAACTCAAGAGGCTCCTTAGCTCTATAAACTTTTCCAGTAAAAGGTCGTTTAGTCATCTTACCCTCAAGGAAAGACTCGCATACTGGTAAAGAATTTTCTTCTAACTCACTTAGAAGTCCATTCTTCACCAACCTCTCAATCCTATGAGATTGATGTGCCCTAAACGTAGATGACAAAGATGGGAATTTTTTTTTAGAGAAATAAGTCGACGTTTTGTTTGAGTTACGGTAGTTCTAAACAATTCAGTATTAAGGAGGGAATTGATGGCTAACAGCTTTAGCACATATAAATTTGATTCTAGATTTGCAATACAAATAAAAACACCATCTATATGAATAAACATTTTATCCACATTAAAAGAGATAGTATATTTATATTGCAATAAACACTTTACAGAAATGAGGTTCCTTTTTAGTTCAGAAACAATATATACATCATTCAAAACTAGAAACCTATTCTGTAAAGCTAACTGAACCCTCCCACTTTTACAACTGAGATGACGTGCCCAGTACCTACTCGTATCGTCATCTCACCAGCCTTCAGTTGTCGCCAAGATCTAATCCCCTGAAAAGAAGAACAAACGTGGTTCATAGTGTCCGAATCAATTATCAAGGCAGAATCATCATTCTCCACAAAACAAGTTTCAAATAAAAGTAAATCATATTTACCTTTATCGGCCTTGGCCTTAGCCTTGGCTTCTTTCTTCTCTTTCAGATAGCGAGGACAGTTCCTCTTCCAGTGTCCATCATGGTTGATGTGGAAACACTTTCCCTTTTCAACCGGTGGACGCCTCTTTGGGGTGGTAGGAAGTGGGTAAGCAGGTGCCTTCCCTTTTCCCTTACCACCGTTCTTCTTCTTTCCCTTTACAAAGTTAGAAGTAGAAGGTGCAGACTTCGTTCTTGAGGTCGAACCTCTATGAAACTTCCTGGAGGAAGAAGCAACATTTGCCTCAGCCTTCTTCCTCTCCTAACTTTTCAATAAAGGTTGGTAGGTCTGCAACTCGTTAAGAAGAGTTGTAAGGTTATATTTCACTTTGTTAGGAATCACATAACAAAGTACAAGAAACTCTCCGGCAATGAATGCAGGATTATGCTAACCTAGTTGCCCTAATCGATGGTAGACCTATTCAACTCCACCACATTAAAGTGGACCATCATGTTAAGCACATATTTATGAACAGAGGTGCCTGCCTTATTCCATTTTAGAGTTGAATATATATTTAAGAGCCTCATGCATAAGCTGTTTAGATGGTTGTCCAAACATCCCCTGCAGGGACTCCATGATCTCACGCGCTGAGACCATAGGCTCATATTTCTTGGCCAAGACTTCAGAAAGACTTGCAAAGATGTAGGCTCGGGCATTCTGATTCACCCTTGTCCATCGCTCGTATGCCTCCTGAACATTTCGAGCGACATTTGGAGCTGGAATAAGAGAATAGGCCTCCGTGAAAACGAACATAAGATCCTCGATGATTAGGATCATCGTGATCATGTTTTTCATGTTGCGAAATTGTCGCCAGTTAATTTTTCGGTGCTTAACAAAGCCAATGTGGTTCTTGCCATTTTGAAAAAGAGTTGTTGCTGACAATACGAATAAAACTTTATTAGATTTTGCTAAACCACTTTTAACCAATCAGTTTTGCAAAACAGTTTCAAGTACCCTAAGTTATAGACTTCTATTTTGCAATGATGCCCCAGTGAGCAGGACAAACGTCACCGGTGGGGTGATCAGATGCCTCTTCACTGAGATGAGACATTCTCAACCATTAGGCAGAACCAACTCTTGGAACTGAACCTAACAGCCACCAGTTTTTGGTCCAGAACTGTTAATCTTTTACAATTATGTGTAAGTGTGACCCCTCACTTTCGGTGCCAGAGTCCTACCCTAATAAGCCCATCGTAGGGAAGAAGCAGATTAGGACAAGAGACTAAGTTACCTTATCCTCATACAGGAGATCAAATAAAGAAACGCACAAAACTGCCATCCTTTAGGGGGACATTCCCAAGGTGCCTCGAGGCGATGCGCAATAACTTTATTCAACCCAACGAGGGAGACCAAGGGATATGCTATCGCAATTCCCGCTCACACTTACTATGGACACTCTCTCCATCCACCTTGATATTGACCTACCCAAACTCCATCCATTAGGGGGACACGCCAAAGGTGCCTCGAGGCCGAGGGTAGATCTCACAATGTGGACTATTTAGGAGAAACGTGAAAGGTTTAAGTGAAGCATCTTATGCCCCAAGTACCTCTCATTGAATGTTCTACCTAGAGGTTCATTAACCTAGACAATCCGACTATTGATTTTAGTCTAAGTGGTCTTTTTAATTCCCACTCATAAACAATGTTTGTCTATCAAATATGAACAAGTTTAAGTAGTCACATTTAAACACTTTAATGGACTGTCCTTAACTTGCATGCATGCATCAAATCTATCTAATTCACCTTTCCAAGTAAGTTCCCAAGTAGGGGTGTTACGTTTCCGTCAACTTAAATACCCCAGCCTAGACAGAACCTGCCTAGACAAAAGGTCCCTTATAGATAGATTTGCTACACTTTAACCTTTTATTAGCCAATTTAATCCTATTAAACTGATTAAAAAATTAAAGCCTTAGGGTTGATAATCATATTAGAACCGTGATCTTAGGTCTATGTGATACAAGTTTTAAACACTTTATGAATTAAACCTAAGTGAGCATGCATGTCTTTCTTATTTCTTTTAGTTCTAATTTCTCTTTAACTTTTAAAAAGAAACAACTAAAAGAACATTGCGCATAACAAGGTATTTATAACATTTATAAAGTAACGTATGTGTCATGCTTGATGCAATGTCCGGTTATTACTATATATAACTTTTATATAACGTGTAATAACCAAGCAAACATGCTATCATTCACCCTTATACTATAACAATTATAATATAAAGATGATGCATGTCAATGCTTTTTATGCATGCATAAGTATAACTCTTATATTATATGATGCATGAGCATGCTCTTACATAATTAAATCATGCTTCTCTAAATTATAACATTTACAATAAAGAGATGATGCATGACCAATGCATAATCTAAGGTGGGATTTACTATATGTTCATACCATATGACATATAAAAACCATACATCGCATGTAAATTAAGCCTACCTAAGGTGGGATTTACTATATCTTCATACCATATGACATATAAAAACCATACATCGCATGTAATTAATTAAGGATTAATGGACTAGGATGAGCCTTTACAAAAACCAGAATGAAATAACCCTATCTATTACATTTACCATTGAGCAAACCGGTTCACAGGCGAACCGGGTCTTGAACCACCAGAAGGACTCCATCGTGTAGTAAACGCCAAAGGTAGACGATCACCCAGCGCGCACTAGACAATAGATGTAAAAACTAAACGATCGTGTAGACGACAATCACATAGATGACAACGAGGCTGCGAAGCCTGATCGTCTATGCGATCATTTAATGCGGCGACAGGTAAATGATTTACCTTGCATTACTAAGCGATCGTTTAGTCAGTTACTAAGCGATGAAGTTTGCTGACCTAAAAAATCGCCTGGTGCGCACGTGCGTTAAACAATACGATCTTCTTCACTACCTGATACTCAGCGATCACTTACCCCTTCGTCTACACGACACGATTAACCCTTTATCATCTCCTTCCTTGAAGAACTGTAATGCTTGCTCCGATCTTCTTCACGAACGACTCAAGACTCAAACAGACTTTGAATTACAGACTCGATAACGATTATTAATGCCCAAAAATGCAGGGGCCTTTACAAACAACCGCAAATGTAAAAGAATTAAATCAAACCGAGGCAAACATCCATGAAAACATCCATTAATCCGCACATCAACAGCAATTTAACAATTAAACAGAGTAGAAATGCACCCACTAAGAATGTATATGAAATTCGTTGCAACAATGAAATTGGAATATCAGAACCTGGCTTTGATACCAATTGAAGGATCTCTTAATGAAGAGCATCCATGACCACATTCAGATCTTTCCGATTTCATCGTGACCGAAATACAACACATACATTATAACATACAGTTATACAAATTACACTAATAAAAGGCATGCTTCAAACAATAAAATACGAAAGGAAAGAGTTCTCATACCAATTGAAGACCCTCTTTAAGTGATGAACTCTGATGCAGTGGATGACCTCTAGCGATATCTATCGCCAAGCAAACAAGTCGTTTGCAGCAACACAAACTATCACGAACAAGTGAACGTAGCGGGGATGACACCACCAAAATGGAGCCCTTGGTATTCTCAGAGTGAGAATCCAAATAGTGGTCTTCGGGGAGTTTAGTAGAGGTTGGAGAAAGAACTAATCCTGTAGACGATAAGCAAGCAGAAGAGAAAATGAAGTTATCGTATAGCTAAATGCTCATCGTTTAGAAGAAGCTACACGATCATGCAGGTTTTATTAAGCGATCGTTTAGAAAAAGGTGGATGATCGTTTAGAAAACACGACACATTATGCGATCGAATAAGAAACTTGGTATAACATGATATAAAGTAATTTCTCTTCTACTTGATATAAATCATATTTATATCTAACTTCCTCTAAAATAATGTATCTCATACATTTAGTCAATTATATCATATATAATTAACCAGTTCAATTATATCATATATAATCAAACTCCCTATTGTCAATTTGAACATTTCAAACTGACCCAAATACTGATTCTTGACTTTATCCAAGCTACACAGGGGACCTAATGAACCTATGGCTCGAAGCTCCAACGGTCCATGAATAACGACTAAATTTTTTAGCCATGAGATATACTATTCGTTAACTGTCAGGCATTCCACTAAAGACCAACAGCTGAACTCTTCTTACCACAAATATATTTCTGTGTCCATCGGATATAACTAAGATTCAAGGTTATTCGATCTAATTTAAACATGTATGTGGAGACATACAGGTGGATCATCTGTAGGTAATAACCTAAACGACCTGTAGTCCATGGATAAGGTTGGGTATCTTATCCTGGTAACATAATGAGAATTACCCATTTTTTTAATTGTTACAATTGTTGTATAGTGTTACAAATGATCTAATCCTGATCATTCATGTGGTGACATGTGAGTGAGGGTATTCTATACAGAGAGTTTGTATAAGACTTGACCAAAAAATGAATAGTCTCTTTTTATAACACTGTTGCTAGAAGAGACTCATATTTCACCAGGATGACTATAGGTGACTTGACCTTAATCCTGAGTGAGTTGTGAACTCCTTCCTATGAGGGCAGTTTTTTGATCTACCTGGGTGAGAATGGCCAAATTTGTCGATTCAATATGTCTACCATTTTGAAGATTTTTCTGATTGAGAAGCTGCGAACACAACTACACAAGAAAAAATTGACTCGTTCTCGATTGTTAGGGCTATTGGGTTGTATGTCCTAAAATTTTCAGTTTGTAATGTTAAACATATTTTATTATCAATAAAGATGATATTGATGTTAATTCAATAAAACTGTTGTTGAATATATAAATTGCACTTATAAAGACTAAATCCAATAAACTAAAGATCCATGGCTATTATATGAATACTTGAACTTTATGTGGCAACATAAAGATGGATCAAGTTCGAGTAAATAGCCAAAACGGTCTATAGTATATGAATAAGGTTGGGTACCTTATTCTGGTAACACTATTAGATGCGACCCACTCTGTAGTTGTTACAATTTGTTGTAAAGTGCTACAAATGAAGTGATCATGATTCGTTCATGTAGTGACATGAGGAGCAGGGGTGTCCTATGCAATGAGTTTGCATAAGATCAAACCAGGAAATAAGTCACTCTTACGTTATAACGCTATTTACTGTTTAAGACTGACTGTTTCAAATCGATGACCTAGGTAACTCGACCTCAATTCTGAGCTAACTATGAACTCCTGTTTATTCGTGATTATCCTTAGATTTGCATAGGTGAGGTTTGACTAAATAACTTCGGCTCAATAAGCCTCCCAAAATTTATTCGTGATTATCAAGGGCAAGACTGGGTAGATAGCTGAGACATAGGGTGCAAGACGAAATTTACACCTACCCGATTTAGGGATAGTAGAGAGGTTGTTCTCTTAAGTACTAAATCCACAAAATTTAAGTTGTTTGGTGGCTTGATCTCAATAAGAATACCTATCCCACTTGTTTATTGCTTTTTAATGAGTCAATCAACAATATGAAATAGTGCTTGCATGATACAAACTAATAAATATCTCCAATTTTCAATTTTTAAAAGAGAGAAAAATGAATTTTCTGGGATTTGGTTGAAATACTAAAATCTCTCTCAAAACCTCTTACTCTTCTTCGCCTAATTGATCTCAATTCTGAGTTCCATCACTCAAATCCAAGTTGGAGAATATTAGAGAAGACACTCTTGGTGGTCTACTATCAATTTGAAGCTCAAATTTGTGGAGAGCAACTTGGATTTGGAGGAATTCTTCAAAGGTATTGTATTCTTGAAATCCTATTTTCTTAAAATTGTTTTCATGCATGCTTTGAAACTCAAATTAAATGTAATTAGAGTGCTTATTGATTCTGATTGGTTTCATTTTATGTTTGTACATTCCAACAAGGGTAATTAGATAAATGGACCGGGAAGTAGAATGAATATGACTTTAAACGTCTCTGAGCATTCTTCTGGGTTCTACAGTCTCCGCCAGGGAAGTTTGGTTGTAGAATGAATATGCCAATCATCTCTATGGTAGGGAAATGAACCACGGTCCCGAAATATTGCTTTAGTAGATTCATGAGTGATTGTGCTCTAAGGGAATGTGAGATTGATCTCAAGAAGGCCAAGACAAAATGAGGCATTCAGGTGCTTCCAAGATAGAAAAGATAGTGATAGAAGAATCGACAGCTGTTCCCCTGCTTACTCCAATAAAAAAGAAAGAAGTGAAGATGTGGTCTAGTTGCCGCGAGTTGGTTTTGGCCCCCACGGATGTAGCCTTTTTGGCGAATAGGGTAAGCAAAGTCACAGGTCAAATAAAAGGTAGTTCTTTATGTATATATCCTTTGCCTAGAGGGGTAAGTTCGAATCCAGCTCGTGACAAGATCATTTTGGTCATTGAATATCATATCTCTAAGAGGGAGAAAATGAGTGTCTTCTTATGTTCCGAGAAAAAAATTATATTAAAAAAGCCTACTAACGGTTTTCTAATTGGACTTTTTTTGTTCTCATTCTTGCTTGACTTTTCTCTCTTTTCAATCTTGTTCTCTATTCACTCACACATATCCAATTTCCTTTTTTTTTTTTTTTTGTTGTTTCCTTGTCCCATTATCTTATTGATCTGCTTTCACAACGTAAGATTTTTGCTCTTTTTTTTTTTTTTAAGAACAAGATTTCTTTTATCTTAAGAACAACTTTGATCCCATCTTTAAGGGTTTAGTGGAGTGACCGACAGTTAGTGAAGATTGATTAATTTAATTAAAAAGTTTAATTAATTAGTCTCATATCATTGAAACTTCAATCTATAGGTTCATAGGTCCATTTGTTAGCTCAATAAGGATTAATGAGAATCAAATTAATTTTGGATTAATTTAAATTGTTCAAACTAATTAAAGGGAATTGATTATATATGATATAATTAATATAATGTATGTGATACATTATAATATAAAGTTTTAGTGAAAGAAATAAATATTTGAATATTATTCAAATATTATTTATACAAATATGATTCGTATATAAACCCTATAGGTTAAAATTATTATGAACATCGTTGGAGATTTCATTTGATCGGCTTTATATTTTTCTAAGGCTTTGGTTTCTACTGATGTCTCATAAATAGTGTTAACATCAGTTTTAAACAACATATTATTTTCTTGCAGAATAGTTTTTTCCTAATATGGAAATATTTAACATATTTGTTTCATATGATATTTTCCTTTATTAAGCGGCATTGTATCTTCTCGGGAATTTTTCCTTTTTGAATTCATTTACAGAAAGATGAATTAGGGTGATTTGAAGAAATAAGCCGCTTTTATTAGCCGCATTGTGTTTTTTAGGGAGAAAGACGTTTGACGACCGAGTTGTTCTACATTGTGATCTTGCTCGATATTCATTATTCTGATGTGCATTAATTTCACCTGTATGTTCTACTATGAAGTTAATCTTGGACTTAGGGGGAGTCTAAGCTTTTGTTGTCGGAGAAGGGATTCTCAGTCTTAGGGGGAGCCTAAAACTCAACATCGGTGAAGGGAGTTCACTGAATTTGGAAAAATATCAATGTAAGTGGAGTCTCATTCATTATCAAAATTTTTAGTGACTGACATTACTATTATCAAACTTAGAGAGAGCCTATGTGTACTTGAAAGGGAGTTTCACATCTAGAAAGAGCCTAGGTGGTTCGTGAATGGAGCTGTACGTGAGTCATTATAGTTATTGAGTGTTATAGATAATACTACATTGTAAACTGTTTAACTCTTTAATATTAGTGGATCCTGGGCACTCTACTCTACAGACATAGGTGGCTTATCGCCGAATTGAGTTACCAAGTTCTATGTGTCTTTACTCATTTATTTTTTGTTAGTTTTTTTTTATGTTTCAGTGATTGTCAATACTTTTTGTTTAACATCCGTATAACAAGTGGTGAGTCATTCTAGTACTTTTTCAATTCCTATCAAAGCGGGTCACCTTTATCTCACGTGTTTTGATAATGGATGGGATCAAAGAAGATGGCGCTACCACTCGTCCTCCGATCCTAAACGAAACTAACTATTCATATTGGAAAGCTCGAATGATTGCCTTCCTGAAGTTGATCGATGACAAAACTTGGAAAGCAATACTTGTTGGGTGGTCTCATCCTACCATCAAAACTGATGATGAGAAAGAAGTCATGAAGCCAGCGTCACAGTGGGCTATAGAAGAAGATGATGCTTCATTGAGGAATTCTCATGCTTTGAATGCCATGTTTAACGGTATAGATCAAAATATATTTAGATTAATTAATACTTGTGTCTCTGCTAAGGAAGCATAGGCCGTTTTTGTTCATTGCACATGAGGGAACTTCTAAAGTCAAGATGTCAAGGTTATAGTTATTGACATCAAAATTTGATAACTTTAGAATGAATGATGATGGGTCCATTGCTCATTGTCAGACTGCTAGATATTGCAAATAAGTCATTTAATCTTGGCTGAAAAATTTCAGAAGAAAAACTTGTCCAAAAGTTGCTCAGGTCTCTACCTAAGATATTTGATATAAAAGTCACAACTATTGAGAAGGTCAAGACATAACCAGATTGAGAGTGGATGAACTATTTTGTTCTTTGCTTACTTTTGAGATGTCTCTAGATGGGAAGATCAAAAAGAAAAATAAGGATATTGCTCTTCAATCCTTAGTTAAAGAGAAGCTTGTTGATCATGATAGATAGTAAGAAGATTCTCTTGCGGAATCTATATCTTTACTTTCAAAATAGTTAAATTGAGTTCTCAAACAGTTTGTAAGAGATTTTCTGTGTATAACACCTATAAGTCCAGAGGGTCTCCTACTTCCAAACAAGTCAGTCCTCAGAATAGCAAGAAGGAAGTTGACAATAGGTCTAAAAAGGAAAAGTTTATTAAATGCAGAGATTGTGGCAACTATGGTCATATTTAGTTTGAATGTCCTAATTTTCTAAAGAAATGGAGTAAATGGTATGTCTTAACTTTTTCTGATACTGAAATGAAAGAAAGCAGTGACTCAGAGGAAAATGTTAAAGCACTTGTTAATAACATCTCATCTGACACCTCATCTTATGAGGTCTCTAAATATGTTGTGTATTTAGAAAAGGCTTATGATGCTACAAACCCTGATTCTTCAAACCTTGGTATCATGCCCTGTTTTTGAAGTGACAAAAAGATCATAAAGCCCTTGATATATAAAAAAAGAAAGAAATGAGAACTTGATTGTTAATAATCACAGGCTGATGTCTACGATTGCATAGTTGAAATGTGAACTTTCACAGGTTAATGCTAAAAAGGACACTATGAGCAAGAATGTTGAACATTGGTACTGAGACTCTCGAAAAAATCTTGACAAAAGAAAAGACAACAGGTGATAACTCTGGCTTAGTTTTTCAGAAGGTAGAAGTCAGGATAATAAACAATCTAAAAGGAAGCAAAAGATTGAGTTTTTTTAAGCTCAAGAACCAGAGTCCTATGGTTTTACAGGAACTTCCTCCCTCAATTCTATTAGGGCAGGCAGCCATATATTCAGACGGAGATAGATTTGTCACTATTGGGGTAAAGTGGGTCATAAACATCCCTTTTGCTATCAGTTATTGAAAGATATTCACAGACCTTTTTTTTCTCAATAGGGTACCTCACTTCCCTTAGAATTACAGACCAAGACAAAGTAAGATAAAATAGGTGTGGAGAGAGAAGAACACTCAAAAGTCTTGACGTCCCTTAGATCATCTGCCAAAGGTGATTGGTACTTTGATAGTGGTAGCTCATGTCATGTGACTAGTGAAAATAGCTATTTATCTGATCTCAAATCTGTTAGCTTAGGAAAAGTCACTCCTGGTGATAGTGCGAGTGGTACAGTGGAAAAGAAACTCTGAATTATTCAAGTCTTCCAAAATAAAATGATGTAATATTGGTTGAAGGGCTTACAGCTAATCTCATTAGCATTAGTCAGCTATGTGACCAAGGTATGAATGTAAGTTTTACCAAAGACAAATGTGTTATTACAAACGATGTCAAAGCTCTTGTCATGATAGGTATGCACTCATCTGATAATTGTTATCTGAGGAGTTCTGATAATTCCTTGTAGGTATGTGATCTCTCCAGCCAAGATGAAGTTAGCCTATGGCATAAACGCCTTGGACATGTAAGCATGAGGATTATACAGAAAGCTTTTAGTAAGAATGCTATATCTGGTTTTCCCTTTATACTTGTATCAATTGGAATTTTATGTAGGGATTGTCAATCAAGAAAACAAACTCATTCTCCTCACAAGCAGACAGTCGTGTTCTTAAACTTCTTCGTATGAAGTATGAACCTTATGGTCTAATGCAGACAGAGAGTTTAGGGGGCAAACAATATGTCTTAATTGTTGTTGATGACTTATCCAGATACACTTGGGTCCTTTTTTTTCGAGACAAATCAAACACATTTCTCGTGTTTCAAGTTGTCTTCGATTATAGTGCGAAAAGGATTTGAATGTGATATGAATTCAAAGTGATCATGGTAGGGAGTTTGAGAACTCTCAATTTACTAAGTTATGTCCAAGTGCCGAAATTCATCATGAATTTTGAGGCCCCATCACACCTCAATAGAACAGAGTTGTGGAAAGGAAGAATCAGAATCTTTAGAAGATGGCTCGCGCAATAATGCATGCCAAACAAATACCATACCAATTTTGAACAGAAGCCTTGAACACAACATGTTATATACACAATAGTGCGGTTTTACGACTTGAAGCCTCAAGTACTATTTATGAAATATGGAGAGGAAGAAAATAGAATGTGAAATATTTTCACATCTTTGGTAGTACTTGTTTTATCCGAGTTGAGAGAAAGGCCAGACAGAAATGGGATTCAAAATCAGATGAAGAAATTTTTCTTGAATACTCCATGAACAATCGGACTTACAGTTTCTACAATAAATGAACCCACACTATAATGGAGTCCATTAATTGATGATAATGTTGCTTATTTCAGGTCCTTCTTTACTGTGGAAGAAGATGTCTACTCGACTCCCCTTGTCAACACTGATGTC
The DNA here is from genome assembly GCF_027475165.1 of Benincasa hispida. Classification (NCBI taxonomy): domain Eukaryota; kingdom Viridiplantae; phylum Streptophyta; class Magnoliopsida; order Cucurbitales; family Cucurbitaceae; genus Benincasa; species Benincasa hispida. The sequence continues at coordinate 2,913,628 of NC_143479.1, read as the reverse complement.
TCTAACATGCTATTTGACATGTCGTCTGACATGAGTTTCGATGCTCATGTGGAAGATAACTTGAATGTTCCTGTGCAGGTATAGGGTAATAATAAACAACCTTTTAGTAGGGTTCTTAAAAATCACCATTTTAGTAACATAATTGGTGATCTTGACGAAGGGGTGACAACTAGAAGGAAAGATAAAGTTAACAATTTTCAAATGATCAGTAATATTAGTTTCAATTCTCTTGTTAAGTCGAAGAAAGTCAAAGAAGCTCTTGAAGATGCATGTTGGGTCAATGCAATGCAGGAGAAGCTTGGACAATTTGTTAGAAATGATGTGTGGACTCTTGTTCCCAAACCAGAGTCTATAAATGTAACTGGAACAAAGGGGATCTCAAGAATCAAGATAGATGAGAATGGGAATGTGACCAGAAATACTGCTAAGTTAATAGCTTAAGGGTATACTCAATTAGAAGATGTGGATTTTGGTGAAACCTTTGCTCATGTTGCAAGGATTGAAGCAATTAGACTCTTGCTTGGTATTTCCTGTCTCTTGAAATTTAAACTATCTCAAATGGATGTAAAGAGTGCCTTCTTAAATGGTTATCTGAAAGAGGAAGTGTATGTTGCTCAACCTAAAGGATTTGTAGATGTTTTTCATCCTGATTATTCATTGTAAACTCAACAAAGCTCTTTATGGCATTAAATAGGCACCTAGAGCTTGGTATAAGTGCTTAACCCAATTTCTTGTCAACAATGGGTACAGGCGAGGAAGAGTTGATAAAACTATCTTTGTGAAGAAATCTCATGAGAATTTTGTTGTTGTCCAAATCTATGTTGATGACATTTTTTTCAAAATGGATGTCACGAGAGATGGTCGAGCACTTTATGAAAAAAAAATGCAACAAGAATTTGAGATGGGCATGGTAGGCGAATTGACCTACATTTTCATATTTCAAATAAAGCAACTAAATGTGGGAATCTTTATATCCCAAAGAAATTATGCCAATAATTTAGTAAAGAAATTTGGCCTTGAAAATGTCAGTGTTAAGAGAACTCAGGCCTCAACTAATGTGAAACTATCCAAAGACTCTAGAGGAAATTAGGTTGATGAGAGCCTTTATAGAAGCATCATAGATAGCTTACTTTATCTAACTGCCAGTAGACTAGACATTGCTTTCGCTGTTGAGGTGTGTGCTAGATATAAATCTTGTCCTAAAATTAGTCATTTGCTTAGCGCAAAAATGATAATCAAATACATAAATGGCACAAGAAAATATGGTTTATTATACTCTTTGACACTAGTAGCTCTCTGGTTAGCTACTGTGATACTGATTGGGCTAGAAGCTCAAAGGACAGAAAGAGTACGTCTGGAGGGTGTTTTTTTTTTCTTGGGAATAATCTAGTTTCTTGGTTCAGTAAGAAGCAAAGTTGTGTTTCTTTGTCTACAGCTGAGACTGAATATATTGCAGCAAGGAGTAGTTGTACACAATTGATTTGGATGTAGCAAATGTTACAAGAGTATGATGTCTCTTAAGATGTCACTCAAGATGTCATGACTCTTTACCGTGAAAATTTAAGTGCAACCAATATATCCAAAAATCCAGTTCAACACGGTTGGACTAAACATATAAACATCAGACACCATTTTATTTGTGACCTTGTAGAACATAAGTATATTATGTTAGAACATGTCAATATTAAAAATCAATTAATTGACATCTTCAACAAAGCATTAGATACTAATCGATTTGAGGCTCTGAAAGCTACTTTGGATACATGCATTTTGAAGGCAGAATAATTACTGTTTTGGGCCAATCTTCAAATTTACTTAGCCCATCAAGCTTAGAAGGTCAAACGGTTAATTGATGGTAAAACCGTATTAATTACGGTTGGTAATGGTTTGAGGAAGTCTAATTTCATTTGATTTCAAACTATCTTCCAAATTTGAATTGTTTACAGTTGAAGCATGACAGGTCTTCTTTCATAATCGTGTTTGATCTTTACCTTCAACCACCCCAAAGCAGTTATGTACTTGTGATCAATATATTTCCTTCACTGATGGTTAGTACTAGAACGGGCACTCATACTTCCAGAAGCAGGATAGTACATTTTAAGGAAAAGGTCAAAAGAAAGGTGCTTGTTGAAGAGGATGTTGTTCTGGTTTCAACGAACAATTATGGTATTCAAATGCGTGGTTTGTTTGTTGTAAAGAAAGAAATCAGAGTTCCTTCTCCGTCAACGAAGTGAAGGCATTCTGGTGTTAGTCAATCTACCACGACATATCTTCTCCTTTTTTAGAATTTTTTTTTCTCTTTCTGAATTAATTTATAAAAGATGAATTAGGGTGATTAAAAGAGTAAGTCGTGTTTATTAATGTCATTGGGTTTTTGAGAGAGCAAGACGTTCGACAGTCGAGTTGTTCTACATTGTGATCTTGCTCGTTGTTCATTATTTCACTATGCACTAATTTCACCCGTTGGAGAGTTCTACTCTAAAGTTAATCTTGGACTTAGAGGGAGGCTGAGTCTTTGCTGTTGGAGAATATATTCGCAATCCTAGGGGAAGCCTAAGACTCAGCATCGGTGAAGGGAGTTCACTAAATTGGGAAAGATGTCATTGTGAATGAGTCTTATTCATCGTCAAAATTTGTGGTGACTGACACTAATATTATCAAACTTAGAGGGAGTCTAAATGCACTTGAAAGAGAGTCTCATATCTAGAGGGAGCTAGGTAGTTTGTGAGTTGAGCTCTACATGAATCACTGTAGTTATTGAGTGATACAGATAAGTACTACGTTGTAAACTGCTTCACTCTTTAATATTAGTGGATTATCTTTCCTGGGCACTCTATCCCCTTGACGTAGGTGGTTTATCGATAAACCGAGTTACCAACTTCTGTGTGTCTTTATTCGTTTATTTGTTGTTAGTATTTTTTTTTTTTTTTTAAAGTTTTAGTGATTGTCAATGCTTTCCGTATAACGAGTGGTGAGTCATCCTAGCGCTTTTTCAAATATAATTCATATTAATAATATAGGTTATGTGAGAGAATTATAGATTATATATATATATATATATATATATATATCATTGCTTTTTACTGGCCTAACCAATCGATTCGCAGCTCTAACCAGCGTATAAAAGTTGTTAATATGTATATAATTCAAATTTTGAATTTGAATTTCAAATTAAATAACTCCTAAGGGAGTTATTTAATTAACTTCCATCTTTCTCATAAAAATAGGAAGTGGGAGACCATTTTGATATATGTAATTTTGGAATCACAGTTCTTGATTATCTTCATAGATCTCCATCTTTCTTGCAATTTTCTCTCCAAAAAAACCAAAATCTCCCTTCATCAAAATTAACACATAGAAGCCCACAACTCTATGTGATTCTCACCTTGCAAATAACAAGGAAGATATTATGGTGGCATCCTCACTGTGCTGTTCTTGGGTTGCTGTATTCGGTGTTCGAGTTCGAGAGGAGTTTTTTCAGCATTCGTGATTTCACAGGAAGGGAAGCGAGAAGACAATTCTTCAAGGGTTAAGTAACATATCCCTATCTCCCTATTAATTTAGTCGAAGCATGCTTAGGTTCTCTGTTGTTTATCTTGTTATTTCGTCATGTTGTATTTTGTAGTTCTGTAAAAACGAAATTAGAGACACAAATGCGTTCACACGCTTCTGCTACAGAAATTCAATCCCTTCATGAACAACCCCCGAGCTTGAGGAGGATATTAAAGAGAGTGCTAAGGTGGAATAAGTCAAAGAGTCAAAGACTGCTAGCTCAAGGTTCAGCTGCCATGTCAGAGAGGAAAGCCACATATGAGGAATGATTCTAGCAGATTATTCTGTTGGCGGACTTCCAATTATTTGAATACCAAAATAAAAATAAACCTAGAAAATTAGACATAAAAATAATAAAATATGTACGATATTTATTTTTTTTTCAAAAGAGAACATCGTTATTGTAACGAAACAAGACGCTTAAAGTCCAGTTGTGAAAGGGAGTGAAAACACAATTGATAAGAAATGTGGTGTAATGTAAGTGAGAATAAACAGAGAAGAAGGTTGTGGAAGGACATGGAAAGAAAACAGGTGTATTTAAAATTAGTGAAAAGGCAACAGCTACTATTACTAAAAATAAATTAAATTTATTAGAAGAAAAAAGAGAAAAAAGAAAATGAGCAGTAAAAGAAATAAGTGGGGGAAATGACAAAATTCTGTTTGGCATCCCCAAACAGTTGGGGGATTGTGACAGTTTAACAAAAACTCCTAATTTGAAATTCTCTGTCATCCCCTTCAACTGTCATAGTCATAGCCACTGTGGATTTGAAATTGATGGTTCAATGTTCCATAATTTCCAATGTAAACAAACAAAACAAATTATAAGTTATGGTCTAGTTTCATAATTATTTAGGTAATATTTCATCATTAATCATTTTATTTTTTGTTTTTATTTTTTTTTAAACCTAAGTTTTTTTTATATGTTTTGTTAACTACTTTTTAAGAGTATTTAAAAAAAAAAAAAAAAAAAAAAGTTTTGAAATTACTAAAAAAAAATAGTTTTTAAAAATTTGTTTTTATTTTTAAAATTTAAATGTTTAGTTAAGGAAAATGAAAAATACGAACAAAGAAGTTATAAGAAATCAAGCACGCCAAAGCGAGTCTAGCTTAGTGATATTGGCATGTGCTCCGATCTAAGAGGTTAAACATTTAATCTCCTACTCTACAATAATTGTACTAAACAAAAGAAACCAAACACAAATTTCAAAATAAAATGGTTATCCAATGAAACTTTAGTTTTTTTTTTCTCTATTTTTTATAAAAAATTTATATACAATACTTACACTCTTCATTTTTTAATCTATTTTTACACATATTTTTGAAATTCAAACCAAGTATTTATATAAATAGTTAATAATTAAAATTATGAGATAAAAAAGCACAAATTTCTAAAAACTAAAAATAAAAAAAACTTAAACCATGTGTGTTCTTTTTATTTTCCGCTTTTGAAATTTGTATTTGTTTTCTTATAGTTTCTTTACTGAACTTTAAATTCCAAATCCTATAAACTAAAAAAATATATATATAGTTTTTTTTTATAGAAAAAGTACTTTAAGAAACTACTTTTTGAAAAGCAAGCATAACTTATTAAATTTAAAAACTCTCTAAGAAGTAATTAACAAAAGAAAGAGAGTAATGAAAGAAAAGACTATATTATGAAATGATACCTAAATAATGGTAAACAAGCATATGATTGGTGAAGTGATCTCCACTCTTTTCTTTCAAACCCTTCTTCTTTCAAAATACAGAATCCACAGAAGCACAGTTGTTGTTTTTAAAAATCAGTTTTTTATTTTTGGGTTTGGGAAATAAAATTAAAAATCTGTTGGATGTTGCCAATTCATTTTGTAAATGATTGGAGCAGCGAAAAAACTGATGAGATGAGAGAGAGATTTGGCATTTCATATTCCATATTTTTCTATTTCAATTAGACAGACAGATGCAATGAATCCAACAAAATGGGAGAGAGAGAGAGAAAGACAGGTTTTAATGGGCCAGTGAATGCCCCAAAGCAAAGATGGGGCCAATGCTGGCCTCTTCCAACCAACCCAACCAAACCAAACCCCAATATCACCATTTCTCATCTCTCACCCTTCACCAAAACTTAGGGCCAAACCAACTAAAACAAAGAAAAATCATCCTATTTTCATTAATCCAATATATATATATTTTGTAAGAAATGCTTTTGACTTATGTATTTGATTGAAAAGCACTTCAAAAACTACTTTTGAGATTTGTAAAACCCAACATCAAAGTGATTTGTTATTGAAGACTAATTCTTAACATCATTTGAAACACAATGTAATTTGTAATGAATCATGCATAAGTCTCTCTCTCAAGTTAATCATATTATGCAAATGAGTTCCAATCGTTTGTGGACTTCATTCAAGATTATTATCATAGAGATACTATCAATGTCTTCTATTTGTTATTCACAAGTAAAATATACAAGCTAGTATCTCACACTCGAACACACATAGTTCGAAAATTTGGCTCGAATATCATTCATCATATGTGGCGTCTATCCTTAAATCTAATATTTTTACTTTTTTTGTAATACAGAAATTGTGAAATGGAGAATCGAACCTCCAACCTAAAGAGAAATAGTACATATCAATTATTGTAGAGTTAAGTTTGATTTCACTATTTTTCATCTTCGTAAGTTTATGTTTTATTCTCGGAGCATATATAATTTAATTGGTTAAGACATTAACACTAATATTTTTGGACACACTCTCTAAAGGCAAAGCTTTTTTTTTTTTTTTTTTTTTTAATGTGCTTCTCTTTTCCCCCACTCAATCTTTTGTTTTAATTTGTTTTAGATAGGTTTTGACTTGGTTTGACTCCCACCCAATGGTTGCTTGCATTGTGTGTGTGCTTAATTGGAACATGCATGAACAAGCAATAGAAGTGGGTCCAAAATGTGGTAAAGTTTAGTGTCATTTTGTGGGCTTTTTATAAGATTTGAGGGTCAGCTTGTGTTTGATTCATATGGTCAAGTTCAAGGCCTCTCTCTATTTCTCTCTCTCTCTCAAGTTTATATTACAATTGTTTGCATATTCAAGAACCCTGACCTAATAATCTATCCTTTTTCCCCTCTCTCTTCTTTTCTATTTTATTTAAATATTCTGATTTTATCTCCCATATTTGGTTTCACATATCCACTATATCTATAATCCAAATCATGTTCCATTTTATTCTTTATTCTGCCTTTTACTTTTGCTCCTTTTGATTTGAAATGATTTTTGCTCTTCACTTTTTGTTTCACACTACTATTGTTTAAATCACATTCCCTAAAGACTTAGTCAAATAGATTAGCATGTAGTTATCCTTGAATAAAAACTTTGGACCAATCACAAATTGTCACACCATTTATTAAGATAATGATGAAATTATAAATAATTGAATTTGGGATTAATTAAAAATTGACATGTGTCCCAAATTAAAATTGAACACATAAATTGGCGAATCCCGATGATGCCACGCGTTTTCATCATGACCGTTGAATCGATTAAATTATTTTTTGTCCAATTACATATTAAGATTTAGATTAAAGTCAAATTGAGTCAAAAAATATGCTTAATTTGACCCAAATGTCAAATAGGGCCTAAATCTAATTAGTTGGACCTAAGGGCTAAGTCCATAGATCAACCAAGCCCAAACTCATACAACCCACCTGAGAATTCTATATAAAGAGTTCTCTTCATTTATGGGGTCAGAAATTTTACCCTCCAGCCTAGAGAAAATTCTCTCAATAATGAGAAGACTTCCTAGCTCTTGAAGCTAACCACATTTAAGACCAAAGTCCTTTGGAGATACAAACATTCTTCCAAAGTTTCAACTTGAAGAGCATCATGTGCTCCATTTTTTTTTAAGTCAAATGAACAAATAATTGAGAAAAAATCAGAGGATCAAGTACTAGAAATCGAACCACATCTGCATTAAATCTACATCAACACAAGTTTAATTCCACGAAATAAGTTTTCTTCGAAAATCTCGTACGAACAGTTGTGTGTGCGTGTGAGGGTGATCATAGTTCTTTTTTGTGATCTTAAGAAGTATGTTACTTATATGTTTAATCCATTTTTGGTCATGTAAATCTAATAGTTTTTTAGATTTTAATTCTCCTAAACTTCGTGGATAAAATTTTAAATTATTATATATTAAAATCTAGAGATAAAAAATTAAGATAATTATTTTAAATAATAAAACTATTGAAAATATTTTTAAATATAACAAAATGTCAGTTATACACATTAATAGATCCTAATAGACATCAAACACGGATAGATTGAATTATACTTGAAAACAGCTCAAAATTATTACCGTCTCCAAAGTTATGAGTTTTTTTTTTTTTTTTTTGGGAAGAAATATCAACTGTGTTTTTAAAGCAAATAATAAATAAATAAATAAACAAATCGGCCACAGTATGTTCGGCCCCGCCTCACGACCGAAGCTCTCTGTTTGGAAGATAGGTTAAATGTGGGCCTTGAAAGCCCAATTGAGCTCTTTAGGGCAACAATGTGGCCGGCCCAAGAAGAATGGATTGTATGTGAAGCGTAGCTAAATTGGGCCTGAACATCTACAAAGGCCCAATCATTATGGGATTCGCCAACGTTAATGTAGAGTCTGGCCACATATAATTGTAAATCTTTCTGCTGCTTTTACGTAGCAAATAGAAAAAAATCCGATGATCCGAAAAAACTGATCAATCCAACTTAATCCATTCAGTTTGGGTTAAGTTATAAATTCTTTTGGATCGGATTGGCTTCAAATAAGTAAAAATTTTATGGGTTGGGTTGGTTCATGGGACATCTAAAATAACCCGAACCAACATGAACTTGTTATTAACTTTAAAATGTAATTTGTTTTTGCTTATGTACAATTAGATAGACATATATTTATTTGAATTTTTTTTAATTTTATCAGTTTTTTAGATAATTTATTCTTCAACAATTCTTTAAAATAGTTTTTTTTGCACTTTAAAAAAATATCGTACATTTTATAAATTGAAATTGAGTTGTTAATCTTAATTCATATATGAAAATAGTTAAATCGAATTTTTACATATTAACATTTAAATCGAATTTTTACATATTAACATTTTACTTACTTTTATAAAAGAACTTTAAATAAATGACCCGAGTAATTCGAACCAATCCAACCCAAATATTTTATGGTTGGGTTGGGTTGGGTTCATTTTTTAGTGAGGATTATTTGGATTGAAAAAATTTACAATCTGAATAATTAGGTTAAATCTAAAAATTTCTTCAACCTAACCCAACCCACGAACACCCCTACTAGCTAGGAGTGTTCGTAGGAGTGTTTATGGGTTGAGTTGGATTGGATTGAAAGACTTTTTAAACCCAATCTAATTATTCGAATTGTAAATTTCTTCAGCCCATATAATTCCTATTAAAAAATAAGCTAACTCAACCTAACCCTGAAATATTTAGGTTAGTATGGTTCAGGTTAGTCGGATAATTTAACTGTTTTCATATATTAAATTAAGGTTAACAATTCAATTTTAATTTATATAATAAAAATTTTCTTTTTAAAGAGAAACTATTTTTAAAAGTAGTTGGAGAATAAATTATTCAAAAAATAATGAAATTAAATAAAACTAAAATCAATATATATATATAAATAATTATGTTAAAAGCAACAAAATAAAATATAAGTTAATAATAAGTTCGGGTTGGTTTGAATTATATTATGTGAACCTACGCACCAACCAACCAAATTTTTATTTATTTGAACTCAACTCAATCCAAATGAGTCGATAACCCAACCCAAACCGTACGACTTGGATTGGGTTGACAAATTTTTTGGTAATTAGGTTTTTTGAACACTTCTATATTTAGATGTAGCTTTTTAACTTTTTTTTCCTCCTAAGAAAACAAGATAAATAAATAATCGAGAATGACATTTCGTAATTAAGAGAGAGTCAACCTATGGAAGATTATCTTCAAACTAAATCAATGTCATTCGATGTCTTCTGACATAAGAAGCAGGTTGTGAACTACAAAATTAGCTTAACAAAATGAAATCTTCAATGATTCTACGACCATATAAATCACGAAGAGAATCTATAAAAAAAAAAATTGAATTTCATTTAAATATTGATAAGACTTCGACGGAAGGTCTCCATGTAATCAAAAAAATCAATCTCAATCTTTATAGGATGGATGTTGGCATCCAAAGCCTTAATTCTGTGGAGCTTGATGTAGCTTTTAATTAGTTTTTTTTTTTTTTCTCTTTTCTTGGGAAAATTATAAAAAATAACACAGTTAGGTTTTCACCTTACAAAACTAGCATGCTTTTTGAAAATTCTAAAATAGTTTTTCTCGGTTTATCTCGGACGAGATAAACTACGAGATTTTAGTTTAAAAAATCATCTCTTTCTAACTTATCGTTTGAGGCCTTTTCGATAAATGTCTCCAGATTATACACCAAGATTATGTGCATCTGGGTGCTAATCTCGAGCAAAATAACATCGAGACTCTATATATTTAAGCTTTCTCAGTGAAATCCCAGACATAGTTAACACCAAATTCATATATTTAAACTTTCTCATTGAATCTCGGGCAGGATTAACACCGAGATTCTATATATTTCCCAAATCTTACCCAATTTTTTGAAAAGTTCAATATTTCCCAAAATTTAAAAAGGTTGAATCAATTTGGAAAATCTATTTTGATAACTAGAAAACCCACTTGGAATTTTGGAAACACTTAAAACATAAATTATGCTAAAATTTTGAAAAATTAGGTAATAATTTGATATAATATTTGGTAAACATAACCGACTCTGGATAAAAGTTGAAAATTATATAAGATTTGGTATAAGATTTGGGAAAATGATATAAATTAGCAAATCTCGGTGTGTAATCAGGAGATGGACCGACAAAGCCAAAACAATCGATAAATTGGAAAAAATTGATTTTTTTAAAACTAAAATATCGTAGTCGATCCCGTCCGAGATGGATCGAAAAAAAAACTATTTTTATGAGTTTTAAAAAATCGTGCTAATTTTGTAAGGTGAAAATCTAACCGTGCTATTTCTGACAATTTATCGTTGCTTCTATTAAAAATAATAACAATAGTTACATAGAAATTATTTTATAGACCAATTGTTAGATTTGTTACATTATTGTAAACAATTGTGAAATTATACCACATCTATATATAACGAAAATTAGTAATAAATGATAGAAAAAAAAAGTCTAACTGATTAGTTAGACCATATCCATTAGTCCCACCTAACTTACTAACCATAATATGATTTAATATGTACCAAAATTCAACCATTTCCCATTCCTCACATTTACTGCCATATTTCTTTAGCTAAAATGTTAGGTAGAATTGGATGATTCCTACATTTGATTTATTAGTCTATGATATATGTTCACGTCAACTAATATCTAGATCAACTTTAGTGCCACAAAATTACTTACAAGGTTTACGGAACTCTACAGTGAATATTTTACATATTTTCTACGTCATTGATGCATTGTCTCCATAATTTAATAAATTTTAATTTAAGATCTATTCGATAATCATTTAGTTTTTGAAATTTATGTTTGTTTTCTTATAATTCTTTTTTTTACCACGATCTCTATCTTCATTAACTAAACATTTGAAAGGTGTTTGGGGCAAGGAATTGATTACTATAGTTATAGATTATTATAGTTAGGTTATAATAGTTATGTTTGGAGTGTAGATTATTTTAGTTTAAGTTATAATAGTATGTGTTTGAGGTGTAAACTATTTTAGTTTGAGAAGAAAATAGTAAATATTGTAGTAAAAAATAAAAAAAGATGAATGTAAAATAGTAAAAACTATAGTAAATAGTAAATATTGTAGAAAATGAGGGTTTTGAAATAGTATTAACAGTAGCTAAGTGAGGAATACAAAATAGTATTTACTTAATAAGATGTTATTATAGTCATAGGATAGTCCTTACTCTAAACACACCCTTGAACTCTTATTCAAATTTAAAAACACAAAAACATATTTTTTAAAAACTATTTCATGTAGTTTCTAAAACTCAACTTATTTTATTTATTTATTTTTTTATATATTTTTTAAATGACACTCCTAAAAATAGATAACAAAATAAAGAAACCTATAGGTGAAAGTAGTGTTTGTAAGTTTAATTTTCAATTATTAAACATGACCTCAGGCCACGTTTACCAATCTGTAATGAAAATTGATGTAATCGTAATGAGATTTCATTGATGGATTAATTGTAATGTGCCTAAATCGCAAATGTAATTTGATTGTTTTTTGTTGTGTTTATTTAGAATTATGAATTTGTCACATTTCTATTATCATAACAGTAATAGTAAAGGTAACAGTAAATGTGATAGATTCATAATTCTCATACTGTTGCAGTAACAATATTCGTAATGATAACAATAACTATAACGATAAAGTTAGCGGATGTCAGGTAATTTTCAAACACAATTAAATTAAGCACCGTCTGTTCCTTAATCAGAAAGTGTATTTTAGTTACAGATTTTGATGCAGACCCCACAATTTATTACGATTACGGAACAAACAACAAATGTAATCAACTAGAGCCCATTTTTTCAGATTTTCATTAATGAATTACGTTTCACTGAAATAAACGTGGCTTTAGTATTTTTATTTCGGGTCAATTTTGTGAATTTTTTTATATACACCAAATAGGATATAGAGATCTAACCCTTGTACCTAAAAGGGAGGTAAGGGGTGAAATCAAGCTATCAAAGCCTGCATAATTGCCAACTTCATGAAAATTCTAAGTGAATATTAGAGACGTTTTTCTTTTAAATAGAATAATTCATTGTATAAATTTGTCAAACTCGTAGAGTTAGTTTGATCATACTGAATAGGTTTGTCCAAAACCTTTTGCTGGTGTCAAAATTTTATCAAGACTTGACCTTTGATCTTTGGCAACAACAGTAATTTTATTTGAACGAGGAAGAAGATTATCCTACAAAATAAAATGAATTATTTTCACACAGGTGTGACAGTTGCCACACGTGCTTCGATACTTAAGTTAGAAGAAGTACAAAGTTTAAAACCTAAGTGAACTATGATGAGAAAAAACTTAGAGGATATTTGGGACAAAGACTATGTGCTCCAATACTTAAGTTAGAAGAAATTCAAAGTTTAAAACCAAAGTGAACTATGATCAGAAAAAATTTAGGGGGTGTTTGGGGCAAAAGCTATGTGCTCCGATACTTAAGTTAGAAGAATTTCAATGTTTAAAACCAAAGTGAAGTATGATTAAAAAATAAAAAATCTTAATGAGTGTTTGGGACAAAAATTATCTTAAAACTATAATATTAATAACCATATTTTGCTACAGTAAATATTATTTTGTAGTCCTCAATTAGCTAGAGTAACACTATTTCAAAACTCTCATTTGCTACCATTTTTACTATTTGCTACAATTTTTAATATTTTACCTTCATCATTCTTAAAAAAAAAAATTTTGCTACAAACATTTACTATTTCCTTCTCAAATTAAAATAGTTTATACTTCAAACACATACTATTATACTCAAACTAAAATAATCTATACCTCAAACACAAACTATTGTAATCCAACTATAATAAATTAGGATTATAATAACCAACTCCTTACCCCAAATACTCCCAAACTTGTTTTTCATGAAATCTTCATAGCCTATTTAAACCTTGGTCAAGCATTTGAAGATGATTTCCATAATTTTATCTTATATATCCTAAACCAATTATATATATAAAGAAATTAACATTAAGAAGGGTATATCTGAAAATTTTTAAAACATAAAGAGGATGGGAACTAAAATAAGAAAAACGAAAAGATCTTTTACAAAAGTAATTCCATCGAACGGTGGATCAAACTCGTAATCAGCTCGTTCAACAACCAAATTGTACCTGCCCACATATGAACAATCATTTACCCATTGATGAAGGACACTCTTCGAAGTGTTGGCGACAAGCATCAAACTGAAATGCCATCGTATATGACGAACGCTCGTCTTTCTCCCTCTACAATCACACCCATTTGATTGAAAATTTTAATTCTTTAATTTCTTCTTTCATTTTTTCCTTTTTTTTTTTTCTCGATTTTCAGCAAGAATCAAGATCCTGACCCATCACAGAATATTTGACGTTCCTTGCGATTCCAGAGACTGATCGAACCGACTCTCTTTGCTGCTCTGTCACCACGCGTCATTCTTCAAAATCCGGCGAATCGGCGCTGTGGGTTTGTAGATAAATGCTGTGGGGCTCGTGATGTGAGGTTTTGTAGCATAGGGGATTACGAAAGTTACCGCTTGGTAGCGTTTGAGCAATAGGGTTCCGTAGTTCTGATCCTTGTAGATGCAATTTGTTTGGTATGGCTTTCACTGTTAAATACAATTTGGGTTTTGGGTTTTCGACGGAGTTTATCGTGGTGGGCTGTTGTCAAGCTGACTAAATTTGATACTCTGCTCGTTTGATTTGCTGTTTGGGTGCTTAATCGATTGAAGAGTAGCGCTACAGTGTTCAGGTAAAGTTGCACAAACAGTGAAATTACTCTGTTTGATTTGTTTCTTTTTTGATACGAACAGAGCAGTTGTTTGGGTTATTGAATTGGGGGTAATTTGCTGAAATACAGAACAAAGTTACTAGTTCTGTATGAGATTCGAGTCTTCTGATTGTTTAAGTGACATTGTTAGGTGAATTCATCTGGTGTTGGCCGCTTGTTAGATTTCTGTTGGGGAGTTGTGAGATTGGAATGTTGCTTAATTGGGGATGGATATCTTTCAGCTCGATAATATTGCAAGATTTTGATTAAGATGGCTGTACTCAGCAAAACCAGAAGTACGATCGAGGGGCTTGTTAGAGATAGTTCATTCAAATGGTTGTTAGGGAAGCGAAGCTTTTTTGATGAAGAACTTGAAGAAATTGAAAGGTCTCCATCTGCTCAGAGAAATTGGATAAGTGAGCTCTCTCCATTTGCCAATGTGGTTGTTCGGAGATGTACAAAGTAAGTTTTTCATAGCCTGTTCTGTTCTGTTAGGAAAACATCAGATTTTTTCCCCTCAATAGTTGGTGGTTCTTGATGTTTCTTTACCACCGTTACTTAGAGGTTATTTATATTAGGCTAGTAAATTACTTTTCAAGGATTTGAATGAATTGATGTTCAATCCATTACAATGTCAAATATGCAGAATCCTTGGTGTTTCTGCCAGCGAACTTCAACGAAGTTTTAATATGGAGGCCATTGATTCAATAAAGATTCCCTCAAATTATGCAAGAAACTTTCTGGAGTATTGCTGTTTCAGGGCACTTGCACTATGTACACAAAATACGGGATATTTGGCTGATAAAAAGTTTCGACGCTTGACATTTGATGTGATGATAGCTTGGGAAGCTCCAGCAAGTTCTAGCCAGCCTTTACTTAATGTAAGTTTTTGGTTTTATAGATTTTTCAAGTGTCTTGATCCCTCAAATATAGATAGTTTAAATTAGAAAATGAAGGTAACTAAATCATTTATATGCTTCTTTTGATCCCATTTAGTAATTCATTTGGATTGTTTAGACCTGCCAAAATTTTAAATTTCCTGTGTGATGTTTAAACCTCTCAGAGGTTTATCTTTATTTCTACCGACTTTCCTTTTTTATGAGATGACCCACCGGTATGCAGGTCACTTTACCATTATAACTCATATTAATTTTGCTGGTTCTACTTAGAGTATATGGTACTCAGACTGGATAACTTCTTTAATGAACACGTATATTGTCTCATTTCTGCATGTTTATTTTATTGACCACAATGAAAAAATATTTTTCCATTATGTCTTTACCATCAGGTCTCATTCCTATCAAAAAGAGAGAAAAAAAAAAAAAAAGAAAGATTGACCACAATGTATTGCTTCCACTCCGTCTATAAAATGATTGAAGATGGTTAATATTAGTGTTTTCAATATTTACCTTTATTACAGATTGATGAAGATGCGTCGGTTGGGGTGGAGGCTTTCTCTCGAATTGCTCCAGCTGTTCCCATAATTTCCAATGTGATCGTCAGTGAAAATCTTTTTGTGGTGCTTACTTCATCAGCCTGTGCTAGACTTCAGTTTTCTGTTTATGACAAGTACCTGAGCGGGCTAGAAAAGTACGCACCTTCAATTTTTTTCTATGCATCAAAATTTCTATTTTGTTAGTACTTTCAGTCTAATATTACATGTTCATTTTGATAGAGCGATAAGAAAAATGAAAAATCTATCAGAGTCAAACCTTCTTCAGTCTGAAAGATCATTAAGAGAAGAAAAGATTTTAGAAATGGATGGAACAGTCACCACACAACCAGTTCTTGAACATGTAGGAATTTCTACTTGGCCAGGTGAGTCATGGAATGATTTCATTAACTTTGTTCCTATCATTGGTGTGCAAGTTTACTACCCATGGCTTATCATAGCTATCAAGGGAAAATATTTCATCTAATGGAAAGATAAAGATTGGTAGGAGTAAAGTCAGTAGACAGTATATATAAGAGAGAGTATTTTGCTGTTCTTACTACCATCTCTGTTTTCACCTTTATTTTCTCGTATGTGCAGGTAGGTTGGTTCTGACAGATCATGCACTTTACTTTGAAGCTCTTCGTGTGGTGTCATTTGACAAGGCAAAGAGATATGACTTATCTGATGATCTGAAACAGGTTGTCAAACCTGAATTGACTGGACCATGGGGCACCCGGCTCTTTGATAAGGCAGTTCTGTATAAATCCACGTCCTTGTAAGTAGATCATTCCTTTATTTTTGGCAGGGTTGTGTGTGATTGGGTTAATGATGCAAACATCTTGTATTTGACCAATAAGAATATTAAGAGCTGTGAAGTTTGATTTTCACCCTTATCTCTATTGGGTAAATTCTTACACCTTTGTAGATCAGAACCAGTTGTGATCGAGTTTCCTGAACTTAAAGGCCATACTCGTCGAGATTTTTGGCTGGCAATCATCCGTGAGGTTTTATACGTTCATAGATTTATCAACAAATTCCAGATAAAGGGAATTCAAAGGAGTGAAGCTCTCTCAAAAGCTGTCCTTGGAATTCTACGTTTACAAGCCATTCAAGATATATATTCTACACCATCTCTTGGGTGCGAGTCGCTTCTCATGTTTAATCTTTGTGATCAGCTCCCAGGTGGGGACTTAATATTGGAAACCCTTGCAAATATGTCGGACATGAAGGAGAGTGACCGGACAAACAGATCCAGTCTTGCAAAGGGAATGTATTCAATCTCAGCACTTGACCTAGTATCTCACTTGGGATTTGGAATGGGAACAGCTTTAAGTGATTCCAACGAAAATGAGCTTCTTGTGGGTGAGATTGCTGTTGGAAAAATGACTCCTCTGGAAAGGGCTGTCAAGGAATCAAGAAACAACTATGAAAAAGTGGTGATGGCTCAAGAGACAGTTGATGGAGCAAAAGTAGATGGGATTGATACCAATTTGGCAGTGATGAAGGTATTGATCTTGCTTAATGCCTATTAATAGTGGACTTCTTATGTAGCTACTTAAGAGTACAATATTTTTGGCTTCCAAGGCAACTAGACTATCCTTTTTCTTCTCTATTGTGAATGATGATTCAGAATCATATCAAAATTTTAAATCTTAGCCTCTATTATCTATTTTATTGTGTTGTATTGCAGGAATTAATGTTGCCAGTGAGTGAACTTGGGAAGTTCCTTCTTTCTTTGGCACTATGGGAAGATCCTATTAAGTCTTTGGCATTCTCTTTGGTCTCCAGTTACATTATCTACAGGTAAACGTCGAGATATAGAACTCAGGTTTTAAGCGTCTTGATTTGGCATTATTCTGACTTAGAATTTGATTTACAATACAGCAATTTCAACTGGCATCTTTGCATGCTCTTCTTTATTATTGAGCTTCAAGTTAAGTTGGAAATGGAAAATGTTGATAATCAACTTGGACATTTTTTTCACAGGGATTGGCTGCCCTACGCCATTGCTCTACTACTTGCATTCATGGCAGTCTTCATGATGCTTACGCGGCTCTTCAACCAAAATACCTCCGTCGACGAAGTTAAGGTCGTAGCCCCTCCAGCAATGAATGCAATGGAGCAGCTTTTGGCTGTTCAGAATGCGATTTCTCAAGCGGAACAGTTCATCCAAGACGGGAACATCTTTCTCCTCAAACTACGTGCTTTGCTGCTGGCCATTTTCCCTCAGGTTTGAATCTGTTTCCTTGGTGTCTCTTCTTATAGCAATTTTTAAATGGCATAATTGAATCCATAGTGGTTTTGATGATATGATTCTCAGGCCACAATGAAGTTTGCAGTTTTTCTTCTAGTGATGGCCTTAACTCTGGCCTTCTTGCCCACAAAATACATACTTTTAGTGGTGTTTTTGGAGGGATTTACAAGGTACTCACCACCAAGAAAACCAAGCACAGAAAGATGGACAAGAAGAGTAAGGGAATGGTGGTTCAGCATTCCAGCTGCTCCTGTAATTCTGGAGAGGGAAAAGGAAGACAAGAAGAAGAAATGAATTGTGATCCTTTTGTTCGTAATTACATGTAGAGAAGCTGTGGTATATGTATTTTACTTTTGGGTTTCATTTCCTGTTGTCTTGTGAGGAGGGTAGGAGTGTAAATTTTCCAGATACACACACTTATAATAATGCTAAGGCAAAACAAGTCAGAAATGGTATGTTTATTTTTTTCAGTCATCCTAAAACGACCAAATAGAAATTAAAGACCAAAAATATATTTTTTAAATCATGTGGCTCTTAATCAGATCATAGGCTCAAATCTTCATTCCAGCATTGTTAATATGATGGAATGTTGTATTTTTCTTAAATTGAATTTCTCAATAAATGTTGTTTGTATTTTTTTATAAATAATTTGAATAATGTTTTTTTAATAAAAAATTAAACAAATTTCAATTTCCGTATGTTAGATTTGTGATTGGGAGAGAAAAAATGACTTCATTTCATTAATTTCCCTCTATACATAATAATGTAGAATGCTGATAAAAAGAAATAACAAAATTAGACTTTTAACCAATTAATAACATATTACTGTCATCTCTAACATTCCCTCACTAAACAAATTAATAAGACCCAACTTGAACAAAATGGAGAAATAAGCATAAGTAAAGACATCAATGAGGTTGATGTGTTTAGTCCTCATAAAAAATAGGATTTGTAGCAAGGTGAATTGCATCTTGATTGTCACAAAAAAGAAGTGAAGGTTGAACAACAAGAATGGATAGAACTTGAAGCAGAGAATTTAACAACACAATCTCACAAGCTGTAGAAGCAAGAGCCATGTACTCTTCTTCGGCTGAAGAATGAGAAAGGACATTTTGCTTTTTAGACTTCCATAGAATAAGAGCATCACCTAAACATATATAAAATCCAAAGGAAGACTTCGGGTTTCAAGACATAACGACCAATCAGAATCGACAAAAGTTTGTAATTGAAATTTTTTCACAGGGGAAATAACAATTCCTTGACTAGGAGATGACTTCAAGTACCTTAACAAATAGTGAGTTGCAGTTAAATGTGACTTGTAAGGCTTAGCAACAAATTGACTAAGCTTATTCACACCAAAAACTATATTCGGTCTGGAAATGGTTAAGTAAAGAACCTGCCAATTAATCTTAGAACCTGCCAATTAATCTTATGTAAGAAGGATCTGTTAATACATCAACATCTGAATTCTTTAACTTGACATAAAGGTCCATGGGTACACTAACTGCTTTAGCAGCTAAAAGACTAGCATCTTCCAAAATTTTTAATGTATAGTGGCGTTGAGATATAGAAATACCTTTAGATGAACGTGCAAGCTCGAGTCCTAGGAAGTATTTGAGAGGACCAAGGTTTGTGAGTTTGAAATTGATACCCAGGCCCAAAAGAAAACAATATTGAGGCCCAAAAACCAATGTCTACCGAGTTGATCCAAACGAGAACTAAAGGGGTAGCTGCCGCGTGTGGATCTCCTTCAATCACATTGCTCATCAAAGAACCATGTGGTGAGTGGAAAACCCTTCTACCATTTCATTCTTCATTTTGTCAAAATAACTAAATTGAAAAGAAATGATATTTACTTTTTCCTCTCTATCGATTCTTCTTTTCTCATATGTGGGTTAGCCTGTTTTGGTTTTAGATCTTTCAAATCTCAGGTGAAGAAAACAAGCATGTAAGTTGAGAAAAGAAAAGAGAGAATAAAGGTGAACACAGAGAGGTATATTGGTTCGGTATTTTCCACCTACATTCACTCTTCAAAACGATATTCAAGTTTTATTCAAAGACTTCAAGATTACATCTATCAAAATTGAGATACATCCTTTCATAACTCCCTCTCAAATCTTTTTCACTATAAATTTATTCAACGTTTGCAACATTTAACAACTATCAACTAAATTTCTATTTAATTTGTTCTTGACAGGACCTGGGAATTGGAGCTTCAACAAATCTCCCTCTTGAAGCGAAAACTCTTGAAGACCTTCAACATCAGGTCTTAGTAGGGCTTTAGTAAAAAATCTATTGCATTTTCCTCTGTTTTGACCTTTTGAATGTTGACTGTCCCCTTTTCTATGATATATCTGACAAAAAATAATTTTACATCAATATGCTTTGTTCTACCATGATATTTAGTTCACTGATCAGACCTTATAACCAAATTACTTCCTTAATAACCTCTGAGACTATTATAAATTCAGCTTCATTAGTTGATAGAGTAACTACTAATTGTAGGTTAGACTTTTAGTTTATGAGGTTTCCTCCTAACATAAAGTAGTAACCAGTTAAGGACCCCATCTTATCACTATCCCCTGCAAAATCTGCACCAACATTCCCTTTTATAGGTAGTTTTGTTTCATCAGGAACTGTAAAAAGAAGATCTCTATTCACTATGCCCATTAGGTATCAAAATACCTATTTGGTGGCTTCCCAATGATTTTTACCAGAATTACCCATATACCTACTTACCAAACTTAAGCTATAAGCTAGGTCTGGTCTAGTGCATACCATTAAATACATTAAGTTCTTTGTGACATTGGAATAAGTAACATTAGACATAACTTTCTTTTCAATTGGATCTTTAAGGGAGTCCTTGGTAGATAACTTGAATTGTTGGCCCATAAGAGTAGTAATTTATTTAGCACTAAACATGGTAAATCTATCTAGCACCTTTTGAGTATATTGCCTTTGTGATAAGAACAAGTCCCTCCTACTTTTTTGTCATGTGATCTCCATTCCTAGGATTCTTTTAGCTGACCTTAGGTCATTCATCTTAAATTCAATCTTTAATTGATCTTTGATCGCATTCAACTTGATTATATCTCTCTCTGCCAACAACATATCACCTACTTATAGTAATAAGTAGATTAGGCTGCCATCGAAAAGCTTTTTCTGATAGACATAGGGATCATATAAGCTTCTCACAAAGTTTATTTTGCTGATAAAGATATCAAACCTCTTATACCAACATCTAGGTGATTGTTTAAGCTTCTATAAGGACCTTTTCTACTTACAAACAAGTTTTGTTTTCCCTTAGACTTCAAAGCCCTTAGGCTGCTCCATATAGAGTTCCTCTTCCAGGCTTCCATGTAGAAAAGTTGTAGTGACATCCGTCTACTCTAGTTCAAGGTCTTCATAAGCCACAATAGTTGGGAGAACTCTGATCGAAATTTTCGTAACCATTGGAGAGAAAATCTCTATATAATCAACACCCTCTTTCTGTTTAAATCTCTTGGCAACTAACTCGACTTTATACTTCACTTCTTGATTGTTCTCCCTTAAGAATTTCTTCTTATAAACCCACTTACAAGGAATGATGTCTTTGTTAAGTGGTTTATCAGTCAGCTTCCATGTCTCATTTTTGTAAAGTGAATCTATTTCACTCTTCATAACTGCAAGTTATTCACCCTTCTCTTCACTGTTTAAGGCTTCTTCAAAGTTGTTAGGTTCTTCATTGTCATCATCTATAAAGTAGTTAGAAATGCAATAAGCTCTTGTAAATATAGATGGAGGTCTAGTAGTTTTTCTTTCTTTGTCTCTTGAAAGAAGATAATCATCTAGGTTTTTCAGGTTGTGTCACTGGTCTTACTTCAGAGGTATTAAGAGCATTCATTGTGTTCTCAAGTCTAGTGTGACTTTAATATATGAGCTGGCATATGGTTTAAACTAATTTCCTTGAGTTGGTTGCTTCATTATTTCAAAGTCTATATAAGACTCATCCTCTTTGAAAGTCACATCTCTGCTGATTAGGCTTCTATTAGAGCTGAAATCCCAAAACTTGAAGTCTTTTACTCCTTCAGGATACCTTATGAACATACATTTCAAGGCTCTAGGTTCCACCTTACTTTGCTTAGTATGGACATAGGCAGTGCATCCAAAAGGCTTTAGGTTTGGTAGATTAGGGGTGTTTCTCTCCACTTCTCTTCAGGAGTTTTCATATCAATGGAAACATTAGGGCTTCTATTGATTGTAAAAGTTGCTGTAGCAAGAGCTTCTACCCAAAGTTCTTCTGAAATTATAGCTTCGACAACATACATCTGACCCTTTTCATCAGTGTTCTATTCATTCTCTTTGCAACTCCATTTCGTTAAGGGGTATAGGCTACTGTCCTATGTCTAATTCTTCCACATCAATAAAAAGAGAGTTAAAATTATTCCCTAGAAATTCTAGGCCATTATTAGTTCTAAAAAAAATTATTTCTTCTTTTAGTTTGAGTTTCAACCTTGGTCTTCCAAATTTTAAAGCATTCAAAAGTCTGATCTTTAAATTTAAGCAAGTATGTCCACACTTTTCTAGAGTAATCATATATAAAGGATAGAAAATATCTAGAATCTCCTCATGAAGGAGTTGTTGCAAGGCCCCATAGACTTCTATGGATATAGTCAAGAATGGCCTTGGTAGTGTGAACACCTTTGTGAACTTCATTCTCTTGAATTCCCAAACACACAATGTTCACAAAAGCTGAGTCTTTTAGTGCCTCTAGATTGAATCAAGCCTTACTTCATAAGTTCATTCAAACCTCTTTCACTAATATGTTAAAGTCTTCGATGCCACAACTCAAGCTCACTATCCTTCTCTGTTTCTGACAGTAGTACATACTTAGGTTGATTAACCTTTTTCACAACATATGGGCTATTAATTTTCTTCCCAACAAGGATTGTGCTTCTCTGTTTTTCAATCTTTAAGGCACTTCTTTCACCAGTAAATGTACAACCCCGATTATCACGCATACCCAAGGAGATGAGATTTCTCTTGAGTTTTGGAACATGCCTAACATCTCTCAAAAGGACTTCCTTATTGTCTAAAAGCTTTAGTAACACTGAGCCTCTTCCAATGATTTTACATTGATTGTTATTCTCCATATAAACTGAGTCTCCTTCATCTGATTTGTAATCAACAAACCAACCCCTTTTGGAAGTCATGTGATAGGTACATCCTGAGTCTAAGACCCAATCTCCCTCCTCAGTTTTAAATTCCATGGCCTTCTTGTTTGCAGCAGCTGAAGCAGTGGGAGATGTGAAGTTGTTTTTTGGAGATTATTTTATCTTACTCAAGAATGTGTTCTTTGTACCTAAGATGAAAAGGAATCTGATCTCCATTTCTTGTCTTTTAGAAAATATGTACAGAGTATCTTTTGAATATAATGAAGTGTTTGTTTATTTAAGAGGTGTTCATATTTGTTCTGCTAGACTTGCAAATAACTTATACATATTACAACCAATGGAAGCAAAAGCTATTTTAAATATAAAGATGTTTAAACCAGCTGAAACTCATAATAAAAAGCGAAAAATTTCTTCTAATGCCTATCTTTGGCACCTCAGGCTTGGTCACATTAATCTCAACAGGATTGAGAGATTGGTAAAAAACGGTCATCTAAATCAGTTAGAAAACAGTTCCCTACCTCCATGTGAATCATGTCTTGAAGGAAGAATGACGAAAAGATCTTTTTCTGACAAAGGTCTTCGTGCCAAAGAACCTCTTGAACTTATACATTCAGACCTTTATGGTCCAATGAATGTTAAAGCTCGAGGAGGATATCAGTACTTCGTCAATTTTATTGACCATTACTCTCGATATGGCTATATTTACTTAATCAGTCACAAGTTTGAAACTCTTGAAAAGTTTAAAGAATTTAAGGCTGAGACTAAAAATCAGTTAGGTAAAAGAATTAAAACACTTTGATCTGATCGAGATGGTGAGTATATGGATTTGCAATTCCATAACTATCTAGTAGATCATAGAATTCAATCCCAACTCACAGCACCTTGAACACCACAACAAAATGGTGTTGCAGAAAGGAGAAATCAAACCTTGTTATACATGGTTCGGTCTATGATGAGTTATGCTCAATTACCTCAATCTTTTTAGGATATGCAGTATAGACTACAGTTTATATTTTGAACGTTGTTCCATCCAAAAGTGTTGCAGAATCACCATATCAATTGTGAAAAGGACGTAAAGCAAGTTTACGTCATTTCCGCATCTGGGGTTGTCCAGCACACATGTTGGTACATAATCCTAAAAAATTGGAAACATGTTCGAAAGTATGCCTATTTGTAGGATATCCTATGGAAATAAATGGAGGATACTTTTATGATCCCCAAGAAGATAATGTGTTTGTATCGACAAATTCAACTTTCTTGGAAGAGGATCATATTAAGAATCATCTACCTCACAGTAAACTAATATTGCAAAAACTGTCTAAAGATACTACAGATAAATCAACAAGAGTTGTTGATCAAGCTGGTCTATCAACAACGGTTGTTGTCCCGTTACGTCCATCCCAAGAGTTGGGGATGCCTCGTCGTAATGGGAGGGTTATTCAACAACCTGAACACTACATGGGTTTAACAAAAACTCAAAACATCATACAAGATGATGGTTTAGAGGATCCATTAACCTTTAAGAAGACAAAGGGAACTAATGGATAAAAGCCATGGACGATGAAATGGAGTCTATGTACTTCAACTCAGTTTGGGAACTTGTAGATCATCCACAAGGTGTTACACCTATAGGTTGTAAGTGGATCTACAAGAGAAAACGAGACCAAACTGGCAAGGTACAGACCTATAAAGCCAGGCTCGTGGCAAAGGGTTTTACCCAAAAAGAAGGAGTTGATTATAAAGAAATTTTTTCTCCTGTTGCCATGATTAAATCAATAAGAATACTACTTGCCATTGCCACATATTATGACTATGAAATATGGCAAATGAATGTCAAGACATCTTTTTTGAATGACTATCTTGATGAAAGTATTTTTATGTCTCAACCAGAGGGGTTTGTCGAAATAGGACAGGAATAGAAAGTCTGTAAGCTTAATCGATCCATTTATGGATTGAAACAAACGTCCAGATCCTGGAATATAAGATTTGACACTGCGATCAAATCTTATGGATTTGAACAGAACGTTAATGGACTTTGTGTATACAAGAAGATAGTCAACAAAACTATAAAATTCTTAGTTTTGTATGTTGATGATATCTTGCTCATTGGGAATGAGATAAGCTTTTTTGCTGACGTAAAGAGATGGTTAGCATCACAGTTCTAAATGAAAGATTTGGGTGATGCTCAATATGTTCTAGGAATACAAATCTTTCGAGACCGAAAGAATAGAACATTAGCACTATCTCAGGCATTTTATATTGACAAGATGTTGTCAAGGTATAATATGCAAAATTCCAAGAAAGGTTTATTACCTTTCAGGCATAGAATTCATTTGTCGAAGGAACAATGTCCTAAGACACCTCAAGAGGTTGAGGAGATGAACAGAATTCCATATGCTTCTACAGTTGGGAGTTTGATGTACGCTATGTTGTGTACACATCCCGACATATGTTTTGCAGTTGGAATCGTCAGTAGGTTCCAATCTAATCCTGGACACGGTCATTGGACCGCTGTAAAAGATATCCTCAAGTATCTTAGAAGAACGAGGGACTATATGCTTGTGTATGGACCTAAGGATTTGATCCTTACAGGACACACTGATTCTGATTTTCAGGCTGACGTAGATTCTAAGAAATCTACTTCAGGATCAATTTTCATTCTTAACGAAGGAGCTATAGTTTGGAGAAGCATCAAGCAAAGTTGTATCGCTGACTCCACCATGGAAGTGGAATACGTGGCTGCATGCGAAGCTGCTAAGGAAGCAGTATGGCTACCAAATTCTTAGCTGATTTAGAAGTCATTCCAAATATGCACTTGCCTATCACACTGTATTGTGACAACAGTGGTGCAGTTTCTAACTCAAAGGAATCCAGAAGTCACAAGCGTGGAAAATACATTGAACGAAAGTACCATCTCATCTGGGAGATTGTATACAAAGAAGATGTGCTCGTCACAAAGATAGCCTCTGAAGACAACCTTGTTGATCCATTCACTAAGGCCCTCTCAGCTAAAGTTTTCGAGGGCCACCTAGTTGGACTAGGACTCCGAGTGGTGTAATCTAGGGCAAGTGGGAGAATGTCTATGGTATTGTAGATGCCTTAGTTTATTTATTTTTCCCATTATGTATCTCAATATTATATTGTATATATTTGTTCTCACTGGAGTTTTAGTCTAAGTGGGAGATTGTCGGGAATGTCCTAGAACTCACAGTTCGTGTTAAACATTTTATTTTATCAATAACAATGACTTGTTGATTTTGCATCTTATTATGAAAATCCAATAAACGCATCCTTAGCTATAGTTTGAATGCTGTAACTTTATGTAGTGACATAAACAGGATCAAGTTGACAGTATATAGCCTAAATGGTCTAATAAGTATATGGATAAAATTGGGTATCTCATCCTGGTAACACTATTGGATGCGGCCTACTTTGTAGTTGTTACAAGAAGTTGTAAGGTGCTACAAACGATATGATCCACAAATCGTTCATGTTAAGACATGAGAGTGGGGGCATCCTTTGCAATGAGTTTGCATATAAACTGGACAAAAAAATAGTCACTTTTCTTTATAACGACCGTTTACTGTTAAAACTGACTATTTCATTTATTATATAACCTAGGTTAACTCGATCTTAATCCTGAGCTAGCTATGAACTCCTGTTTGTTTGGGATTATCCTTTGATCTGCAAACAGTGAGAGTAGTCCAACAACACTGCTCAATAAGCTTACCATTTTGGGGATAAGACCGGATGAATAGCTGAGGACATAGCCTTGCAAGATGGAATTCACTCCTACCCTATTAAGGGTTAGCAGATATGTTGTTCTCTTAAGTATTGACTCCAGGTCTTGAACAATCGGGGCCTCGACTTCTCATGATATAGAAAGTATTTGCTTTATAGAGAATATGAATCAGAATTGTTCATTAGAGGATCAGTAGGAACAAGATGTAGTCACAAGGATAAAACGGTATTTTTGACCTAGCTGTGATTACGAACAACCTGTGAAGGATCGACTGATTGATTATGGTTATTAAGTGGACATAATATATCTACAGTGAGGGGAGTTCAACTATGGGCTATAGTGGAGTGTCCCATTAGTTAACAAATGAGGGTTAGATTGGACTAATGAATTTAGCCGATTAATCTCGAATCGTTGGAGCCCATGATCTGTAGATCCGCAAGGTCCCCCTACTAGCTCGTAAATGGATAAGCTTTAGGGTAGCTTGAGAAATTGATTTGAAACGTTCAAATTAAACGAAACAAGAGAATAAATATTTAAATATGATTTAAATATTTAAAGATGGTTATTGTGCAAAAATTAATTTATGAAATTAATTTAAGAAAATAAATTTTGAATTAAAATGGTTAAAGTCATTTTATGTTTTAAAAAGAAAATGGAAATTCGTTTGCATGTTGCACAAAATAGAAAATGGGTTTTCTCCATTACCATCATCTCTCACACAAAATACATTATCTTCTCTACTTTGATTCTCCAAGCATGAGCTGCAAGCCATGCACTCCATTTCTTTGCATGTTTATCTATTATATATAAAGATGAGTGGAGTTGTTGGAGAAAAAGAGAATACATAATTTCGAGAGAAATTTTTTTTGAAGAAGAAGCTGTCTTCTTCAGTCGAGTTGTTGTGAGTTTTTTTTCTGGTTTCTTCACATCCTTAAACTGTTCTTGAGTTCCACAACTCTGCCTAAAGCTCCAAGAGCATAGTAGGGAAGGGTTTGAGGTGGTTCATGTTGATATCAAGTGAAGACATCAGCTGAACAGACGTTTTCTTGGAGAGTTCATCAAAGGTATGTTCTGAAAACCCACTTTTTAAGAAGAGCATGCTTTAGTTTTTGCCAAGTGAATTATAATGCTTATGGATCCTTGATACTTCCGTTGCATGTTGTTTAACTCTTCCAGAGACATGCGCCATCTAGTCTAGGGCAAGTGGGAGATTTTACTAGGCATGTATTGTATACCCTAGTTTATTATTTTTGTGTACTATACTATGTTTTATACTTTGTATTTGTACACCTCACTAGCTTTATGACAGGTGGGAGATTGTTGGGGTTGATGCCCCAAATCTCGTGGTTTCGTAGTTTGTAGTTTATTTGTACAAACAGATTATTTATTTAATAAATAAGCTGTTATTTTATTTGACATTTAGTTGCATTAATAAAAAACAAATAAACTAAGATCCAAGATTATTTGTGTAGCTTAAACATGTATGTGGAGACATATATGTGGATCATGTTTAAGTAATAACTTGAATGGTTTGTAGTAGATGGATAAGGCTGGGTACCTCATCTTGGTGACATTACGGATGACCCACTTTGTAATTGTTACAATTATTGTAAAGTGTTACAAATGATATGACCCTAATCATTCATGTAGAGATATGTGAGCGAGAGTATCCTATACAAAGATTTTGTATAAGATCAAACCATAACATGATTAGTCTCTCTTTATAACAGACTTACATTTCACCAAGATGACCATAGGTGACTTGACCCTAATCTTGAGTGAGTTATGAACTCAGAGAACGGTTCTTTAATCTGCATGAGTGAGAGTGGCCAGATTCGCCGACTTAATATGCCTACCATTTTGGAGATTTGTCCAAGTAGGGAGCTGGGAACACAACTATACAAGAACAAATTCACTCATTCCCGTTGTTAGAGTAAGTAGATAAATTACTCCCTTAAAGACTCTGGGTCTTGAATAATGAGGCACCTCACCCTCTCACTAGCCAGAGAGGGGTTTAGTTATAGTGGGACTATAACTAATTGTTCATTAGAGAGATCAGTGGTATTTAAGAAGTTAGATATAACTATAGGGATAAAATGACAATTCTGACCCAGCTGTACTTACGAGCAATTTGTGAAGGGTCAACGTGATGTTGATTGCTTATATCCAATGGACACAGAAATATATCTATGGTGCGAAGAGTGTAGCTGTCGATCTTTAGTGGAGTGAACGACAATTAATGAATGAAGATTAATTTAATTAAAGAGTTTAATTAATTAATCTCATATCATTGAAGCTTCTAATCTATAGGTCGATAAGGTCCTCTAGTTAGCTTAATAAGGATTAATGAGAATCAATTAATTTTGGATTAATTTGAATTGTTCAAATTAATTAAAGAGAATTAATTGTATGAAATACAATTAATACAATGTATGTGATACATTATAATATAAAGTTTAAATGAGAGAAATAAATATTTAAATCATATTTAAATATTGATTATATGAATATGATGTATAAAAACTATAGGTTAAAATTAATCTGAATTTTGACTCATATTAAAACTATAGGTTATATAAGAGAATATAAATTATAGGTTATATTATATGTGATATAATATAAATTATAGGTTATATATTATATAAGATATAATATATAGTTTAGATTTAATTATATTAAATTAATTAATATAATTTAAATTTAAAATAGGAAATCACAAAGTGTGTTGCTAAGTTCATGAGAAGCAGAGAAGATCTCACTGTTTGTGATTATTCACCGGAGAGAAAACGAGAAGAACAGTTCTTCAAGAGTATATATACCTTTCCCTTTCCTCTCTGTAGTTTTCTATAGAAAAACATGCATAGATATAAAATGTTTATCCATTTTTTCGTCCTCTTTGTTTTATTGAGGTTGTAAAACGAATTCTAAGACACGAATTTGATCACTCGCTTCCGCTGCGAGAATCCATTCCCTTCATAAACAACTTTAAAAAACAAGAATTATATTTATCTTCTTTGCTTTTCTTCTTTTCCGCCAAGTACTTGGGGCAGTTCCTCTTCTAGTGCCTGTCTTTGTTGTAGTGGAAACATTTTTTTTTGTAACGGTCTTCTTGCCCTTT
The DNA here is from genome assembly GCF_027475165.1 of Benincasa hispida. Taxonomy (NCBI): domain Eukaryota; kingdom Viridiplantae; phylum Streptophyta; class Magnoliopsida; order Cucurbitales; family Cucurbitaceae; genus Benincasa; species Benincasa hispida. Next base: position 2,883,829 of record NC_143479.1, on the reverse strand, counting down.
TGGACAGAAACAACAGCAGGGACAACTTTATTCCCTTTTCCATCCATCTTCCTCTTCCAATTCTTAGTTTTAGAGGAAGAGACCTTAGACTTTTTCCCAGAGGTCAACCTCTATGGAAATTCCTATTAAAATTGGCAATATTTGCCCTTTGTTGTCCTTTGACTTTCACCAAAGATTCATAGGTCGAGAGCTTCAAATGAGGTAGCGTCGCGACGTTATGAACTTTTTCCCCCACCAGCGTTGCTCAATGCTACAATGTCGCGACACTACCCTATAACCCACGACATTGCCTCATTCTTTCCTTCAATATGATGCTTTGGCTAAGTGAGAATTCGTTGGGTATTCATAGGATTTTTAACGTTAGGCGAGAGAGGGTCATCCAGAGAAGGAAGAGGCTGTTGGAAGTTGATCAAGAGCTTCAAGACAAGAATCAAAGGCTCGTTGATCGTCCACAAAGTGTTGGTGACAAAGGATTGTTTAATCCCGATCTCTTTCCCTTTTCATTAGATTATTCTCATGGTTATTTCCATTCTTGATGTTATGAATTGTGTATCATGCATAGCTAAACTTTTTTTTTTTAAGGTGTTGAATGATTTCATAAATTGATTTATTGACATTTGGATAATCATTAGATTGACTGCATTTTGATTTATCTATGGCATAATTTTTTTATCAACTGGCCATTGATCGTATGTGCATGGGTTGATTTCAGTGCTTGAGAGAGATTGAATTTAGTTGGACATGATATGTCAAATTGTTATCTAACTATGCATGAAAATGATAAGAATATAATAAGGATTGTGATTGAAGGTTCTTAATGCACTAGTATGATTACTACAAAGAGGTGTGTTAAAATGCTAGAGTTTGGACAGATTGAACTTGAAAAAGAAATTCTTGAGTGCAAACAATTTGTATCGTTTTGTGGAGGTCGAAACCAAATCCAACTACCATAAAATTCATCAAATTGAGGAACTTGAATGAACTCAATGGATATATCATCATAATTATCTTTTAATAATAAACAACCCATTGCATTCTTTTGTTATTGGGATACTATTGTTGCCATCAAACAATAATGAGGCAGATTTAATCCATTCCAATTCCAAATCAAAATTCAAATCGAAATGTTTTCTAGTATCAAGATTGAAACATTGTATTTTAGAGCAATAGAAGGCTTCATCACAAATGGAGAGAAAGAAAACATTTGCAAGGAATTGAAATTTAATAAATGAAGCATAATCTAAAACTAGAACAATCCAAATTTTACAAACCAACCTACAAATAAGAAAGTTAGAGAAAAATAGTTTAGAGAAGATTGTTGTACCAACACAGCGTGGAAGCCTCCTTCCCCAATCCATTATCTCTCTCCTCTCACCGATCTCCACCTTCTCCATAAGAGGCGGCGGCAGATTAATGACGATCAAAACTGTTCTTTGTTAGGAAATCCCTATACACGTGGAAATGCAATCCCACAATGTACCCATTTTTTAACTATTCATCGAACGATCTTTCCTATTTAATAATAATAATATAATAATTACTTTAAAAAAAACCCATGGTATAATTTACATTAAAAAATATATAAAAAATTATTTTTTTTGCCGTGATCAAACTTAATATAACAATGGTATCAATTTTAATCCTACACTTTGAGTTTCATCTATCATTTACGCTCTATATTAAGTTTCAATTTCAATCCCCATTAACAAATTTTAAAATGTAATTTCAATAACCTTAAATTAAAGATCCATTAAAATGTTTGAACATTTAAAATTGGAAGTAACAACAATTTTTTTATTATATCTATAGTATAGCTTCTAGGAAATTCAAATCACTTCTTAGTTTAAAAAGTTAGATCCATAATTTAGACTTATTTCAATCCACGTGATACACTACTTGATACATTTGGTTGATACACTACTAAAAGAAATTTATAAAAATATTTTTCTTTTTAAAAAATATTTTTTTTCTAGTTATTCCAAACATGTCCAAATTGTCAAAATGAGTATACTAAATCTTTAGGTTGAATCTCCTCCGTCTATAGTACATTTGTGCTTAAAAATGAAAGAAATAATATCATTTAAAAAGAAAAAAAATAACAAAAGGAATAGAACATGTATAAAATACAAAAATTAAATTGAGTAATAACTCATTAAAAAGAACACACACAACATTTTAAATGTGGTATATTAACGTGGGTATGTTAAAAAGAGAAAAATTGAAACACATAATAAATGTATCTATAATCTTTTATGTGTTGAACATGCTCCTATGGTGGTTGGTATAAGACCTTCCTTGTATATGGTTTTGATTTTCACTTTTCAAATCTTTTATTAATTGAAAAAAAATAAAGAAAAAAAGGGTAAGAGGATCGTAGGAAAAAGAAAATACACAAAAATATAAAAGGATAGGAATACAAAATAGAAATTGAAAAGATATGAAAGGTATAAAAAAAATATGATTCTTAAGATAAATAGACATTATGGAAAAAGATTTGAGGGCAAGGAGAGAGATAAAAATACTTCAAAAATAAATTTTTACAATTCAAATATAAAATTTTGTGGCATTATGTTTATATTTACTTCTAGATATTTATTGTGCATTCTACAATAATCCAATCTTAAACCAATAGGTAAAAATAAAGGAGAAAAAAAAAAGATTATTTTTTATGCTCGTTGATGACAAAAACCAGTCTTATAAAATTTTGTGAGATTTATATTTTGATTTAAAATTTATTTTGTATGTTCGTTGATAACAAAAAACCAATAGTTAAAAATAAAAGAGAAAGAAAAGATGCGTAGAAAATACCAAAATTTTGAATTCCTCCAGACAATGAATGAAAGGAGTCGGTAGAGTATCTTTTCCTTTTTTTTTTTTTTTTTTTTTTTTTTTTTTTTTTTCCATTTTTCTAAAAATGAGCCTTTTCTAAATTCTATCCACTTAACCCAATAAATAATTTTAACTTATTATGATACAATAAAATCTCTCTTATGGACGTAAGAACCTTTGGATAAAACTTCTAAACAAACCAACAGGATTGCACCAGATTCCATAGAAATTTAAAATAAATTATCATTAAATTAACTTTTAATATTTTTAATTTTTATGAATAAATTAGGTTTCAAATAATGCTCATGATTATTATTATTATTTTGGGAAACAGGAATAATTCTTTCTACTCTGAAATAAATTACATTCTTTTCAAATATCTCATTTAAAAAATATATATATTACAAACCAAAAGATTTAGTAATTTTCCCAAAAATAATAATAATAATAATAATACTAAAATAAAGAAACTAATACACATCTGTGTTTAGGAAAGGAAAAAATGAGGTGAAAAAGATTTTAACTCAAAACAAAATAAAATTAATTTACCAGAAAAAATAAAAGGAAATTGGTCTATTATTCTAACCCACCAATATTTAGCTCCAAGGCATCAAATTTTTGTTGGGTTTGGAAGATCAGCAGATCTTTCTAATGTTCACAATTCCAAATTATTAATTTCTTCCGATCCCTATGAGAGAAATGATTCGGGAGAGAGGAATAATAAATTATTTTTTTAATATTTTATTGCATTAAAAAAATCAAATGAAATCAAATAATTAATCCCTCTCCAAACTCAACTATTTAAAGTAAATTAAAAAAGAAAAATCATTCTAAAATTCGCTATATTCGCAGAAATCATTGATTCCGTTGGACGAAAGAGAAGGAATATTGTGCGCACCAAAAAGCAAAGAATCATCGTAGTTAAAAAACGACGGTTGATTAGTGCACAAAAACTCCGTCGAATTCGGCCTATAAACCGGAATATTCGTTAGGTAAGAATTCGCTAGTTGTGGCGGAGGTGGTGGCGGCGGTGGTTCAAAAATCGCCGCACCAAAACACGAATTAACCTGACCACCTTCCACCACACCGCTTCCGCCGCCGCAGCAATTTTCATCCGTCGTCACAACAGAAGACGATTCATTATCGTCATTCACAACAGCTTTTTTAGACCCTTTATTATTCTCATCGACGGATTTCGTGGTCGCCTTTGTAGAAGCTTCATCATCAGATCGAGACATTCCGGTTAGCTTTTGAACCAACGCCATGAAATCTCGAGGATGTGTATGAATAATTTTTGGAGAATGCGTGTATATAATCACCGGATGCCGTTGAGGCGGCTTAACGCCATTGACAAGAGAGGTAGTGGAAGATGAAGACGAAGAAGGAGAAGAAGTATTTGAAGAAGAGGAAGATTTTCGGATCAAATGAGAATCCTTATTGATCTTCAATGGAGGTGGACACAATGGTTTATTGCCATTACCATTGCCATTGTTGATGCTCTGATTCTGATTATCCCTCTTTCCATGGAGCTGCTGCTGTGGTTGAGGGCTCATAATTTCAATGAAAACTTTCGATTTAGGGCTTCTCAAATCATTTCTGATTTCACCAACCAAAATTCGGGTACTCAAAATGAAATGGGATTTTGTTTATATAGATTGCCGGAATGAATCTGGTGCATGCCCTACCATTGTAAGCAAAACAATATATCCCACTTGATTTTGACACGTGGACGTGGACCCACATTATGCGTCTATTAATTTTCAATCACGAGGAAGACGGTGCCACGTCAGTAACGGTTGATATATTGGAGAGGACGTGGCGAGTTTTGAATTGTAATCGGGGGGATTTGTTAAAAGAGTACATGCCACGCGTTTGCTTCTACGAGACCGTAGGGTTAACGCGGGAAAAAGGCGGTTAGTGTTTTTTTTTTCTTCACATTATTTACAATTTTGCATTTATCTCAAAATTTTAGTTATTTTTTTTAATACAATTTCAATGTCTAATAACAAATGAAATGGAAAAAAAAATTATAAATTGAGTCCTTATACTTCAAATGTATTTAGTCTCTATGTAATAAGTCTAACTAAAACTTTAAAATGTATAATGAACATGTAAGCCTTTTTTTTTGTTTATTCTATATTTTTTTAATTAAAGTTATTACATATTTCCCCTAGTTAATGTATTGAAATATTTTTATATTAAAACTGAAGAAATACAAATAATTATACTCCCTTCAAAATCTACAATAATGTTGTATTTTTCTCATTAATTAAGCTTCATTGGATCTCATGACATGGAGGTAATTAAAACGTGGGAGTACAAGACTACGATAATTTTAATTTATATTCCACCACAAATTAAATCTATTAAATAGAGCATCGAGAGGTTAAATTAATAAAAAAAAAAGTTTTCAAAAAAGAAAGGAACTCCCAATGGAAATTAAATTTGTCTTTTCTTTTAAGTACAATTTTTGAATTCTTAACCAAATTCTAAAAATAAAAACAACTTTTTGAAAGCTACTTTTTTAATTTTAAAAAATTCTACACTTCCTTTAAATAGTTTCAATGAGATCAAATGCTAAACAAAAAATAATTATTATTTTATTTTTAATTTTTGTAACAAAGTAATTGATTCAACATTGTATCTCTCAATCTTGTTGAAACAAAGGTTATTTAACATACGACAAAACTTATTCCACACGATATTACAACATTTTCAAAGACATCATAAATAAATGTAAAAGGCTAAAAACCAAAACAGAACAAAGAGTAATAACCTAATTTCGTGTAATACCACCTACACTTTTACAACAACTTCAAAATCGAAGTTGTAACATCCAACCACCACGAAATTTTAATAAATTGCTATGGCCGATAGATTTATATACTAGAGGGCTTAATCAGCATTAAACTATAAAAGAATGAAACTTGAGCAAAAACCCACACTCTCGAGGCATGCTTAATGCATGCACCCATTTGGGCATGGAAAAGAGGAAGAGACCCAAACTGATCTGCTCAACCTTGGCTCAAGCCTCTTCATTTGATGAATAGAACATGCTAAGTGCTATGACTCATTTGGCTTAGAATTATGTTTTATATATGATTTCGAAACCTGGATGCCCTATTGCTATACAAGAGGACCTATTAGCGGAAGCGGATCTTTCCAAATCATTGTGACATAATTTTCACATTTACATTCACACATATAGAAATGCATTATCAACACTAAATTACTGGCATGCTTAAAGGATAAAATACAAGAGACTGAGAGAACATACCAGTTGAAGACTTTCTTCACTTGAAAACTCGCTCTCTCTGCAAACGAACTCCTCTTGCTAGAACGTCATGCAATCGTTCAGCAACTCTCCCGTCGTCTACCACGAACGGCTTCGCATGAACACCAAAAAATGGGAACGACACCACCACCCGGAGCCCTCAATATTCTCGGAGTGAGAATCCAAAGGGTGGGCTTTGTTTGGATTTGGCAGAGGTAAGGAGGAAATGCAATCGTGTACTAAAGATCAAGCAAGTGGGAGAAAGGAAAGAATATCGTACAATCAGGTGCTTGATCGTTTAGTGCGATGTACACGATCATGTAGTAAAAGCTAGGCGATCGTCTATACGATCGTTTAATTCAGCTCAGAAGCTAAGTGATCGTCTAGGAAATGGTGAGCGATCGTTTAGTGAATGTGCGCGTGGGTGTGCAATCGTTTAGTAAACGCGAAGCGCTATCGTATAGGCTCTCAAATACTATGCAATCGATTGCTAATCACACCGTGAGTAATTATGCATATATCTTTTGTAAATGAAAAAATCATTTTCATTTTATTCTTCAGTTACTAAAACTGACTTGAACTTCCCACTAACGCATGATTTCAGAGAAAACAGTAGGCAATTATCTCATAACCGTCCAATTAATAAAAAAAAATAAATATAATCATATTATATTCATAACCTATAGTTTGATATCATATATCAACTACAGTATTTTCTCCTCTACTTGATATAAATCATATTTATATCCAATTTCTTCCAAATTAATGTATCTCATTCATTTAGTCAATCAGATCATATACAATTAACCAGTTCAATTATATCATATATAATCGAACTCCCTCTTGTCATGACCGATTCTTAATTTGTATCCAAGCTACCAAGGGGACCTTATGGACCTATGGCTCGAAGCTCCAACGGTACATGAATAGCTGACTAAACTCTTTAGCCATGAGATCCACCATCCATTAACTGTCAGACATTCCACTAAAGACCGACAGCTGAACTCTTCTTACCACAGATATATTTCTGTGTCCATCGGATATAACCAATCATGAGTAAGATAACCCTTCATAGATGCTCGTAAGTACACTTGGACCAATTACCGTTTTGCCCCTATAGTTACATCTCACTTCTTAAGTACCACTGATCCCTCTAATGAACAATATAACATTCACTACTACAGAAATTAGATTACTTGACGCTAATAAAAGTGTCGTCATTAGATTACTTGACGCTAATAAAAGTGTCGTCTATTCGACTGTAAAGTATAATGTCATAACTTGATACTGTAAAAACATTAAGAGAAATAATTCTTGACACAATGTTCGTGTCAAGAAATATAATAGACTTGACACTAATGACATGTTAAGTGTATTAATTCTTAACACTTATTATTGTGATTACTCTTGACATTTTTTATTTGTCAAACATATTTTTATCTTGACACGAAATAATGATTAAGTAATCTAATTCTTGACACATTTCCAATGTCATCTATGCTTTTTTTTTTCCAAATTAAACATTCGAATTTAATTTCCATTTCTTATTTCCTGCAATACATTTGTTCCAATAATAAATTTCATCAACTAAAATAAACAATTGTACATATTTCAAATCTACATATCAGTCTAATATATCCAACGTAACAATTCAGAATACTAAAATAAACAATTCCATTCTTCTATTACTGTCTATATGAACGATTCCAAAATTTACAAGACCAATCGTACAACAGTATATACTCTATCAACCCACCCCAATATATGATAATTCCAAAATTGTAAGACCAATCTATATGTGCTATGTATTCCAAAAATCAGAAGACTAAAATTCTATCCTCCACCACACATTTCTTTGAAGTATATAACCTATAATGGCTGAACAAAATATTTACACCAAAAAAGTTTTGGACATTCCCATGTAGCCACATACACAAAATTTATAGGAAGTCCATCAGATATAGCGACCTAAATATTCAGCCCATTCCACGCATACTTCATCCAATTCGAGTTGCGAGTACGAGCTCCTCGTATCAATCTATAAAACATAGAAAGTAATATATATATATATATATATATTTACTATTTACACTATCTATAATGTTACAATATATATAAGTAGTTTAAAGACATACCGCATCTGTGATAATATTCTTCTATTTAGTCATGATTTCTAGCATATATCTCATAACGTAATACCCACATTCGACAGTTTCCACTTGTAAAAGACACTACAATACAAAGCCAATAATTAATACACATATCATACAGATGCATTAAATAAACATCATTCTATTAATTTTTTCAATGCTCTTATACTTACCTTTACCGTTTTCCAGAATGTGGTTTTTCAAGTCTTTTGCAAATTTTTTTTTACTGAAAAATGGTCATTGCCCTACATTCGTCAAAGAGTATAGTATAATATTCAGAATGATCACTAAATAAAATACACAACTAACTACATGAAGGTTATAGTAAATGACCGTGTTCAGAAGTCATTAATCTACTACAAAGGTTTCAAGCTCTACAAAAATATACGTCGACCCTTTATTTTAATCAGCAATGAACGAGTGTAGATACCTACAATAATAGATCGAACACGTTAACTTACTACTAATTAATAAAGTGATAATATATCATAAACAAATAACATTTACTTACGCGATATAAGCCACCATTGATAAAGTCTTCACTTTTTGCATGCTACAAAACTCGATCACATGTCCTTCACCTTCTTCCCTTCCTCATGTGTGGTTGATGCACTAACAACTTCCTTCTCCTATGATATAAATATAACAGTACAAATTAAACAAGTTAAAAATTATCATAACTAATAGTTGTAACCTTAATGCATAAATTAAATAAGATAGAACATGAGACTAACTGTGACCCCTTACCCAAAAAATTAACGACGCACCTTACCCAGTAGTGGTTTGACCCAAAACCACCTCTAGATCTCAAACTTTTGCCTACACAACTCCTTCCAAGAATTCAAGTTCAGGCCCCAAAACCTAAAGGCAAATCAAATTTAACCCAAAACACCAAAATCGAACCTCAAACACTATTGGATGGCGGTTTAATATCCTCAAATTCGTGAATCCATCATCTAAAATTTATGGGTTAAATAAGTATTGGACAAACATTTAAATGGATAAATTTTCAAGAAAAACCCAAAAACTTAGGCCAAAACTCAAGATCTAGCGAAAACCCAAGCGGCAGCGTCCGACAACGAAAAGATTGATGGGCATCGGCCAGATCTGAGAAGCGGTCATTGGATGGTCGGTTGAACGCAACCCGAAGGAATAGAGCTGCAGCGAATGGCTTCAAATCTTCAGTCGAGCGACGGCGCGGCAACGAACAGAGCTGCGACGAATGGCTTCAGATCCGACCTGCAAATTCGACGAACGACTTTAGATCCATCAAACGGCTTCAGATCCAGTGACGGTTGGGCGGACGTGTGGATTGCAGAGAGGGAGAGGCGCGAGAGAGAAAGGTGGAGATGGGGGGCTGGCGGCTGGAAGAAGAAGGGAAGGGGAAGAGAAAGAAAAAGGAAACAAAAAAATAAAATAAAAATAAAAATAAAATAAAATATTATAGTCAAACCAATCAAGTTAATTCCTTATTTTTTAAACAAAATACATAAATATCTTCCTTTTCCGTCTCAAAATTTTAATCTTAGATTCTCTAGCTAATTCAAATCCCTCCACATTTTTTAAAAAAATTTAAACTAAATCAAATCCAAAATTCCAAATATCTTAACCAATATATTTGAACCAATTATCATATCAAATTATCTCAAACTCTAGCTCCAAGCAAATAAAAACCCAAATAATTTAATACAATTAAATTAAAATTACCTGAAGTTTGGGTGGAGAGAGAGAGTCGGTGGTTGGTGGGATGCTACGAAGAGGGGGTGGAGGAGGGTGGAGGAGTTTTTTCTTACTAGGGCATTTAACCCTTTTACTTGTTTAAAATAATAATTTATTTGATAATTTTGGTAGGAGGGAAACCAAATTTGAGAGGAAAATGAAAATGGGAGAGGGAGGGAAACAATAAATAAAGATTAAAAGAATATTATTTTTATAGTTTACTTGACACGAAAAATATGTCAAGTAAGAGCTTCATATACTTGATGTGAAAAACGTGTCAATCAATACCTTATATTACTTGACATGAAAAACGTGTCAAGTAATGGATCGCATGAAAATATTTGAAACATTCCATCAATCTCCCTTTTTTTAACCCTTTTACTTGGCATTTTCTTTTCTAAAAGGTCATTACATGACGTTTTTTTCAAAGAAACGTCAAGTAATTAAAAACTGCAAGTGTCAAGTAATGTAGATTTTGTAGTAGTGATAGTCCTACTATGTGCGAACACCTCTCAGGTTAAGAGAAGGTGTGTGGCGCCACATCGTTCAAGCCCTGGAATCAGCCCTTAAGGGAGCAATCTATCTACTTACCCCTGCTTCGGGGAAGGAGTGAATTCCATCTTGTGTAGCTGAGTTCCCAGCTCCTAAATCAGACGAATCCCCAAAGTGGTAGGTTTGAGTCGACGAACTGCCACTTGCACCCATGAAAATCAAAGGACCACCCTCAATGGTAGGAGTTCCCAACTCACTCTGGATTGAGGTCATGTTACTAATGGTCATCCTAGTGAAATGAAGTCTCTGTCATGAATGGTGTTATATAACGAGACGTTAACACTTCGCGGCCAGGTCTTATACAAACTCTTTGTATAGGACGTCCCCACTTGCATATCACCAACACAAATGATCAGGATCAGACCATCTGTGACAAGTCACAACATTTATAACTATTTCACAAAGCGGGCCGCATCTGTAGCATTACCAAGATAAGGTTTTCCTCCTATATCCATATACTACAGACCATTTTTAGCTATCACTTAAGACATGATCCACTTGTAAGTCACCACATACATGCTTAAGTTACAAAAAGATAACCAGGAATTTTAGTTTATTAGTTTGTGGTAAGGCAAATAAAAGATTTAAATGTGCAAAGTCAAGAAGTGAAGTAAATATCGTATATTAAACATTACAAGCGTTTGTACAAACTATTTACAAACTATAGAACACAGGACTTTAGGGCATCAATCCCAACATGATATCCTACTCATTGGGAATGATGTAGGGTTTCTGACTGACGTTAAGAAGTGGCTAGCTGCCCAGTTCCAAATGAAAGATTTGGGTGAGGCACAGTATGTTCTAAGGATCAAGATCATTCGGGATCATAAGAAAAAAAGGTTAGCCTTGTCTCAGGCATCGTACATCGATCAAATGTTGATCAGGTACAGGATACAGGATTTCAAGAGGGGTTTGTTAATCTTCAGGCATGGAATCGTTTTGTTAAGGATCAATATCCTAAGACACCTCAAAAAGTTGATAAGATGATCAGACGGATTCCCTATGCTTCAGCTATTAGAAGCTTAATGTATGCAATGTTGTGTACTAGACCCGACATTTGCTATGGAGTAGGGATTGTCAGTCATTATCAGTCCAATCCAGGATTAGATAACTGGACGGCGGTCAACCTCAAGTATCTTCAGAGAACGAGAAACTACATGCTCGTGTATGAAGATAAGGATCTTATCCTTACAGGATACACAGACTCTGACTTTCAAACCGATAAAGACTCTCGTAAATCAATATCGGGGTCAGTGTTCACTTTGAAGGGAAGAGTTGTAGTATGGTGAAGCATCAAGCAAGGATGCATCACAGACTCCACTATGGAAGCCAAATACGTAGCCGCTTGTGAAGTAACTAAGAATGTTGTTTGGCTAAGGAAATTTCTTACAGAATTGGAAGTTTTTCCAAATATGGATTTGCCAATCACTCTCTATTGTCATAACAAGCGGGTTGTTGCAAATTCAAAGGAACCTCGAAGTCATTGTCGAGGCAAGCATATTGAACAAAAATACCACTTGATCAGGGAGATTGTGCATCGCAGTGATATGTGCATCGCGGTGATGTGATAGTCACGAAGATCACGTCGGAACACAACGTTGCTGATCCGTTTACAAAGGCTCTCACGGCTAAAGTGTTCGAAGGTCACCTGGAGAGTCTGGGTCTGCAGGACATGCGGTATCTTGTCTAGGGCAAGTGAGATATGATACTGAGGTATGCCCTAGTTTATTGTATATTGTACATGTATTTATCTTGTATTATACATTAGTCTTTCGAGGCATTAGGACAAGTGGGAGATTATTGGGATTGGTGTCCTAATTCTCCCAGAGTCTCGTAATTTGTAATCTATACACATTGTTATGAATAAAATAAGAGTTATTTTATTTGACATTTACACATATCCAATAAACAAAGCTCCATGGTTATTGTATGAAAACTTAAGCATGTATATGAGATATACAAGTGGATCATGCCTTAAGTGATAACTTAAATAGCTCTGTAGTATAAGTTATTAAGGAGGGATTCCTGATCCTGGTGACACTATGGTTACGGCCTACTTTGTAGAGGTTTGCAAGTATTGTGAACTACTACAGATGGTAGATCCTGACCATTCATGTGGAGACATGCAAGCAGGGGTGTCCTATACAAAGAGTTTGTATAAGATCAGACCACGAGATGATTCGTCTCTGTATATAACGTCGTTGATACTGGAGACTTACATCTCACCTAAACGACTATAGGTGACATGACCTCAATCCTGAGTGTTTTGGGAACTCCTACCTTTGAGGGCAGTCCTTTGGTTAGTATGGGTGAGAGTGGCCAAATTGCCAACTCAACATGTCTACTTTGTTGGGGACTTGTCTGATTTAGGAATTGGAAACTCAGTTACACAAGATGGAATCCACTCCTTCCTCGAAGTAGAGGTAAGTAGATAGATTGCTCCCTTAAAGGTTGATTCCGGGGCTTGAACATAGTGGCCACAACTTCTATTTGGAAGAGAGGACTCAGTCATAGTAGGACTATGACTTATGTTCATTAGAGGAATCAGTGGTACTTAAGGAGTTAGATGTGACTATAGGGGCATAACGACTATTGGCTTAGCTGTACTTACGAGCGATCTGTGAAGGGTTATTGCACCGTTGATTGGTTAATATGGACACATAATATATATGTGGTAAGGAGAGTTCAGTTGTTGGTCTTTAATGGAGTGTCTGGCAGTTAACAGATGGTGGATCCCGTGACTGAAGAGTTTAGTCAGTTATTCACATACCGTTGGAGCTTCGAGCTACAGTCCATAAGTAGGGTTGGCAATGGGGCCAGGGAGGGGCGGGGGACGTCCCTCGTCCCCAACCCCGTGGGGGAAATTATCCCTCATCCCCGCCCCCATCCTCGGGGAAATGGGATCCCTGCGGGGCCCATTCCCCGTTCCCCGCGGGGATTCTCTGTGGGGATCCCCCATTTTTTTTAATTAAAATTTGATTAGTCCACAAAAAATCCATGAAATAAGTTTATCGAATTTCTCGTTTTTTAATTCAAGTGATTTTATTTGAAATTTGACTAATGCACAACAAATGAACAAAAAACAATAGACTATTCTATGAAATAAATACAATTGACAATTTAAAAGCTAACAAATCCATTAAATAACTTTACAACTTAAAATTCAATAAAGTTTGAATAAGGAAGTCAATTAAAGACAAACGTCTTATACATTCAAATAAGTTTACAACTTAAAATTCAATAAAACTCGTCATTCTCTCTTCAACGACTTCACAATCAAATCTTTCACCTTTCTTGGCATCATCTCATCCTTAGTTGTATTCATTCCTACATTTAAAATGTAATAAACAAATAATGTCACAAAAAAAAAAAATTAGACCATGAAATAATGTTAATCCTTTAACATACCTTAGTCACCACGTTATCTTCATCAAAATCGTATGCGTCTTCTAAAACAGTTGCTAAATGTGTAACCATTTTTTTTCCCATGCTAGTACTTTACATTGTCAAATATTTGTAATAAAAGAAAATATTTATTAATATATTAAATGATAGAAAGATGTAAAACAAAATAAACAAACTAACCTGTCAAAACTTCAGTTGCAATCTAATTTTGAGCGCACATCAAAGCCTCTATCGTCTTTGGATGAAGTTTGTTACAATGTGGGCTTACAATCCTACCATAAGTACTAAAAGCAGACTCTAATGCAACACTAGATAACGGGATGGCTAATATGTCTCTTGCAATTTCTTGTAAAATTGGATACTTGACACCATTCAATTTCCACCAACTCAAAATGTCAAAATCAGATGTTCGAGGTAAGGCAGGTTCATCCAAATATGCATCAAACTATTGTTTCTGATTCATATTATTGGAATTTGATACAAACAAGTCATAATTATTAAAATCATCAAATTCGATATTCTGTGAGGTTCCATCTAAATTTCTAGCATGATAATCATCACTTTCACCTTCATGCTTCAGCTGATATTCTATTTCCAAATCTGAACAAATTTTTTTAATCCTTTCCACTTCAAGAAAAAAACTATCTCCATAAATTCTAGGGAAGTAAAACTCAATTAACTTTAATTTGTAACGTGGATCTAAAACTGCAGCTATAGCCATTATCCCATAAATTGTCTTCCAATACTTATCAAACTTTGACATCATATTTGAAGTCATGTCATTGATCTCTTGAATGCCAGAATTAGTCCACTCAGAAATAGCCTATTTCAATTTACAAATTTTTGGGAAAAAAAGATTAGCAGTAGGATATTTGAATCCAAAAAATATTTCAATCACGTGATGAAATATTTTCAATTTCTCACATATCTCTTTTGCTATTACCCAATATTTCAGAACTTTGGTTCTCGTTGTTTTAATCGATAAAAAATCAACTTTGTACTTTAATGCAGTGGCTAACATAAAATAGGTAGAATTCCACCTAGTACAACAATCAAGACTCAACATCTGACCATCATAAACATTCAACTGTCGAGCAGTTTCCTCAAATTTCTCTTTCTTTTTTTGTGTATGCACCCAATAAGACACACTACTACGTACTCTTTCGATCCCATCTCCTATCACTGTCAACCTATCTTTCACAATCAAGTTCAGAATATGAGCACAACACCGCATATGAAATAAACTCCCATCCAATATTAAGTTTTCACACAAACTATCAACAAGCATATTAACCATAGAGTCATTGGTACAACAATTATCTACAGTTACTGATAACAATTTTTTATCAATATTCCAATCTAACAGATATTTCATTATTTCTTCATGAAGCATCTCAGAAGTGTGTGGAGAAGGGACATATATAAACCTGATTATTTTATTTTGCAAAACCCAACTATCATCAACAAAATGAGCAGTGACAACCATATAACCTTTTGTTTGGTGGTTGGAAGTCCACATGTCCATTGTCAGGGCAATCTTTTCTTTGATCTCGTTCAACAATGCCATTGTTTTCAACTTTTCAGTCTCATAAATTTTCAAAATCTTCTTCTTTATTGTGTTTCTTGACACCATCTTAAATAATGGTTGGATGACATTATAAAATTCCCTAAAACCTTCATGCTCAACTATTGAGAGAGGATATTCATGTCTTATTATCATCCTAGCTAATACTTTTTTTGCAGCTTCTTGATCGAAGTTATATAAACTCAATGTATTGTTCTTCTCTCTATTAGGATTCAATCGGGATTGTCGTATGTTCTTTTGTCCTTTATATAGGCATATCTTAATATGATCATGCAAATATTTGGTTCCATTTTTACTTTCACCCCCTAATTTTCGTTTGTAATTACAAACTGCCTTGTCTACCCCATCTATTTTTTGTTTCTTAAAATGGTTCCAAACAACCGATGTCAATTCCCTCTTTAAAGATCCCTTCTCAATATCCTCATCAAGAATAACACAATTATCGACATTCAAATTATCATCATTCGATGAGCATGGAGTTAAATTTGAGGTTGAATTTGGGGTTGAATTTGGGGTTGGATCTGGGGTTGGACTTGGAATTGGATTTGGAGAATCTTTATTTGTAGAAAGTGATGAAGACATTGTTTTCAACCTACCAAAAGTTTGATTTAAAAACCCCTCTTCAGACTTGGACTTCATTTTCAAAGCATTCAAATATATTCAAAGCATTCAACCCCAAAATTGAAAGCATTCAAATTTCAAACATACACTAACATATTTTCCAAACATATTCAAGCCTAAAATTCAAAACATTCAAATATCAAATATACACGAACATATTTTTCAAACATGTTCAAGCCTAAAATTCAAAACATTTAAATATCAAACATACACAAACATATTTCTCAAATATATTCAAGCCTAAAATTCAAAACATTCAAATATCAAACATACACAAACATATTTCTCAAACATATTATTTACTAATTTCAAGCATACTTTTCAAAAATATCAAACGGCCAAATAAGAGAACGAAAGGAAATTTTTACCGGCACCGGCTTGAACTTTTAACTCTTGAAAGTTGAACGGATAGATCTCGCCTCTCGAAATAGCACAAATATGTTTTTTTCAAAAGAAAAACAACACAGAAGTTAGAACAGTCACAATATATAAAAAAAAAAAAAAAAAAAAACAAAGACTCATTATCTAAACAAAGTTCAAGTCGGAATTGTCTTTCACCTGAAAGTGGCAGACGGACACAGAGTTGAGGCTGGAGACGGACGTATCTTCACCTAAAATGGCGCCAGACGGACGGACGCAGAGGCTGGATGCGGACGGAGGGGGGCGGATATGGAGGCTGGAGCGGACGCAGACACGAATGGAGGGATTTCGATTTAGTGCAGTAGATTCTTCAATGACAACGGCTGGACACGGAGGCTGGAGCGGACGCGTCTTCACGACTTCAACGGCTGAAGACTCAACGCAACAGCTGGAGGGATTTAGGGATTTTCGGCAGTGCAGTGCAGTAACAGTAAACTTTTAGGGATTTAGTATTTTGGAGAAAGAAAGGAGAAGAGGAAAAGATTTTGGGTATTTTTTTTTAAATTTTATGCTTTTGGGCCTTTTACTTTTTCATTTTGGTTCTTTTTATATGTATTTATAATAAGTTTATAAAATTTCTATATATATATATATATATAAATTCGGGGTCGGGGCGGGGATACTGTCCCCGTCCCCGAACGGGGTCCCGAATAAATTTTCCGGTTTGACCCCATCTCCAATCAAATCGGGAAATCCCTGACCCAAACAGGGCGGGTCCCCGCGAGTTTTTTTTGCTAACCCTATCCATAAGGTCCCCTTGGTAGCTCAATGGATTCAAGTTGAGAATCAGTTCTTGGTGTTGATTTGAAGTGTTCAAATCGACCAGAGGTAATTCGATTATATATGATATGATCGAGGTATGATGTATGAGATACATCAAGTGGAGGATTAATGTAAATGAGATTTATATTAAGTACCATGAAATAAAAAAAGAGTTATGGTTTATATGTTTCATGAGATGAAATATTTAAACTATAAGTTATAAATATACTAAGGTAAGTTAGTTATCATATATATTTATAATAATATTAATTATTGGATAATTATCTCTTTTTCTCTAGTGGGAGGTTATTGGTGGTTTCATGGTAACCGTGAGATAAAAGGAAAAATGTTTTCCTAAATTTAGTAGATTTGCTAAAGTTGTTGAAAGAGTTTCCATTCTCAGAATTACTCACGGTTGGCTATCAAGTGGATTAGATTCACTAAACGATAGCTGAAGAGAGACTAAACGATCGTGGAGTGACACTACAAGACAGTTCACTTAGCTGGCCTTTAGCTAAACGATCGCGAAGCTTTTGCTAAACGATCGTATAACATTTGTTAACTGATTGGGCATCATCTATACGATAGACCTTGTCATCTCTCACTTGCTCAATCGTTTACATGATTGTTCTTCCTCCGGTCTCTTCCTCTAACCAAGTCCATACAGAGCCCATACTTCTGGATTCTCACACCGAGAATACCAAGGTATCCATTGTGGTGGTGTCATACTCAACTCGACTAAGTCGAGGTTTTGGAGGTTGTTCATTGTAGTCGTGGTGTTCGTATGGTGGTCGTTGTGATCGTGTTGTACTGCGGTCGCTGAGTTCGAGCATTTTTGAGTTGCAGTCTTGGAGATTGAACGAGCGTTCATGATCAAGGGAGATTGAATATGAGTCTTCAAAGGTGTGTTTATTCTTTCCCTTGATCTTGTTGAAAGCATGTTGTAATTTCGTTTTGTGAATAGGCTGTAAGTTTCCGTTTCTTAATTGTAATTGTGTATGTTCAAATACAAATGGAATTTGGAACAATCATTCCGCTGTTTATGGAAATCCTCATGTTAGATTTCCTTCAATTGGTATCAGAGCTAGGTTTTTCTGATATTCAAAATTTCACTTCTATTTTAAACTTTTTTTTATAGTCATGGTGTATTTTTTTATTTGCGTTTAAGTGTTAAATGTGTTTGTGGATGGCATTAATGAATGTTTATAGGTTAATTGCCTCTATTTAAAGTTTTCTTTAAATTAAAAAGTGTTAATTTGCAAGGGCCCCTATGTTTTTGGACATAATTAACAAGCAATCGAGTATGTAATTCAAAGTGTTTGAGTTTGTCAAGTCGTTCGTGATGAAGTTTCGAAGCATGGAGATGTCGTTCTCAATGAAGAAGAAGACCAAAAGTTGGTCGTGTTATGTAGCCTCAGGTAAACGATCGTTGGGATTTAACTAAACGATCGTGTAGATTTTTCTATGCGATCGTGTAGTATTTACTAAACGATTGTTTAGCTGGGGTAAAATGTTTGCTCTATCGCATAGCGTTGGGTACCCGATCACGTAGACGCTGGAAGTAAACGATCGAGTGGGAGCATTTGATGCTCATCGTTTAATAAAAGACGCATGCACTAAACGATCGTGTAGTTAGCATGCTCATCGCATAGTTAATAACTACACGATCACATGGTATACGATATGAAGGCGCTCGCTCAGCGATCGTTTAGACGATTGTGCTTCACCGCATCGTTGTCGTTTAGACGATCGTTTAGAGATTACGTTATGCGTTGCGCACTGCATGATCTCGTACCTCATGCTTCATCGCATAGTAAAAAGTACACAATCGTTGCTAAACGATAGTTTAACTCTGGAAGCGTAGGTAAACAATTGAGTAAAGCATTTATTCTTTCGTGTAGACAATCGCTTGGGTTTTGGCACATGATCAATGGAGACACGGACTTCGACCGGATGGTTCAAGACCTGGTTCACCTGTTTGAATCGAAGACTTTTTGTTTTTATAATAGTTAGCTTTAGATTTGAGGATTTTGAGGCAATTTTTCCCGGTTCATCAACATTTTTTTAATATGCATGAGATGTATGTGGTTTATATGGCATAGTGTATGACATATAGATTTGAAACTCATCTTAGGTTGTGCAATTATTCATGCATCATGTATTATAAGTGTTATAATATGGCATGATAAAATTACAAGAAAGCATGCTCATGCATCATGAAATATAAGAGTTATATTTATGCATGCAGTAAGCATATTTATGCATCATCTTTATATTATAAGTGTTATAGTATAAGGGTGAAGCATGTTTGCTTGGTTCGTTACTTGTTTGTATAAGAGTAATATAAAAAGTAGAAATGAATGAACAATGCATGGAGCATGACACTTAGGCTGTTTATAAATGTTATGAATGCCTTGTATGTGTTTGTTGTTGCAATTGGTTTTGGTTGTTTCTATTATAAGAGTTATAATAGAAATTAGAACTAAAATCAATAAGAAATAGTTGCATGTGGACTTAGGGTGAACTCATGTTTTAAAAGGTTTTAAAATTGGATTGAGATATAGACCTAAGATCAAAGTTCTAATGGGATCAACAACATAGTTTAATCTTTTTAAATCGGTTTAATAGAATTAAATTGATTAGCATAAAAGATTAAAATTGTATTAATCTACCTATAAGAGACCTTTTGTCTAAGGCAGGTTCTTTTAGGCTGGGGTACTTAAGCTAACGGAAACGGAACACTCCTACTGGGAACCTACCTGGAAAGGTGAATTAGATAGATTTTCTACAAGCATGCGACAGTTGGTCAAAGACTCTATTAAAGAGTTTAATGGATGATGATAAAAAGTTGTTTAACTATCTAAGGTAAAAGTTACTCTTGGGAAATCGTAAAAAGGTATTTAGTTAAAATTCTTAGCCGTGTTTTTTTTTAAGTAAATTAAACCCTAGATAAAATACTCAGTGGGAGGAAGAGATGTATATGATATGTCAATGATTCCACTCATGTTTCTTCTTGAATGTTCACGCCATGAGATTCATGCTTAGCCTTGTGGTGCCCTGGGAGCATCCCCCTTCAGATGGTGTTTGCATGAGTCAATATCAAGGTGGACGGAAAGAGTATTTATAGTAAGTGGGTGAAGGGTGTGTGTCAACATATCCTACGGTCTCTGTCATTGGTTCGCTCCGTGAGATCATTCTGTACTCCCACATGGCGCCCTGAGAGCGTCCCCCTTCGAATGGGTTTTGTGCAGTTGGTCAATATCAAGGTGAACTTAAAAAATGGATAGGGTCACTTTAGTTTTTGCCTTAATCGGATTTTTTCCCCTTTGGGTTGGCTGCTTGGGGCGAAACTTTAGGGCCTAAAATGGCAGGCCACACTTACGGAAAAATATTAAGTAAGTTAATGATTTCTTGACCAAATCAATGATGGCTAGTCGTTATAGGAGCAATAGTTGTTTTGGTATTAATGGCTGGTTGAGAATGTCTCAATTCCAAGGAGGGATGAATTGACCACCCTTCGGCGGCTTTTTTCCTAAACCTTTGAAGCATCATTGCAAAACTAGATGTCTCACGGGGTTCATGTTAGTTTTTCTAAACCTTATTGGATGTTGTATGTTTTTCAATAGGTATTTGTTTAAAACCTAACGTAGGTCAACGCATTTTTGTTTTCAGTAACTTGTTTGTATTTCCATGTAATGCCTCTAATTTGACCGGTTACATACAGTAGAAAGAGTTTTGTAAAACTTATTTCGTGGTAAATGACCTCGAGTTTGTCATGGTTGAGGAATGTCCTCAAGTCCCGATCCTTGATGCACCGCGAAGTGTTCGTAATGCATATAAGGTATGGAATTCATTGGCACGACTTCACATATTGGCTAGCATACTTGATTCTTTGGCCAAAAGGGTTGAGGACATGGTCATTGCACATGAGATCATGGACTTGTTACAAGCTTTGTTTAAACGTCAGTTCTTACTTTTCGAGCACGGAGGGATGGATGACAAAACCAATAGTTTCAGTTCCCAAGTTAAACTTTAGGAAGAGAAAGCAAATGTTGCTGACTCTGTTAAAGTTCATCGAAGAGAAGTGTTCTCTGCAATGGAACTTGGAGGTTATTTAGGTTCTGATACTGATTCCACTACTCTTCAAAAGAGAAGAATGTCTAACGATAGTAAATATGATTTATTGGTCTTAGAGACGTGTTTGGTAGAGAATGATGATTCTGCCCAGATCCTTGATTCGGGTGCTACTAATCACTTCAGTTCCTCTTACCAAGGATTCAGCTCCTAGAAAATGTTGCCATAGGGAGAGATGACTCTTCGAATCGGTACTAGTGAGGTTGTTTCAATTGTTGCTATAGGTAGGTTGAAGTTATTTTTGGACAAGAAACGTTATCTGTTACTAGATAATGTTTTGTAGTTTCTCATATCAAGAGAAACTTAATCTCAGTTTCTTGTCTCATTGAACAAGGTTATATCGTCTCCTTTTCTGAGAATAAAGTATTTATTTTCAAGAATGCGATGGAGATTGGTTTTAGTTCAATGGAAAGTAACTTATATGTACTAAGATTGTTAGTCATAAAAGCCTTGTTTAACACTGAAATGTTCAGTACGACAGCAACAGCTAAAAGACCAAAGGTTTCTTCTAATGAAAATGCCCATTTTTGACATCTAAGGTTAGGTCACATCAACCTCAATAAGATTGAGCAGTTAGTGAAAAGTGGACTTCAAAAGATTTTAAAAGAAAACTTCTTGTCAGTGTGTGAATCATGCCTCGAAGACCAAACGACCTTTTACTGGAAAAGGTTACAGAGCAAAGGAAGCCTTAGAGCTTATACATTCAGACCTTTGTGCTTCGATGAGTGTTAAGGCTCGAGGTGGGTATGAATATTTCATCTCTTTCACAGATTATTATTCAAGGTACGGGTATCTTTACTTAATGCAACGTAAGTCTGAAGTTCTTGACAAGTTCAAGGAGTATAAGGCTGAAGTTGAAAACTTGTTAGGTAAGCTGATAAAAACAGTACGATCTGATCGTGGTGGAGAGTATACGGACCTCCAATTCCAGAACTATGTGATAGAATATGGGATTGCATTCCAACTCTCGGCCTCAGATAGACCTCAGCAAAATGGTGTATCAGAAAGAAGAAACAGAACCTTGTTGGACATGTTCGGTCTATGATGAGTTATGCTCATATTCCAAACTCATTTTGGGGTTTTGCAGTGGAGACTGCATGCTACATTCTGAACAACATTCTCTTGAAAAGTGTTTTTGAAATACCTTTTGAGCTGTGGAGAGGCCGTAAAGGTAGTTTACGCAAGTTCAGGATTTGGGGGTATCCGGCCTGTGCTTGTGACTAACCCGAAAAAGTTAGAATCACGTTCGAAAGTTTGCCTCTTTGTAGGCTACCCCAGGGAAACGAAAGGTGGATACTTCTATGATCCGAGTGAGAACAAAGTGTTTGTTTCTACAAATATTATCTTCTTAGAAGAAGACCACATTAAGGATCATAAGCCACGTAGTAAGCTTGTTTTACATGAGATTTCTAATGAGACTGAGACTACTAAGAGTTCAACAAGAGTTATTGAACAGACTGACAGATCAACAAGAGTTGTTGAGGTCGGTACATCTAGTCAACCAACTCAAGAATTGAGACTGCCTCGACGTAGTGGGAGGGTTATGAACCCACCGGATTACTACATGGGTTTGACTGAAACCCAGAACGTCATTTCTAATGATGGGGTCGAGGATCTATTGTCTTTTAAGAAAGCAATGAAGGATGTTGACAAAGATGAATGGATTAAGGCCATGAACCAAGAGATGGAGTCAATGTACTTCATTAACGTTTGAGAGCTTGTGGATCCGCCTGATGGGCTAAGACCTATAGGGTGTAAGTGGATCTATAAGAGAAATCGAGGTGTAGATGGAAAGATGAAAACCTTTAAGGCTCGACTCGTGAAAAAGGGTTATACCCAGGTCGAGGGAGTGGACTATGAGGAAACTTTCTACCTGTTATCAACAGTGCGATTTGTGAAGAGTTATCGCACTGTTGATTGGTTGATATGGACACATAATATATCTATGGTAAGGAGAGTTCAGCTGTCGGTCTTAGTAGAGTGTCTAGAAATTAATGGATGGTGGATCCCATGACTAAAGAGTTTAGTCAGATGTTCACATACCGTTGGAGTTTTAAGCTACATGCCCATAAGGTCCCCTTGATAGCTCAATGAATTCAAGTTGAAAATCAGTCTTGGTATTGATTTGAAATGTTCAAATTGATAAGAGGTAATTCGATTATATTGATATGATCGGTGTGATGTATGAGATACATCAAGTGGAGGATTAATATAAATGAGATTTACATTAAGTACCATGAAATAGAAAAAGAGCTATGGTTTATATGTTTCATGAGATGAAATATTAAAACTATAGGTTATAAATATATTATGGTAAGTTAGTTATCATCTATATTTATAATAATATTAATTATTGAATAATTATCTCTTTTTCTCTAATAACCAATTGAGTGGGAGGTTATTGATGGTTTCATGGTAACTGTGAGATAAAAGGAAAAATGTTTTCCTAAATTTATTAGATTTGCTAAAGTTGTTGAAAGAGTTTCCATTCTCGAAATTACTCATGGTTGGCTGTCAAGTGGGTTAGATTCACTAAATGATAGCTTAAGAGAGACTAAACGATCGTGGAGTGACAATACACGACAATTCACTCAACTGGCCTTTAGCTAAACAATCGCATAGCATTTGTTAAATGATTGGGCATCGTCTATATGATAGACCTTGTCATCTCCCACTTGCTCAATCGTTTACATGATTGTTCTTCCTCTGGTCTCTTTCTTTAACCAAGTCCACACAGAGCCCACACTTATGGATTCTCATACCAAGAATACCAAGGTAGCCATTGTGGTGTCATCATACTTAACTCGACTAAGTCGAGGTTTTGGAGACCGTTCGTTTTGGTCGCGGTGTTCGTGTGGTGGTCGCTGTGATCGTGTTGTGTTGCGGTCGCTGAGTTCAAGCGTTCCCAAGTTGTAGTATTAGAGATTGAACAAGCGTTCGTGATCAAGGGAGATTGAAAATGAGTCTTCAAAGGGGTTTATTCATTCCTTTGATCTTTTTGAAAGCATGCTGTAATTTCGTTTTGTGCATAGCCTATAAGTTTCCGTTTCTTGATTATAATTGTGTATGTTCAAATACGAATGGAATTTGGAGCGATCATTACGCTACTCATGGAAATCCTTATGTCAGATTTTCTTCAGAAATATCACTTGATTCGAGAGATTATGCATCGAGGCGACATGACTATCATAAAGATTGTTTCAGAGCACAATGTTGTTGATCTGTTTGCAAAGGCTATCACGACTAAAGTGTTCAAGTGTCATTTAAAAAGTCTGGGTCTATGAGATATGCGACATATTGTCTAGGGTAAGTGGAAGATGTTACTGGGGTATAGTGTATGCCCTAGTTTATTGTATTTTATACTTTATTTTTATTGTACATTCGGTTCCCTAAGCTTTAGGACAAGTGGGATTGGGATTGGTGTCCTAAATCTCTTGCACCAAGATGACCATAGGTGACATAACCTGAATCTTGAGTGAGTTGTGAACACCTGCTCATGAAGGCGGTGCTTTGATTTGTATGGGTGAGAGTGGTCAGATTGCCAACTCAATATGCCTACCATTTTGGAGATTCGTCTGATTGGAGAGTTGGGAACACAGCTACACAAGACGAAATTTACTCCTTCCCTAATGTCGAGTAAGTAGATAAATTACTCTCTTAAGAGCTGATTTTGGGGCTTGAACAATGTGGCCACACCCTCTCTTGGCCCGAGAGAGACCTGGTCATAGTTGGACTATGACTTATTGTTCATTAAAGGAATCAATGGTATTTAAGGAGTTAAATGTAACTATAAGGGCAAAACAATCATTTTGGTTCAACTGTATTTACGAGCAATTTGTGAAGGGTCATTACACTATTGACTAGTTAAATCCAATAGACACAAAAATATATTTGTAGTGCGAAGAGTGCAACTGTCGGTCTTTAGTAGAATGACCGACAGTTAATGAAAGTTGGGTAATTTTATTAAAGAGTTACAACAAACATATAAAAAATTACTTGTAATTTTACAGAATATGAGTTTTACAGCAAACATACAAACCGATAGAAACCTATGTATTCTCTAGGTGAGAATCCATGAGTTCTGTGGGCCCTGACTATTTTGGATGAGGGAATTTGAGAGAAGAGAGGAGGAGGATGTTTCAGAACAATTCTGTTGTTTCTGTATTCTGTATGATGTGAAAACCAGAGGGAGAACAACAACAACAACTGTATCTTTCCCCACTATCACGTAGAAGAGAGAAAAGGGAGGGGGGAGTTGAGTTACAACTCCCTCCAAAAAATGATTTTTAAAAAATATTTTATTTATTTATTTTAATAAATTATTTAATATATATTTATATGATAACTACCTTATCATATAATATATATTAAAATATATGTTATATCAAATATAACATATAACCTATAGTTTCTATATCGTATAAAAAACAATATGACCTATAGTTTCTTTCTCTCTTACCAATGGCTTTTAATCTCATATTGTTGGAGTTTCTGATTTGCAGGTCCACTAGGTCCCCTTGTTAGCTCAGATATTAAAGAGGAAAGATTTGAATTGTTCAAATCAATTTGAGGAAATCGCATACTAATGTGATTGATATGTAATTGATTATGGATGTGATCTATAATTAAGTTGGAAAGAAATATTTGAATGAGATTCAAATATTTAATTCAAGTGAATTAGATTCATAAAGAATTAATTAATTAAATTAATAGAGTAGTGATGCACAAAAACATACGATATCTATTTATGTTAATTAAATATATACGTTAAATTGGATTTAATGTATAGATGGTTATTTAATTAATGTGTTAATTAATTAAACAAACGTTATTTAATTAACTAAGTACAATGGTGGATCGAGAAAGACTTGGACCCCTTCTCCATATAAATTCTTCCTTATGACCCTTTTAAGGCAAGAATTGATTTTGGTGAGCTTTACCCTAGCCACCAAAACACAAACCATCTTTTTACTCTTTAAAAGAGAAATCTCTTTACTTTTTCTTCTTCCAATTATTTGGATACCACCCATCCTTCTATTGGAATCCTTGAGAATAACAAGGTTATTCTCGTGGCCATGTTCAAGTTCGATTTAGAAGACGTTTGTGCCAAGATCGAGTGGATTTTTCGAGAAGCTCGGGAAACTTCAAAGGTAAGAATGGTCCTCTCTTAGTTTCCTTTCTCCAAAACATGTTATTTCATATGTTTATTCTTCATATGTTCTATTTTAGAACATTGTTTTTGTTTCTTCAAAAATCAATTTTCAAGATATAAGACGTTCACACACTTCCGCTCAAGATTCGATCCTTATAGTTGGTGTTCATGAATCTGCTTTGACAATAACAGAAAATACTCTTGTTTCTAATGAAAACACTTTAAATGCATTTGTTGAAAAAGTAGTTACTTCTATATCCATGTTACCTATAACTAGTGCTTCTGAAAATATTGCCGATGATATGAATGTTGAAAAATATATCCTTAATGAACATGTGTATTCTGGTGAAGAGGATGTTAATGCTTGTCTTGAAACAACCGTGGATGATGATCCTAAGAATCTACATGTTGAGAATGTTGACAATACTAGGAATCTGAATGTTGAGAATGCTAACAATGTTGAGAATCTGAATGTTGAGGTTTTGGATGATATTGACCCTATGACTTGTGAACAAAAATCTAAGAAAGCCCTTAGCTCTGCCAATGAGTCTAATGAAGGTATTAATGTTAATACTCCTCTTGTTGAGTCTCACTCAAACAGAAACAAGGATATGAATGTTGAAGTTGATGTTGATGTTGAAGCTGATGATGATACTTCTCTTGAGACTTCAAAATGTTTATGAAATTCTCCTTCTGAAGAGAATTCCAACTGGAGCTTACGAAGCAACTCTGATAATGAGGACACTGAAAATATTCGTGGAACTCGTGCTTTGGCAAAAAGAAAAGGAAAATTATATATAATTGGTTTTAGGCATGCGAATGGAAAATTGGAGAATGATACAAGAACAGTGAAAGAAATTATTTGAAACAAACTAATATTGTGTGCATGTCGATTTGATAAGATGTGTTACTATTAATAATAGTCCAAGTTTTATAATCACATGCCATGCACATCGTCCAACTCCTACTACTTTTTCTTCTCTTACAAATTGCTCATAAATCATAGTATGCTCCCAACAGGCAATCTATATTATAATTGTATGAATAATTGTGGGTCTTAATCCAACAATTTTCAAACGTCATCTTCGTATATATTACAAAATTAATCTAAATTTTAATCTTTATTGTTTTAATCTTTATAATTTAATCTTTATGGTTTTAAATACGTTAATATATGTAATTAACTTCTCTATGATCTATATTTATGTTGGATAAAAGTTCCTAAAAGTCCACTACGTACATTAATTTAAACATTATAGGTGTGTTGGACATGCATCACACTAATGTGAGATTTTACCTTTACGTGGGTTCTAAGTGCCACAAATCAAAGCAAACTGGCTGACGCAGCCTAACTCTTGACCATATTTCCTCGTCACAGTTCAAAATTTTCAGCAGTTGAAAAAATTGAATTAATGTTCTTTTTTAACAATACCATTTTCATAACTTAAGGACGTGTTTAGGGAATTGGAATGTAACTAGAATGATTGAAAATAAGAGTGTTAAAAAGTATAAGTAATCGAAGATGGAATAAAAAAAAAATCGTGAAGCATGAAAACGATGAGAAAGAGTGTTAGATTGAAAACTGTTAGAATGGAATGAGTTTTGTATTATAAATCGGACTCAAAATGTTCAATCTAAACATGAATTTTTTATTATATTACATTACAATTTCATCTTATTACAAGCCATCAAACACAGGCTAAATGTATTTCAATGTTACTAAATTTCAATTAAGCTAATTATATGATTCGTGATTGTATGTGCTATTGCTAATTTTATTATATCTTATATTTGTTAATTGTCTAATTATATTACAAGCAAAACTTGAGTAACATAATTCATTTATTTTTGTAACATTTTTCGTATCGTGCAATTTCTGTTTGGAGATTTTTCCTTATATGTTGATATGTGTAATGTATATTTTTTGTGTTAATTTCCTATCTTGAGCAACACGTTTCACAACATGTCCTTATATGTTGTCCCATAAGATGTTACATGATGGGCAACATAACATTATGCAAATTATATTTTCCTTATCTGTCAAGTGTATTTCTGCAAATTTTCGTTGTCTGCTTGTTTTTTCTTTTCCTGCGGTGATGTTTTATCCTTTTCTTGAAGGTCTTATCAAAGCTAGTTATATACATATCGTGGTCTTGATTATTTTCAGGGTTAGCTTCTTTATTAAAAAAATATATGCATTGAAAGTTTTTAGTATAGAGATTGTCTAAGCCTTAACCTTCATATATTGTGATTAAAAAGAGTTATTTTTTCTGTGTGTGGGTTGTTTCGGCCGTCAATAAGGCTTGGTTGAATTGTTGCATGTGTAGCAAATCACTTAGGGAATAGATGAGAACTCAAGATGAATTTTTGATGTGGTCTTGAGGGGAGTCCAATCAAAGATTTGAGAAAAACTTGCTTATGAAGGTGAAAGGATCCACTTAGAGAGAGCCTAAAGTATTTAATTTTGAGGAGTTCTCATAAAAGTTTGAAGAAACATTATTGTGGAAGTGAGAGGATCTTAAACTTAATTAGGGTGAACCCTAAATTGAAATTGAAAGGAAAATTATATGTGATTCACAAAAAATAGTCTATCAGATAAATACTTCGTTGTAATTGCGAAACTTTTTATATAGTGAAAATTTTTTCCATCGAACACATAGTCCCCACAGGTAGGTGATTTTGCACAAATTGAACTAGGTTATCAATCTCTGTATCTTACTATCTTTACTATTAATTATTTGATATTAAATTTTTCTATTTATTACTTATCAGTATCACCCATGAATTTGTATAATGTGTTAGATCTACTTTATTTTTTCAATATTCAACTGATCAAGTCATATATATTCAATGAAAAAAGGAGAGATTTGAATTCTCAACCTCATATATATATACATGCACATACTCATAAAAGAATGATGGACTGTTTTCAAATATAAGAAAACGAACAAAAATATTTACAAATAATAATAAAATATCACAGTCTATATTTTAGTATTAATTATAAATATTTTTAGTAATTTTATCATTTAAAATAATTTCTTATATGCTATTTCCTTATTTAAATTTATCATTAAATAAAATCATAAACAAATGACATTCTAATAAAGTTAATCTGGTCGCGCCATATATTTAATTTTTTTAATTCCACTTTTTTACTTTAAAAAAGCCATACATCTATAAAATAACTTCAAGACAAAAGCAAACTCAACTTTATTAATCATTTGAATCAACTTTAATCTACTATTATATACCATACCTACGAAAAAATAATAAATAGTTGATAAGGTTTTATCAACGGACACATTTATTTATTTACACTGTGATTATGATTATCTCCCGTCACATCTCTAATGCTATTCAATATTGTACGATCTTTTTTGAGTTTCAAAATTCTTTTAAATTGAAGAAAAAATCGGCCTTTAAAATTTGTCTCTCCAATTTAATAATTAGTCTTTTCATTTCAGTTACGTTTTTATGATCCGTTTTTATGATCTTAAAAGGTTCAATCTAGATATATATGATTTTTTTTTTTATTTTGAATACAATAATTACAAAATGAGAGATTGATCCTCACCATTGAACTAAACCCATTTTCACGAGATTAATTGATTTCTTCGTTACATATATTTTTAATTAGTGAAATTTTGGTTAAAATACCATTTCGTTTCTAATATATTTGTGACCTCTATTTAGTTCCTATAAAATTTAAATTAACTCTCATTTATTTTTATTTTTATTTATTTATTTTATTTTATTTTATTTTTTTGTTGATCTCTACCTTAAATATCACTTGATTCTTCTATAAGCAAAGATTCATCCATTCATTCCTGAATCTTTGTCTAAATGATTGCGATGCAATCCTAATAAAAATGACAACTTTATCATTGAGGTTTTGTTAAGTGAAAATTTAGTTTTTAAATTTAAAAAAAAAAACCAAAAAAGAACTAATCTTGATTGAGAATTTTATATTGATAAATTTTGAAAGGAGAGTCTTTTTTTTGTACTTCAACCTTGAGTTATGTATTTGGATCCCAAGGGGTATCCATATTTTGGAGGGATTTGAGAGATAGATCAATGTGGGTACGGTAGAAATCCCATGCGCGTTGCCACCATCTGGTCTCGAATGGGCGTGTGTGATCATTTTTTTAAAATAAAAAAATATTATTATTTTTGGAAAGTAGAGTTGGTCTTCAGTCGTTCAATCATTTCAAGCAGATCATTCATTCTCTCAATCTCTCCTCTGTTTTTCTTTTTCATTTCTTGAGCATTCAGTCAGAAAGTAATCGAGTTTTTTTTTTTTAACTGTTTTATCTTGATAACGACGTGGCAGCATTCCTGACCTGCTTGTACTTTGGCAGAGTTGCGAAACATTTTAAAGAGAGCGAGATTCGTGACTTAGCCTGTAGTGAGCTTTTGTTTCGCATGTTCCGTACTTTACCCGACCATTGGTTCCTGACCGTTCCCTGCTGTCTTATTCATAGTCTGAAGGTGTTGTCGTATCCAACAGTTTCTGAATTGTAGTCACAAATAAAATTAAAAGTAATTGAATTTACATGTTTTTTTTTTTTTTTTTTTTTTTTTTTTTAAGAATAGGTATGTTTTCTTTTTGTTATATTCAATAGATAAGACATTAATTACTACTTTAAAGTGATGATTCAGCCTATAGCTCATCTATAGTTATTATTTCTCTCGAATGGGGCGTTTGAAACAAGGAGTTGATTGTTATAGTCTCAAGTTATTAAAGTTGTGTTATAACAGTTTGTGTTTGGGACGTAGATTATTTTAGTTTGGGTTATATAACATGTGTTTGAGGTGTAAACTATTTTAGTTTGATAATAAATAGTAAACACTGTAATAGAAAATAAAAAAATGATAATGCAAAATAGTAAAAACTGTAATAAATAGTAAATATAGTAACAAATCAGTAGCTAATTAAGGACTACGAAATAGTATCTATAAAATGTGGTTATTAGAGCCTTAGATAGTTCTTGTCCCAAACGTTTTCAAAGTGTTGGAAAGTAAAATACTTTTAAAAATTATTAAAAGTTTAAACAATTAATTAAATATTTCATTTGAAAACATGTTTATTTGTTATAAAGTTTTAAAAATTTCTCAAACTACGAGAAATTATATATAATTTTTTCTTGAAAAAAAATGACTTCAAGTATATTAGATAATTTAGATTAATGTAAAACGTTATCGGACACAACACTTGCGCATTTTCTGTTTCTTTTCTTTTATGGCCTTTTTCAGTTTAGTTTATAAATAAAAATCAGAAATGTATCCCCCAAATCATTCTCTGCTTTTCTTGCTGACTTCCTCTGGACTCTCTCTTCTTCTTTCCATCTTTTCATCTGTCACATCCAAATATGTTCATTTCCATTATTTGTGGACTGTGATCACAGACCCCATTTTCTCATGTCCATGTTCAAACTTCATGTTTCTTTCTTCTTTATCCCAGCTATTGAATCCCCACTATGCGTCTTTCCCACAGATTCCCATGCCTTAAACTCCATCGTTTCCACCCCCATTTTTATACCCATTTACTTTGATTCCATACTTAACCAATCGGTGAAGTTCCCCATCCTCATCCCCACTTTCATCTTTTCTCTTCCCTTCCAAAATTATGCTTCGAACTCTGTTTTTCTGTTGCAGCGTTTTGAGTGGTTTAGCTGGGTGTTGAGGTAGTGAACTGGAAGGGCGCAGAAATGAAGCCTTTCAGGTTTAACGTTGAAGAAACTGTTGAGGTTTTGCGCCATGCTGCTTTGGAGAAGCCTTTCCTTTCATATTTGGTTCCTCTGTTTTTTCTTGCTTGGGGTTTCGACAAATGGGTTTTTTCTTTTTCTAATTGGATTCCACTAGCTATTGCCGTATGGGCGACTTTACAGGTTATTATTCTACTCTTGATTTTTCCATATAATGTTTGCAACCGAATTAACATCTCTCTGTTATGATTTGCGAATTCCCAATTGTGTAATTTGAATCCAGCTTCAACTTGGGTTAGTGCAAATATTATAGAAGTTTTTCCTTTCCTTCTTTAGTTTCCTGTTTTGGGTACAGAAGTAGAAATTTGAGGCTGTTGGGGGAATTACAAATCAACTAAATATTGAGAAACAAAGTCCAAATAATTACGTTTAGACGCGGGTATTTCGCTCTAATTCAAATCCTCCCTGCCATGTGTATTGTATTTCTTTATATCAACTATTGATCAGCAAATATTCTCTAGCCTAACTGAACCGTTATGTAGCTCAAACAACCTTGCATAGGTTGAGCTCAAAGCTTCACAACTAAAAACACCTCTCTCTTGGTCCATTGCCTTTCAAAGAGCAAATGAGACAAATATGAGAAAATAGAGGGAAGAGAAGATTGGAGATATAAATCTTGTTGTTTATTGAGAGTAAGGTTAGAGATCTATTTATAGGGAATTATAGATCTAGAAACTTAATAAATAACTAATAACCTTTTGCCAACAAGAGCGTAACTCAATTGACATAGTGCTCGTACTATCAACCTCGAGATCAGAGGTTTGATTCTCCCACCCCATACTTTAATTACAATACCTTTGTAAAAAAAAAAAAAACGTTTTCTTAACAAATCTTCAACTACGTTTTTGCATAAAGAATGGACTCTCTCTTTTAACTCAAATGAAACTTCAATTTAAGAAAAGTTATCAAATATTAAAAAACGTAACAACATATGCTTCTAACTTGTCCCTTATATTTGATTATCAACAGGAGATTACAGGGAAGGCTAAGAGATGTACTTTAACTAATATAGTTATTGCTTTCCAGAAGACCATAACTGGTGTTTTGTAGCAATTGGTTCATACTTTTACGTTTCTATACAAGATTCTTCTCCCTTCTTTCATCTGCTTTATGTTCGTTGCCTGCGGCCATTTGGGATTTTACATTGTAGCAGCATTATGAAATTTTGTACTTTTTTTTTGTTGTTATTGTTTTTGCAGTATGGGAAGTTTCAACGTCAACTACTAGTAGAGGAGCTAAACAAAAAATGGAGGCAAATTGTATTGGACACCTCGGTAACATCCTTGTCCAGAATTGGAAAAAATATTGAAACCTTCTACTGTTTTACCATTTGGCTCCTGCCATCTGGATGATGATTTTTATCAATTTTATCTAATTCTCTTCCCTCTATCTCTCTCTAATTGACAGCCCAGCACACCACTGGAGCACTGTGAATGGTTGAATAAACTGTTGACTGAGATCTGGCCTAACTACATCAACCCAAAACTTTCATTAAGGTTCTCTACTATTGTTGAGGTGAATCTCTTTTTCTTCTTCTGCAATGTCCAACTTCTTTTCAGCAATATTGTTTCGAGGTGGATTTGGCTGTAATATCCTCAATATTCACATTACAAAATTTGCCTAAAGTTGTTCCAGTTGCTGTGTATCTATCTTGTTTCTTAACATTTCTACACGAGCTTAGCTATTCTTAGCACCAGAATGTTTCACATAATCCCTTGTTCACCCACTACTTTCACATTTCAGAAAAAGGGTTTATTGATTCTAGAAATTGAGTAGGTTCATTGTTGCTTTCACGTGGAATTGACTTGATATGAGGCTTCAATGCTGCTACCGATGTTAACTTTTGAAAATTCATTCCTGCAGAAACGATTAAAACACCGGAGACCGAAACTTATTGTAAGTTATTATTGTATTCTAAATGCTTTTTATTGAGTTGATTAGCCTCATCAAAGTCCATATCAAGAAATACTGACTATATCAATGCAGGAGAGAATCGAATTATTGGAGTTCTCTCTAGGCTCATGTCCTCCTGGCTTGGGCCTTCGTGGGACTCAATGGTCAACATCTGGTAATCAGGTTTGCTTTCTTGGTTAACCTTCTATCGATGAGACATTATCTTTTAAGAAACCTATTTGGTGAACATTCATTTCCTATTATCAGATCAAATGTCCAGACCATATTTTCTTCTCCTTTGCTCTCTTCATCTCTTAAATTTGAAATTCCTAATTTTTAATGTATAATGCATCAATTACAACACCTGATGTTTAGCCACTTGTTTGTTCACATGCTGTCCCAACAATAGAGTTAGTTTTGTTGTCCTGCAAGCAGTCAACCAATAGCCAGATACCTAGGTTTTTTATTATGCTTTCTGTGTATGCTTTTGCAGAGAATCATGCGTTTAGGTTTTGATTGGGACACAAATGAAATGAGTATTATGTTGCTTGCCAAGTTGGCCATGCCATTTACGGGAACTGCACGGATTGTTATCAACAGCATTCACATAAAGGGTGATGTATGTGAAGTAGTTTCCTAAACCCTCTTTCCATCAATTGTTACTTACCTCAAAATGTATCTGCTTGCCGTTTGAAAGGAATTTCAGATCATGCAAACTATCATGTAATCATCTGTTAAGTATTGAGCAATTTCAAACTGTTTGTTGGTTGCCTGGACTTCTTGACACAGCTTCTCTTGAGGCCAATCCTGGATGGGAGAGCAATTTTGTATTCATTTGTTTGTACTCCAGAAGTGAGAATAGGAGTTGCTTTTGGAAGTGGTGGAAGCCAGTCGTTACCTGCAACAGAGCTGCCAGGTGTTTCTTCTTGGCTGGTAAAATATCTCAATTTTCATTCCCTTCTTGAAACCAAAAAATATTTTCATTGAAAAAGTGAAAAAATTCAGCTCATTCTTCATCACGTCCAAGGCAAAATTATCAATATGAAAAATAATTAAAAGATCTTTTAACTATTTAGATAGCAGATTTTGGCTATTTTATTTTAATTAATTTCATGCTGTTAGATGCTTGTTTTCTTGTCTTAACAGATGAATGCAGGAAGGTCTATAATATATAACTTATTGGATTTATAATTTGAGAAAATATGAAAAATCAAATAAATAGAGGTTAAGAGAGGAACTGACTGATCTAGCGTCCAACTCCTTTGTATTCTTGATGAAATGGATTTTGTCATATTGTCTACCTTAGCTACCATTTCATTTTTCTTTAAAATGATCTTGTACTTTCAAATATATTCTTCCAATTGACAATTGGAGGACTCTTTTTGGGAAATGCAATTATTTGGTCATACCACATTGATCTGTCCCATTCTTTTCAGGTTAAACTTCTAACGGACATTATAGTAAAGACAATGGTTGAACCTCGACGCCGCTGTTTCTCATTGCCAGCAGTTGACCTGAGTAAAAAGGCTGTTAGTGGTACAATATATGTGACAGTTATCTCAGCCAGTAAGCTTTCCAGAAATAGCTTGAGAGGAAACTCTTCCAGGAAGTCATTGAGTACTTATATGAATAGTCCACCAGACGAAAACTTAACTGATAAGGATGATCTGCAGACATTTGTCGAGGTGGAACTTGATGAGCTAAGCAGGAGGACTACTGTAAGATTAGGCTGCAGCCCTGTATGGAATTCAACATTCAATATGATTCTACATGAAGATACAGGAACTCTTCGGTTCAATCTTTACGAGTCTAACCCAAGCAATGTGAAGTATGACTATCTAGCCAGTTGTGAAGTAAAGGTACTCTCCCGAAAATTTTACCCTCTCAAATTATGTTTTAATGGAAGTTGGCCTTCTGTCACAAGTATATATACAAAGAATAGGAGGAAGTACTTTACCTCTTTAGGTATTCTGGACTCATAAGAAATTAACTAACTTAGCATCTGCTAATTCATATTCTTTTACTTGTTGATCAGATGAAGTACGCTGCTGATGATTCCACAACATTTTGGGCAATAGGATCTGACTCTGGAGTAATAGCAAAGCACACTGAGTTTTGTGGAAAAGAGGTTGAAATGGTTGTCCCATTTGAAGGCATCGATTGTGGGGAGGTATGATGTTGGTTGTTTTGCATTTACTTCCTGTTCTATGGATAATTTAGGAATATCATCTTTTTATTTTTCCCATTAGCATTCTTGGGACTTCATTGCCAATGCTTGTTTATAGGAGTTAACCTTGGTGCCTGCAATTTTGATCATTAGGTTACTACATTCTTGTTCAGTTCATAATTTGTTGACATTTTCCTTCTCTTTTTTTATCAACCAACATAAAGAGAACCTTACCTTTGTTGGGCTGAATTCGTTTTAGGTTCATAGAGAAATAAACTAAAAGATTTCTGCATCTTAGTGATGTATTGTCGAATTAAGCCATTTGATTATTGAAAACCTTTTAATCATTTTATTAAGTTCTTGGGAGGAGAAGAGATTCCTTGTCTCCCTGCCCTCTTTTGTTTACTATCTTCCTATTTTGGAAATAATAAACTATAATCACACGACTGAAAGAATGATCATGTCCATGCTTACATCAGTTTCTGCGGGTGTAGCAATTTTGGTGAACTTAAGGCCCCATGGAACTTATCTGCAGTCAAATGAAGTGTATTTTATAGTTGAAGTAGAGAAGTGACAAGATTTGGTTTCTTTCTCGCATTCTTATTTCTCTCATATATCATGCCACCCCAAATTTCCTATGAATCACAACACTTGCTTTTGACAAATTTTGCAGTTAACAGTGAAGCTTATTGTCAAAGAATGGCAATTTTCTGATGGTTCACATAGCTCGCATAATTTTCATGTTAGACCTCAACAATCGGTTAATGGATCCTCAAACTTTCCTTCAAAAACTGGAAGGAAGATCGCCATTACCATTGTAGAAGGAAAAGATCTTAGTTTGAAGGATAAAACTGGGAAGTGCGAGTCATATGTAAAATTGGAATATGGGAAGGTAAATCTTTACACCCTTCTTCTAGTAAAGTTTAAAACAAGAAACTTAGATAAATAGCATGAGAAGTGTAATAGACCCATAGTTTGACATGTTTGAATTGACTAGAGAAAAAAGTATTTTTCAGAAAACTCATTTTTATTTAAACTCTTTGTATGAAAACAGTTTAAAATACATTTAAAAGTGTTCAAAAGCTATTTTTCAAAATGGCTTATTTTCATAATTAAAAACTTGAAAAATTAAACCAAACACGCCCTAAAACTTTATTTTCCCTATATTTACTCAGCAGACTTCCTTTCAGGCTCTCCAGAAAACAAGAACTGCTATTTCTGTGAATCCTAATTGGAATCAGAAGTTTGAGTTTGATGAGATTGGAGGTGGTGAATACCTCAAGATAAAATGCTTTGGTGTAGATATATTCGGTGATGAAAATATCGGTAATGCCCGGGTAAATTTGGAAGGACTTCATGAAGGCATAGTCAGGGATGTATGGATTCCCCTCGAAAAAGTAAATTCTGGAGAACTAAGGCTTATGATAGAGGCAGTCAAGGTAGATGACTATGAAGGATCAGGGGTATGGTTTATAACAATACATCACGATGTTTCTATCTTCTTGTCAAAAATATAATAAATTGTGTTTGCATAATTCGAGTTTCCAAGTTTCTTATGGAGTAGAATGTCTGTGCAAGCTGGTATCTACATATGCTATCTTGACTTAATTGTATTCCCTCTGCCGGATCTCTGGAATTGAGTGTTAAGAATTTAAGTTTTGTGCATGTGTGGCACATTTATTGAGTCTCGAGGAATTAAAATATTTGACCTGCTAGTTTGTTGAATTGGGGATATTTTATTTTTCTTCTTTCAGGGTTCAAACCTAGGCTCAAATAATGGTTGGATAGAACTTGTTATCATTGAAGCTAAAGATTTGGTTGCTGCTGATATTGGAGGGACAAGTGACCCTTATGTGAGAGTACAATATGGAATCTTGAAGAAAAGAACAAAGGTTTGAGAAACTAAATATAATATTTGCAACTGTTATGTTTCTGGATGGCCAAGTGGTTTGTTCCGCTTAATTCTTCATTTTCATTTTCATTCTGATGTCTCAATCCATCACATTCTGTTGGTGGTATGTTTTCCAGGTTATGTTCAAAACTTTAAATCCTCATTGGAATCAGACCTTAGAGTTCCCTGACGATGGCAGCCCTTTACTGTTGCATGTGAAAGATCACAATGCTTTACTACCCACATCAAGCATAGGCGACTGTGTTGTCGAGTATCAAAGATTGCCTCCAAACCAAATGGCTGACAAATGGATACCTCTTCAAGGGGTGAAAAGAGGAGAGATTCACATACAAATCACAAGAAAAGTTCCAGATCTAGAGAAAGAGAAAAGACTTAGTTTAGATTCAAGACCCACCTCGGATTCTGAATCATCTATTACCAAGGCACATCAAGTTTCAAGTCAGGTGATGTATTTTACTGTGTGATTGGGAATTGTAAATTTTTTACTTTGACAATTTAATAAAGTTTTCCATTCTGTTACTTCATTAAATCTTATTAGAGCATAGTATTATGATACTGAGGATAACCTTTGGTTTATTGGTTTTTGAGTCGTGAAATTGGGATATATTGTCTGAGGTTCCAAATCTAACGAATCATATACTTATGAAAAGAATGTTCTTCCACTAATTAAAGGAGACATGCAAGGACAACTCCGGTATAGTAGAAACTAGAAACTATACCCCAAACCTATATTCATATGGCAGTAGACTAATGATTACAAGTACACCTTGTACTTGTTTAATATTCAAAAGAAAGAGGAATGCTCTTGAAATTCCAATCATAGAGAAGCAAGCATTAAAGTTTTAAGGTTTCTTATGCCAATTGGAAGGAGAGACCTTCCTTTCAGTTGCTGGGAAATGGTATAAATGGATAGTTTTTTCTTCTGGGGGTTTGATTGGTCAAGAGTAGATTCAATTGTTAGCTCAAAGCTCATTATATTGGATGAAATTGAGAAGTAAGCTAAATTCGTTACAACTGATACTGGATGAATTTATGATTCTTCCATCTTTATTTTCAAGCACAAAGTTCATAGTTCATGCCTGAAATGCACTAGTTTCTTTTCAATGTGCTCAGCATTTGAAAAAGTTGTAGATTATAGTCATGAATGAGAGGTTTGCATTTCCTGTTTGCTGACATTGATGTTTGGAAATTGAAATGGTGTTTTTCAGATGAAGCAAACAATCAGCAAATTCCACACTTTAATCGAGGAGGCTAATCTCAACGGTCTTTCAGCAACGTTGAGTGAACTAGAAAGCCTTGAGGAACTGCAAGAGGAATACATACTACAGCTTGAAACTGAACAAACGCTTCTTATAAATAAGGTAAAGGAGTTTGGTCAGGAAATTCGTAATTCTCCTTTTTCAATTAGTTGAAGATCTTCTGGAAATTGAACTGTTGTTGACTTTAAATTATCCATAGAGATCACTTCAGATATGTACATAGTTCTGTAAGATTGATTGGTTTAAAGTTAATCCCTTTGTATGAAGCATAATTACAAGCTTTTCAGTTTTCCATGATTGTAAGCTTATTGTGAACTTAAACGATGTACAGTTTAAGGTTGGAGAATAAATGTTCTTATTGTTCCTTTTGGTGTTGGGCTCAGATAAGACCACACCAATATTTGAATATAGTTCAATTGATATGTACTAAATTTTTTGAAATCGGAAGTTAAAATTTTCATACTTACGGTTGTTGTAAAAAAAAATTATTATTATTATTATTTGACTTCACATCTATGTATAAGAAGTGACAATAGAATCTCTCCTCGAAAGTAAAAGAAAGAACTTGAAGAAGCAGTCATCTCAATGGCTCCTCTTTTTATTATTATTTTTTAAATTTACAACCGCCTCTAGACAAACTTGTAACATATCTAATACCAATATAGATAGCTATTTTAAAAAATTTAAACATACAAGTTACATTTTGTAAAAGAGAGTCAGAAAACCTATCTTAAAAGCCTTTAATAAAAGTTCTTCTCTTCTCGTGGACATAGTCATTTTCAGGCTGAACCACGTACATTAGAGTCTTTCCTCCTTGTTAATTATATGTTCCACAATCTCTTTGATTTACCTGCAAAACGCCATAAACAAAAAGAGAATTAGAGAGAAAATGCAAAGCCTCGTTTAGAGATAGAGAGAAATTTTTTACCAAATGAATTTTCTGTAATTTTGATTCATTCTACAAGGCAGAAAAGGTGAAGGGGTCAGCGCATGTTTCTTGAAACCAAGTGGTCAACGTGGTCTTCCGCCAGCCAAGTTTTTCACCTACCAAATTGAACTTGGTGATGAAAATGAGGTCTATGTGCTTCTAAACTCCCTCTAGACTCCTATAGAGAAGTGAAGAATGCTTTAAAATATGGAAGGGACTTTATAACCACTGATGCCATCATCACGACCTTGAGAACAAGAGAACTTGAGCTACAAACAGTGAAGAAGGAACAACCAAGTGGTGAAGGGCTGTTTGTGAAAGGGAAATAAGCCCAATTACTCCAAGGGAGAAAAATAACAGCACAGTGATGAAAACAAGCCTAAACAGAAGACTAAGTGCAAGTATTGCAAGAAGAAATGCCACCTAATTAAGGGTTGTTTTATTCTTAAAAGGAAGAATCAGGAAAAAGAGAAAGAAGCTAAAGGCAAACAACCTTAAGCTTCAGTTGTAAAAAGGTCCTATATCTACTATGATGCACTAGCTTCAACACAAGACAAGGCCAATCATGTAAACCCCTTTGGAAAACATGATTGGGTCTTGGACTCTGGATGCACCTACCACATGACCCCTATGAAACCTTGGTTCAACACCTACAAGAAAATTGATGGAGAAATGGTCTACATGGACAACAACAAGCTTGTAAATTTGAAAGATTAGGATCAGTGTCATTAAAGTTCAAAGATGGGACTGTGAAAATCCTTAGAAATGTCATACATGTGCTACTTCTCAAGAGAAATTTGATCTCCTAAGGAATGCTAGATGCAGTATAGTGTGAATATAAGGGCAAGGGAGGAACTTTTGAAGTTCTTAAAGATTCTAAGGTGGTACTAGTTGGAAAGAAGGTTAATGACCTATTTGTGGTCAGAGGAGTTGAAATGATGACAGACACTTATGTAGTAACTCCTAATGAATTGACAGAGGCTGACATTTGGCGTAAGAGGCTACCACACATCAATGTTAAGGGGCTAGAAGCTTATCTAAACAAGGTATACTACCTAAGGCTATCACACATCAATGTTAAGGGGGGTTGGAAGCTTATCTAAACAAGGTATACTACCTAAAGAGATTTCTTATCAACTTACTTTTTGTGAGCCTTGTGTATTGGGCAAGGCTATCAGACACAGTTTCACAAAGACACAACATTCAACCAAATCTATCCTAGACTACATATACTCTGATCAATGGGGATCAACCTCAACTCTGAGCCTAAGTGGCTCAAGGTATTTACTTTCCTTTACTGATGACTTCTCAAGAAAATATTGGGTTTTCTTTCTTAAATCTAAAGATCAAGTTTTTGATAAATTCAAAGAATGAAATTCATGATAGATAAGCAAACCTCAAAGGAAATTAAATACCTAAAGACAGATAATGGACTGGAATTTTGTAGTGAGGAATTTAATAAGTTTTGTAGAGAGAATGGAATCATCAGGCACAGGACAGTTAGGCTTACACCTTGATAGAATAGGATTGCAAATAGGCTGAATAGAACAATCATGTAAAGAGTCAAATGCCTACTATATGATGCTATTCTTAGTAAGAAAGAGTGGGTAAGTTGCTGCCTATACAATTTATACCCTAAATGATTCCCACACACATCCTTAGACTTCTTAACACATGAGGAGAAATGGTCCAAACATCCTCCTAATCTAGAAAATCATCCAAGGGTATTTGAATGTGTTGGATACACCAAAATCAAGTTTGTGGGACTCACAGATGGAGTAAAGGGGTTCAAAATGTCGGGTTTTTTTTTTTTTTTTGCCCTTAATCTCAAATTAATTAATTAATGTTTTGATTATAACAAATCTGATTTTATTGATTAACAATTTTATTATTTTGAATAGCTCATAGCATAGAGGTCGGAACGATTCTGATACATTTTGAATCACGTAAATCGGAGTTTAGATGAAAAACATACAACAAAAAGAAGTGTAACGGAAAAATACCCGAGACAGTGACATGGCGAATTAATCATCAAATTGGACCAATTAGAGAGTGTCACTTGGAACTATAAGGTGAGTGACACAGGAACTTTAAATTTGCAATTGGTGGATTTTAGTTTTTATTGAAAGAAAAGAAAATTAAAAGAAATTGATTTTGTAAAAAGTGATTTTACTAAATAAAAAAATAAATTTAATATGATTTTATGTTTATGTTTAAAAGCTAATTTTTGACAAATGGTGGGCTCTTGTTTTTTGTTGGGTTTTAAAAGAAATGATTTAAAAATATATATATTATTATATTATTTTTTTTGTTTGTGTCTAACGGCTAGTTGAGTTTAAATCTCCACCGTTCAATTTAATTTTTTCAACAATCCAATAACTCAAATTAAAATCCACTTTTTTCCTTATTTATCTCTTTATATACTTTATCTTCTCTAAAATTATTTCAACTTTTCACATTTTATAATCCTCAAAATTAGCAAAAAAAAAAAAAAAAAAAAAAAAAGAAAAAAGAAAAAAAAAAAAGAGAAAATTTTCAACTTTCTTTCTTTTCATCTTATTCTTGAGAGAAATTTCTATTGTATTGTGAGGATTAAAGTATGTAAGCTCAAATTTGTATACCCACTCTTTTTAGAGAGTCTTATTGTGTGAATTAAAGTTTAAAAAAACATTGTAATGGTTGGATCCTAACCCGTGGAAAGGATCGGGTTTGCTCTTGAACCCGTAAAAGGAGCAAGGTAGCGGTTCGACTCTTATTCGTGGAAAGAGTCAAAGGAGATTTTTTTAATCGAAATCCCAAGAGGCGCTTGAAAAAGTGGATGTAGGTCGAGTTTGACTGAACCACTATAAAAATTACGGTGTTTTCTCTCTAGCTCTTTACTAATTATTTTGTATTTAATTTTAATTGTGTGATTTTGTTGGTTGAGATTAATAGAGTATATTGTTACATAACTTTTATCAATCTTGTTATTTAGTATAAATTAGAGTTTTTATTAATTTAATTTAAAAATATCTAATTAGATCAAATTGAGCATACTTTAAGAAAAAGTTTAATTACCCTCTCCCTCTAGGGTTGCCATACCTGTCTAACACAAAATGTGGAATCCTATTGAGAAAAGATTCATTACCAGAAGAGATGTTACAGTTAGAGAAAAAGAAATGATTATGTAAAGGGAAAATGTGACTATTGAAATTCCTAAGAGCCCTACCACTAGAATTGAGGTGGAGAATCCAAAAAGTATATCAACAGATGCCAATCCTCCAAGTGATTCAGGAGAAGAAGAGGTAACAACAGGTGAGCAAGAAAAAAAGTGTTGTAGTTCAGTCTGATTTGAGTCAATACTCATAAGCAAGTAGAGATGTCCGCTCCGAATGGGGCAGGAGCGGGGAAAAATTCCATGTGAGCTAAATGGGGACATGGACGCAGACGTGGAATGCATTCCCCCTCTCCACCCTCACCCCCGCTCCCTCCCCGTTCCCCGTCCCTACCCCAATTAGCTTCTACATATTTATTTAGTATAGTTATCTAATGTTATGATGTTATTAATTATTATACAAATATTACATTTAAATTTCAAATTTGATTATTTATTGGGAAAGATAATGAATATGTTTAAATTGAATATTTAAATTTAGATTATATATATGAATAATTTGATTTATATTTATTTCTTTCTACTTAAAAAATTAATTAGTTTTTTTAAACCAAAATTTGAATAATTTATCTTTAAATTCAAATTGTCAGGTAAAACTAACCATA
Source organism: Benincasa hispida (assembly GCF_027475165.1). Taxonomy (NCBI): domain Eukaryota; kingdom Viridiplantae; phylum Streptophyta; class Magnoliopsida; order Cucurbitales; family Cucurbitaceae; genus Benincasa; species Benincasa hispida. Next base: position 2,839,540 of record NC_143479.1, on the reverse strand, counting down.
ATAAATAGTTTAGTGATAAAATTAATTATTTAATTAAAATTTGTTCACATTAGTTATTTAAATTAATTGGTTTTTAACAAAAAAGAAAAGTAACGGGAAAAAATTTTCAGCGGGGAACCCAATCCCTACGAATAGAGATGTTCACGGGACAGGGCGAGAATGGGGAAGGCTTCCCCGTCCCCATCCCCGCCACCTATTTCATTTTCCGTCCCCGCGAAATTGTCTGCGTGGATCGGGGTGGGGAATCCTCGCAGGAAAAATTTTTCCGTTTGTTTTTTTAATATGTTCATTTTTAGCAATTTTGTTTATTCTCAACCAAATAAATTATATATATTAAATGATTTATTTCCAATAAATTTTTCATTCAAATAAAATAGTATAAAAATTCATTATAAAAATAATACTATTATATGTGTAAAAATATAATTTAATCGTATAATTTATAAAAGTTAAAATTTAAATATTACAATATCATAGTCAAGCTTTACATTTAAATACTAAACATTTATAGCTTAAGGTGGAAAGTCTTAAATGTTAAAACAATTTAGAAATGTATTAAAGTACGAAAATGTTGAAATGAAAATTAGAAAATAACTAACTTTTTATACCACAATTTTTGTAAAAAGTATATAGATAAAATAATAATAATTATTATTATATAAATATAATTATATAATATATTCATCGGGGTGGGGTGGGGAACCGAGGCGGGGATGAAGTCGAGGACGAGGACGGGGAATATAGTCTTTGTCCCCGTCCCCGTTTAGCCAATGAGGAAAAAATTATCCCTACTCCCTCCCCCATTCCCCGTCTAATCGGGAATTTCCTACCCCATTCGGAGCGGGTCCGCGCAGGGTAAATGGACATCCCTATCCATGAATTCCCCGTAGGGAATCCTTGCCCCGATCCCCGTGAAAAATTTCACGAGGATAGGGAATGAAATAGGGAGTGGGGATGGGGATGGGGATAGGGAATGGTATCCCCGACCCCGCCTTGCCCCGTGGACATTTCTACTAGTAAGGGATAGACAGAGAAGGGTGATTGTTCCTCTAGCTAGGTATACTTAAACAAACTATGTGAACCTAGTTTTAAATGCTACAGTGGTCCCATATGACCAAGAGACAACTACCTTTGATGAGGCAGTGCGTTGTCCTGATGCAAGAAGTTGGATTGATATTGTCCTGATGCAAGAAGTTGGATTGATACTATGTGTGAGGAAATGCAATCACTAAATGTGAATAACACATGGACCCTAGCTCTTCTTCCTAAGGGATTCAAGCCTAACATCCAAATGGATGTACAAGTTAAAGGAGGAAACTAATATTGATCAAAAGCCTAGATATAAGGTAAGATTAGTGGCTAAGGAATTCACACTGAGAGAGGACATTGATTATCTTGAGATATTTTTACTAGTGGCAAAACAGACCTTTATCAGGCTCTTATTATCTTTGGTTACTCAAAATAACGTAGAACTAAATCAGCTATATGTCAAGATTGCTATCTTACATGGACATCTAGATGAAACTATATACATGGTGCATCCTAAAGGATTTGAGGAAAAGGGGAAGGAGGATCTCTATTGTCTTCTAAATAAATCTATCTATAGACTCAAACAATCTCCTAGGTGCTGGTACAAAAGGTTTAATGACTACATAAAGAGTATTGGGTTTCAAAGGAGCACCTACGATATATGTACCTATGTTAATTCATCTTCCTACAAGAACAAGTTGTATCTACTTCTTTATGTTGATGACATGTTGCTACTAGGGAATCTAAAGATGATTTAACCAATATCAATGATCTTCTAAAGAAAGAGTTTGACATGAAGGATATGGTTCAATTAAGAAAGATCCTAGAGATTGAAATCACAAGAGATGAGGATTCTTTTACTCTAAGTATCAGTCAAGTTAGGTACTGTGATAAAATAAAATAGTCAGAAATTCAACCTATCTAATGCCAAATCAGTGACTATCCCTATTGTACATCATTTTAAGTTATCTTCAGCAAATTTTCTTACAGAACCAGACATTGAACACCTAACTCAGAAGCAATCAGTGCCTTACAGTCAAGCAGTGGGCAATCTAATATACTTGATGATCTCAACAAGGGTTGATCTCTTCTATTATGTTAGTTTAGTGAGTAGATATATATCTAACCCTGGCAAAAGACATCGGGAGGCTACTATATGGATACTTAAGTCTCTAATTTGGTCAAGAAATGCAAAACTAACCTATTGGAATACACAAGAGATAGAACTAGAGCTATATGGTTATGTTGGCTCTGATTTTGCAAGGAACTTAGACAAAAGGAGATCCCTATCAGGCTACTTATTCTTATACGATCCTAATTTGCTAAGTTGGAAAGCAAATTTACAGTCAATCACAATCCTATCTACTACAAAGGCAGAATATATGGTGCTAACAGAAGAAATAAAGGAGGCGTTGTGGTTAAAGAGCTTGATGGTGGACTTTGGTATATCACAAACAATAGTTAAAATCTACTGTGATAACCAAAGTGCAATCCATCTTTCCAAAAACCTAAAATATAGGTCAAGAACTAAACATATAGATATTTAGTATCATTTTGTAAGAGAGAATTGAAAGGGATGAAATCGAATTGCTAAAGGTACATACCTTTGAGAATGCTGCTAATATGCTTATGAAGCCTGTCTTAAAGCTCAAGCTCCTCATATGTCTTAAGCTAATCGACTTCAGCTTATCTGAAAAAGGTTAGTCAAACATCAGATCTGGAAGGGTAGAAGCAACATGCATTGAGATCAAGGTGGAGATTTGAAGAAGTAGTGATCTTAACAGCTTTTTTTTTTTAAAAAAAAAATTACAACAGTTTCTAAACAAACTTGTAACAGGTCTACTACCTATATAAGTAACTCTTTTCAAACATTTAATCATACAAGTTCAATTTTGTAAAAGAGAGTTAAAAACCTATCTTGAAAGCCTTTAGTAAAAGTTATTCTTCCCTTCTCGTGGATGTAGGCAATTTCAGGCCGAACCACGTACATCAGAGTGTTCATCTTCTTCTCATTCTTCTTTGTTAATTGCATATTTCACAATCTCTTTGATTCACCTACAAAACGCCATAAACTAAAAGAGAGTTAGAGAGAAAATGCAAAGCCTCGTTTAGAGAGAGAGATTTCTTACCAAATGATTTTTTTTGTAATTTTGATTCATTTTACACTGTAGAAAAGGTGAAGGATCAACACACGTGTCTTGAATCCAAGCCATCAACGTGGTCTTCTGTAGAGATGTCCAATTGTCTTGCACGGGAAGGGGAATGAGGGAGGGAGTAGGGGAAAGAAATTACCCGTGAGCTAAACGGGAATGGGGATGGAGAATGCATTCCCCGTCCCCGTCTCCACCCCCGTTCCAATTAGCTTCTACATATTTATTTACTATAGTTATCTAATGTTATGTTATTATTATTATTATATAAATATTATATTTAAATTTTAAATTTGATTATTTATTGAGAAAGATAATGAATATGGTTTAAATTGAATATTTAAATTTAGATTATATATGTGAATAATTTGATTTATATTTATTTCTTTCTACTAAAAAATCAATTAACTTTTTTAGGCCAAAATTTGAGTAATTTATCTTTAAATTCAAATGATCATATAAAACTAACCACGATAAACAATTTAGTGATAAAGTTAATTATTTAATTAAAATTTGCGATTTAAATTAATTGACTTTTTACACACAAAAAAAGTGATGGAAAAAGTTCTCCGTGGGGAATCCCCACCCCGATGCTCGTGGGAAATTTCACAGGGATGGAGAATGAAATGGAGAGTAGAGACGAGATGAGAAATGACATCCTCAGCCCTATCCCGCACCGTGGACATCTCTAGTCTTCTACGAGCCAAAATTTTCACGTACCAAATTGAACTTGGGCTCTTTCACATCAGAATTGCCATCAATTTCAGCCTGAAATTAAACGTTAGCCCAACAGAACTTAATCTATTTTTTTCTTTAGAAAAAGTAAATAGACATCTCTTAAAATTTACTAATTTTAACAAAACCCAAACCTTATACAAAATTAAGCTTTATTAATATATAAAATGGAGTTGAATAAATCTTTGAAAACTCAGGTCCCAACAAAAATTTAACTCTAATCTTAGGTTTCTTTAAAGCTTCATTAATTCATTACTAGATCTATACAATAGATGCACATATTTGATTGGAGATTTCAAATAAGAGACTATGGAATAGTAAAAATTATGTTAAATTATCATTTAGTTCTTGAATTTTTAAAATTTAAAATTTTCAAACTCGGTCTCTTTTTAGTTTATAAGTTTAAAAAATGTCTAATAAGTACATATTCGTTCAAATTTGTGTCTAATATGTCCTTAAAATTTTAATTTTATTTCTATAAGTCTTGAAAATTTTAAGTTTGTGTCTAATCATTTATGGACTCGTTCAACAATTTTTTTTTTATACTTACCTTTTCAACATTTTTGGGTCTTAATATAAAATTTAATGATCTATCAAATGCAAAATTGAAAACTCTAGGATGTAGACCTAAGTTGGAGGACAAATTGGCACTTCTTTTTTTATTTTTCAAGTTTGGGCACAAAATTGACAAAAACTTGAACTAGACTTGTAAATTTAATCCTTTTAAAATTACCAGTCAAGTGTTGTCTTTTAAGTTTTAACCATTGAAATAACATATTTGAAAATTAAAAAATTTATCAAAAAAGAAAGAAAGAAAGAAAATATGAAAGTGAGTTAGTTTGATATAATTCACATTGTTCACATGAGAATTTCAGAGAAACTTGTTTCTAGAGTTAAATGTGTATTGATGTAGATTTAATATAGATTCTCTCTCAGTTAAATGCGTACGGAAATGAATTGCATGATGTTCTTGAAGTTTGAACCTTGAAAGAGTCTTTTCATCTTGTTCAACTTCAGAAGCCTGGAGTGCAGAATTTTCTGACCCCACAAATGAAAAGAATTCATCTATTTCTCTGTGGACTTGGACTTGCCTGGTCCATGACCTGACTGTTGGGGCCAATTAATTGGATTTGGTTCTAATTTGACATTTGGACTAGATTAAATTTATTTTTGGGCTCAATTAGACTTTAGTCTAAATAATAATATCAAATTTGATCAAATTAATTTTATTCGATCCAACAGTCCGGATGAAAACACATGGCATCATCAAAATTTGCCAATGCATATCTTCAATTTTAATTTAGGACATGCCAAATTTTAATTGGCCCCAAATTTATGATTTGTAATCTCGCCTTTAATTTGAGAAATGATGTGGCAATTTGTGATTGGTCCAAAATTTTTCATTAACACACATGTAGTCGAAAAAAATTTATAGTACTACGATAATATAAAACTACCTCTATTTATTATTTGTCATGTCAATATGCTTTCGATAATAGTGAACGAACATTAGTGTGAGACATTAACATTTATGAAGACAAGTTTATTGGGTTAACAAATGAAGTATGACATCCGTTGTATTACAAACTTTTCCTATATTACTCAGAAGTCAGAGATTCGATCTCCTTCCCTCAATTGTTGTGCTAAAAAATATATATAATTTCTTAAAAATGGGTTGAATCATATAAAAAAAAATGTCCTTGAACTTTGCTACTTGTTTAAAAAAATACCTTTATTCTTTCAAAAGTTGCAATATTATATCTAGTTTTCATAAATGCTTCAAAAATACCCCTGGAATATAAATTCTTCTAGATTTTGGACAATAAATGAGATGTGAAATTGTGTGGTAGTGACCTAGAAGAAAATTTAGATCATCACATCATTTTAGGTTATCATCACACAGTTCTAAAATCTCGATTTCTGTCTGAAATTGTAAAAAAGTTATATTACAAGGGTACTTTTGAAACATTTATAAAAGTAGAAAAGTAATATTGTAACTTTTGAAAGTATATAAGTATTTTGGTTTAAATATTAATTTGGTCAAGTATTTTGGTTTAAATATTAATTTGGTCCTTATACTTTTGGATTTGGTACATTTTGGTCCCTATGGCATCGTTGGGTAACAATTTTGTTTTTTGGTTTTTATTTTTGAAAGTAAGCCTATGGTCACTATTTTTACCTCCAAATTTATTTATTGTTATCTACTTTTCATTAATGGTTTAAAAAACCAAGCAATTTTTTTAGAACTAAAAAAATATCTTTCAAAAAGTTGTTTTTATTTTTGAAATTTGGTTACGAATTCAACCAAATCATTAGAATTTAACCATTGTACTTAACAAAGATGTAAATCATTGAAAGAAATGTGGATGAAATATGCTTCATTTTGAAAAATAAAAATAAAAAATCAAATGGTTACCAAACTAGCTATATATTCATATACTTTCAACATCAATTTTGAAAATACATTTTGGTCCCTATATTTTCAACTTTTGGTTCATTTTGGTTTCTCTTCTTTCAGAATGTTCATTTTGGTCATTATACTTTCAACTTCAGTTCATTTTGGTCTTTGAACTTTTAAAAAGTAACCATTTTAATCCTTTAAAAATGAAAATGACAGGACAAAAAATGATAGTTTTTTAAAAATATAAGGATAAAAAGAACCAAAATTTAAAGTACAAGGACCAAAATGAGAATTCTGAAAGTAGAGAGACCAAAATGAATCAAGGTTGAAAGTATAGAGATGAAAATGACAAAAACTAAAAAGCAAAATAACATGGATTAAAGTAGTATTTAAATCAAATATTTTAAAAATAAATAACAAAATTTAGAGAGTGTTTGTTATGATTTAGTAAATAAATAAAAATAAAAATAAAAAATACTTTTGATCTATAAACTTCATTGAAGTAACAATTTAGTCTCTAAATTATAGTTAATAATAATTTAATCCCAATACTTTTAATTTTGTAATAATTTAGTATCTAAATTTTAATGAATAATAATTTAATACTTATATTTTGAAGTTTGTAATAATTTAATTTCTATCGAAAAATTGTCGTGAAATTTTATTTTGTAATAAATTATTATTTATAGTTTGTAAAAAAATTTGATGTCGAATCCTATTACTGATTTACATGTATAAATTTTTTTTATATTAAAAGCTACAAAATATTTTAGGATAGAAATTAAATTATTACAAATTCTAAAGCAAAGACTAAATTGTTAGGACATGAAATCAAATTTAGAGACGAGAGAAATTATTAAAAGTAAAAAAATGGGAAAAATCCGGGTAGACTCTTTACGGAAAAATCTTATCCATCTGCCTCGTTGGGCTGAAGCTCTTCTCCTTCCACTCTGCAACCCTCAGGTTTGGTTTCCTCTTCTTTCGTTGCCTTCAATGCCGGACGAAGCCAAAGAAACAATGCTTTTCAGCCTCAGTTGCTGATTAACCTTACAGATATGGCCTTCGCAACTGTCAAACTATCGGAACTTCCATTGAAGAACTCATTTCCACTGTCCTCCCACTCCCGTACTCTTCTCTCAAACCCCAATTTGTCTTTGCAGATTCTGAACACATTCTCTTCTCTCAGAACCCCCACTGAGCATAGCGGCAAAAGAACCCCTAAAACCTCCCACAATTCTGGACCCCCATCTTCTTCTTCTTCTTCTTCTTCTTGGATCTCCAAATGGCCTTCTGGTAGCTCCCGGAATGATCGTAAAGTCGAGAAGAAGGTGCTCCAACCGACCCGAGATGATCGGACCGATCGAGCGGAGAATCAGACGCAGTACTTCGATAAGGACAAAGGGCAGAGTGCGATTGAACGAATTGTGCTTCGCTTACGGAATTTAGGGATAGGATCAGATGATGAGGACGACGATGAAGAGGATAACGGTTTGGATTCTCTCGAGGCAATGCCAGTGACTGGGGAGGAAAAACTTGGGGATTTACTTCAACGTGAATGGATTCGACCCGATGGCGCTCTGGACTCGAATGAGGATGGGGATGATGAAATGGTTCTACCATGGGAGAGAGAGGAGGAAAGGGATGAAGAGGAGGAGGGTGGAAGAGGGTTGAAGAGGAGAAAGATGAAGGCTCCAACATTAGCTGAATTGACTATTGAAGATGAGGAACTGAGGCGATTGAGGAGAATGGGGATGTTTCTTAGAGAGCGGATTAATGTACCGAAAGCTGGGATTACACAGGCAGTGCTAGAGAAGATTCATGGCAAATGGAGGAAGGAGGAATTGGTAAGGCTTAAGTTTCACGAGGAGCTTGCGCACGATATGAAGACAGCGCATGAAATTGTTGAGGTTTGTTACTGATTGCCTGTTCCCATGTTAATTCTAGAGCAAGATTTATATATTGTACTTTAATTTTATTTTCTTCTACCACTGGATAAGGATCTCTGGCTGTTAAAAGGAAATTGATTTTTTCTTTGTGGAATTCTTGATTGTATGTATTCTAGTATTATGTGTTCTTAAATACTTGAATAAAGGCTCACTAAACGTACAAATTGTCAAAATCACACACACAATTAAATTTTAAGATTGGAAGCTTGGGTTTTATTATTTAGGCAGGATCCTAGATACTTAATCCACTGAATTTTGCAGTACTGGGTCATCTTTTAGATGGATGTATTTCATGGTAGTATGGAAAATAGCCAGATATCTCTTTGCTTTTAATGGCAATAACATGTTTTCTTGAACTGATATCTTAAGGAAAAATTAGAGATGGATATTTTAAAATTACTCTGGCTTTGCCTGATAAACGGAACTTCATATTGTGGCACCTTTATCTTCTTCGTTTTTCATTTGTATGGATGCATGGAGAATGTTACTGATTACGTGGTGTGATGACCAGCGACGAACTGGGGGATTGGTTCTATGGAGGTCTGGAAGTGTTATGGTAGTTTACCGCGGTAGTAACTATGAAGGGCCTTCTAAAACTAAACCCCTTACAAGTGAGGGGGATGGGGTATTCATCCCAGATGTTTCTTCTGCTGCCACTTCGACAATGAGTGACAATGTTGCAGCTTCAGCTCCAGAGAAGACCAAGATGCCTATTGGGCCTCCAAAGTCTAATGAGGGCTTGTCAGAGGAAGAGGCTGAATACAACCAACTACTAGATGGCTTAGGTCCTCGTTTTGTTGAATGGTGGGGCACAGGAGTGCTTCCTATTGATGCTGATCAACTTCCTCCAAGTATTCCCGGTTACAAAACTCCTTTCAGGCTTCTTCCAACTGGAATGCGGTCTCGACTTACCAATGCAGAGATGACTCAGATGAGAAAACTTGCAAAATCCTTACCTTGTCATTTTGCTCTTGGTATTTTTTCATGCCCTTCCATTTTGTTACATGATTCTGTTATGAACATCCTATTTGGTGAAAATTTTTCTCTAAATCTTTATATGCAGGGAGAAACAGGAACCATCAGGGTTTGGCTGTTGCTATACTTAAACTTTGGGAAAAAAGCCTAGTGGTTAAAATTGCTGTTAAAAGAGGCATACAGAATACCAATAATAAACTCATGGCTGAGGAGATAAGGGTGCGCTTCATATTTCCTTTTTTCTTTTCCTTTTTATTGGCACAATGAATGCACTTTCTTTTTATGCAGAAGTTTATAACCATAATACCATGTTGCTTTATCCCAATACCAAGGAATCTTTTGACCTTTGATGTCCCCTGGTGGGGGATATTGTGCAACCTTGTGATTTTCTCTATAATTTTTTATGTTTTAGTTACCCACATTACATATTTCAAATCTAGACAAAGTAATTTGTTGCCTGTGTTAATATCATTTTCACCATAAAGTTTATCCACGCTGCAGAACTTAACAGGAGGTGTGTTACTATTGAGAAATAAATATTTTATCGTCATATATCGTGGAAAGGATTTTCTCCCACCAAGTGTAGCTGTAGCTTTGGTGGAAAGGCAGGAATTAACGAAACAGATTCAAGATGTGGAAGAGAAAGCTCGAAGTAGAGTGGTCCAGGCAACTTCATCAAGCATTGATGGACAGGCACCTGCAGGTACCTTGGCTGAATTTTATGAGGCTCAGTCCAGGTGGGGAAGAGAAATAACTGCTGAAGAGCGTGAAAAAATGGTTGAAGAAAGCTCCAGAGCAAAAACTGCAAGACTTGTCAGACGAATTGAACATAAACTAGGTGTTGTAAGTATTATCCATTTTATTTGGTCCAAGAATGTTAGATTGCTGATATTGATCATCTCATAGAATAATCAACTTTGATTTTTAATAACTTGATGGTTAGGCCCAAGCGAAGAAACTTAGAGCAGAAAGATTGCTATCTAAAATTGAAGCATCCATGGTTCTTTCTGGCCCGGACGATGACCAAGAAACAATAACAGACGAGGAACGGGTCATGTTTCGGAGAGTTGGGTTAGGAATGACGGCATATTTACCTATAGGTGAGTGAAATTAATTTGAAAATATAGATTGATTATCTATGTAAAATTTCTATATTCTTATAAAATAATCATGATTTTCTAGGCATTCGTGGTGTCTTTGATGGTGTTGTTGAAAACATGCATTTACACTGGAAGCATAGAGAGCTTGTGAAGTTAGTTAGCAAGCAAACAACACTTGCTTTTGTGGAAGAAACTGCAAGACTGTTAGAGTATGAGAGTGGTGGAATACTAGTTTCTATAGATAGAGTTCCAAAAGGATATGCCCTTATTTACTATCGTGGAAAAAATTATCGTCGCCCCATTGCCTTGAGGCCAAGAAACTTACTTACAAAGGCAAAAGCATTAAAACGTTCAGTTGCCATGCAGCGTCACGAGGTCTCATTTTTTTCCATTACTTTATTTATTTATTTTTTTGGTGTTAATCATCCACTATTCTTGACCCTCCGTGATGTTCATCTTGTATCATCTATCCGGAATTGTGTAGGCTCTCAGTCAGCATATATCTGAACTCGAGAAAAACATAGCGCAAATGAAGAAAGAAATTGTAAGTAGAAACTTCTTAAATTCTGCAGAACACTTTCTTCCACGTTACATAGGATGCACAGTGTCAGTAGAAACTGTAGGAGCTTATTGTATGACCATGAAACTATTTTAGCTGTGAAATCTCTGTATACGTGGGGTTGTTGGTTGGGAGTGTTCAATGGTATGCTTCAAGTGGGGTGGGGTGTCCTGATTGTTTGTTTGAAATAATTGGCTGTAGGGTGTCACTGAAGATTCAGATGATGAGAATAAATGGTCGTCTCAAGATGGATCTGTCTCAGGATCTTTCCAAGTGAGTTTCCGACTGCTATTTCATTCTTTAGTCTCTTGATGTATTTCCCTGTAAAAAAAATAAAAAATAAAAAAAGAATTAGAAGTGTAGAGTCAAAATGTGTTGTGATCTGTAGGACGAGGAAGCATCTTTGTCTGCGTTTTCAGATGGTGATAATGATGAAGATGGCATTGATGAAGACAGTGAGTACCAAGAGGATTCTGATTATGATTTTTCCGACTCAGAAAGCACGGATGATCTACTGAACTAGGTTGGGAGAACATTTCCATGTTGTGAACAGATGGAGTGTTCGTACGCAATTGCATATTTCAGGTACTTTATTCTTTCCCTTAAAGCATTTTGTTTGGTGGCCTAAGATAATGTTACATTAAGTGCTGTGGATATATGATTCTAGTAACCGGTTCTCTCAAGTAAATGTGAGAATAATACTAACATTTAGCTGAATTGTTATCTTTTATGGTACGGTTCAGTCCAGGATTCTTCATTAAAACAGAAGGAATCCTTCCTTCTTCTGCCCTTGCAATTCAGCTCGAGTCACTTGGTGGGAACAATTGATAAAAAGGACATTATTATTTAAATTTTCTATCTTCTGATTCATCTCCATGTTAAAGAGTTAAATGTAATTTTTTTCCCTTTTGATAGGAGTTAAACGTAATCTAATTCATAACCCTTTGTTTCTATAACTCAGTTGAACCTTCTCATTTCGGTTCCCATACCCCAGGTTGAACGATGTGGAAAATGTAACAATCCCGGATCAGATGTCTGCCTAAGTCGGCCCAAACATATTCATTGCCATTTTCCATTGAAACCTGGTTGCAAAACTGTTCCTACTGGGTAATTTACGAGAAGCATTCAGTCATTTGCTTCAAGTTCAAGCCAAAATGGGTATGAGCTATTTTCCCCTGTGAATCACCTGTGTTCTCGTTAGAAAAGGAAAAATGGAGTAACGGGTTCCTCTAGGTTCTGTGGAGACATTATTCTTTTTCTTGTAACAAATCCGTCTTCATTTTTTCCTTCTTCCCCTCGCCCCTGTAAATTCAATTCGGATAACTTCTCTCCTGTAGGTTTACATTTTAGTCCACAAAGTGCAAGAATAATGTATCAATTCAGCCAATGATCAATTTTTTTTCCTTTTTTGAGCAAATATTTGGTTCTATGCCACTTCGAATCTCTTTTGGTAATATATTGTGTATGTGCTATTCATTACTTGTGAAAAAAAGGCCCCTTAATTCTGTTTAGACAATTTGGGTCTGAGGGATTTAAAAGGTTCTTTATTTGACTAGTTCTTAATAATTGAGAATGAGAGTTATTTTCTTTTTGTAGGGTGATAAAGTAGTACATGTTTTAAGATTCGCCATTTTGAATGGTAGATATAAGTTTGAATAAATGATAAAAATTGTACGGAAATAGTGCGACGATTCGAAATGTTAGAAAAATAACCATGGTTGTAATAGGATATCATGTCGGCATATGATTTAGCTCGTAATAACACAAATTAGGTTGCTTGACTATTGTAATACCAATAAATGAAGGAAAGAAACTTTCAACCATGAAAATCTATATAATTGAACATGCTACATACATATTTTTATTTTTATTTTTTTTATAAAAGACATTGATGGAAGCATTCTATTGACTTTATGGGGCAGTGCGCACGTGTGAACTGAGTTAATGTAATATGAAAGTCAGAAGTCAAGCAATTAGGTTTTACTTTTGAACCACATTATTTCTTATCTAATGAACTTCAAAGCAAGAGGGTTTACAAGTCAACTCCTTAGGATCAATACAAGATGTGTAAAATGTTCAGCCAAGCTAAGTACTTTTCAAAAATATACATCTCCCCCCCCCCTCCCAAAAAAAAAAATATATTGAGAGAAAAGGTTTGACAAAATATGTATTTGAATATTCAACAATATGCAATCTTATTACTTTCAACTTCAACATTTTAACAGAAATTATGTACCTAGCTAATTAGCATGTATTTAAAGTTGTCTTTGTAAGAAATTTATTTGGAAGTTTGGGTTCCCATATTTTTCTACATCCTAAGATTTTATTTTAGACATACACTTAAAGTTGCATAATGCTTGTTTCAATTCTTATAGTTATTTATTTATTATTTATTTATTTTTGCACATATAGCAAAGACTTTTGATCACTCATTTTCAACTTGACACTATGTTTAGTGACACTCTATCTGACTAAAAAGATGGGTTAAATTATATATTGTGTGAAATTTTCAGGATCATTATTAACAAAATGTTGAGTGACTATGTGATATAATCCCATTGTATTGAGTTTTTCTATGTTAAGTTGGTGTGAGATCCTCGTCGGGTCACTCTACCTCACATCTTGCTTGGTTTGAGCTAACATGCTAGAGAACTTGCACCAATGTGGTGTCAAGGCTCTCATGCCTAAGTTAATAAATAGAGTATTTAGTTCGACTAGGCACACAAGATTTTACTTATCTATTGAGGTGGTGGAACGAGACTATTTATAGAGTCCATGATCTAACATCTGCTTAGGATATGTGCAATGTTGATGGTGTCAACAAATGTGTGATTGTTGAGATTATAGGGTTTTGGTTTTATTTCTCTTTTGATGAAACTAAGCGGACTCGACTGAATTGACTGAAGATATGAGGCTACATCTTCCCATTTTGGGACGTGTGGACTTCCAGGATTTCAATGGGTCTTGCCTTGAATAACCCCCAATATAAGTATAAAACGATAGATAGACTAGTCATAGTATATCAAATTTAGATTAAGAGTGTTAATAAAAAAAAAAAGCTATAGTAAAAGCATAATACAAAGCAGAATTTAATCCCTTCCATTGTCAATATGATAACTTAGAAGCATTTGTTGATGATACCATGGGAATATATAACCACATAATAATGGGTTGAAACAAAGGAACTTGGGGTTTTTCCCCAACCCTTAACATTAAAATAAACTTTTACTTCAACATCATCATATAAACATACAACATTTCAACTAAATATGACTTGAAAACTAATCCTAAAACTCAACATCAAAATGGTACACCAATTTTGACAAAGTTACAATTACATATGATCCCCTAAAACTTCTCTTATTGAAAAACTGACATATTACAAAGTTTTAAGAAGAGGGTTGGGTTAGTCACATTACATCTCACATACACATTAATTGGAACAAAGTTGTGTGGGGAAATTTTCACCATAGGGAGTCCAAATTCAATGGTTGCTCCTGTTGTTGTTGTTGTTGTGATGAAGGCTCAAAAACTTTAGAGGAGGAAGAAGGTTGGAAGCTCAAATGGTCAGTGGTTGTTCCAAATTGAGAATGAATAGTATTGGCTTGATCATGATTAATATTATTAAAAGTAGTAGAAGAAGAAGAAGCCAAAACATTATGATCCCTTTGTTGTTGAAAGGTTCTAAGTTGCAATGCCTTGAGAAGAAGAGAATTCATAGAAAGATTATTTGAACTTAGAAGATTGGAATTAAGTGGCCATGAAAGTGAAGGAATTAGGGTTTGATGATCATAATTGGTTGGTGAAGCCCAATTATTCAAGTTCAAGTTCATATTCATCATATTATTATTATTATTATTGATCATGTTGTTGTTTTCATATGTTTGAGAAGAAATAATATTATTGGTGAAATTATTACCAGATGATGATGTGTTGTTATTATTGTTGAAGTTTGATAATTCAATGTCACCATATTCATTCACAATTGAGTTTGTATCACAAGGAGATGAGGGGGAAGGTTGAGAGGATGATGATTGTTGTGGTTTTTTGGGTGTATTTTGCTTCTGAAATACCCTGCAAACTACCCATTCTTCCTGAAAAAAAAAAAAAAAAGAATAATAAATTAACAAATAAACACACCCATAATTGAAAATCTCAACAACTTGAAATGATTTGAACAATAATTTTTGTTTTCTCCCTCCATATCTACAACATAACCCTAATAATGTGCATTCTATTATGGGTTTGACTCTAAATAATTTATACTATTTCCTAAGGCTAGCCATCAAAATTTTAGGCTTTTGTTTCTTCCCAATTTTGTTTTTAATTTTCTTAAAGAGATATTTTAATTTTTAGTAAAATTTTAAATACAAAAACAAGTTTTTAACAATTCTAAATTTGGTTATATCGTTAAAAACATTGGTAGAGAGTCTGTGGGCTGAAAAGAAAGAAAGAACCTTATAAATGAAAATAATGTTTATTAACTTAATTTTTGAATAAAAAAAATTGAATTATCATCCAATGAGGGACTAAACCTTTTATTTTTCTTTAATTGTTGTATATATGAAAATGCTCGTAGATGTTTCAATTCGACCCATGAACTTTCAACAACTTTCTATTTATTAGATTGAGTAATTTAATGTCTTTTGTAGCACATTAGTTGGTTTCATTGTTTAAGACTTATGTGACAAACTAATTTTGAGTAAGTTCAAATGTTATGCAGTGTATGCATTGAATCGACCGAATGAATTACAAATCGTATTTGTAAAAAAGAAATTGAAACCTCATCGTCTAACTAAATATTAGAAATTTTCTAAAAGTATAGAGATTTAGTAGAAACAATGGTAAAATATATTAGAATTGAGTAGAAAAATAAGTTCAAAGGCTAAATAGATACCTTAGAGGGTTTGAAGAAATGATTATTTTGTTGGCGGTATTCGTGCATAACCCAATTGCTTTTCTCACCCCTAGGAGCTCTTCCCTTGTAAAACACAAGAGTTTTTTTCATTCCAACCAAAACATGACCAGTGCCAAAGATTTCCTTGTCTTTTCCTGTCGTCTTCCAATAACCCGCCTCTGTCGCTCGATTGGTCCGGAGCCCGGTTGGGTATTTTCGATCTCGCAAGCTAAAAAAGTACCATTCTTTCTCTCCCATCGTAGCTTTTGCTGATGTATTACGGTAAATAGTTTAATCATATCAACACTTTAACAAACGTAAAAGACAGGAATAAGGAATAAATATAAAAGGTACCTGGGAGATCCCAAGGTTCATTCTTGTTAAGATCCACAATTCCAATTGCTTTAGAGGTGAAAGAAGAATCAGAAAGTTTTTGAGTGAGATAATATGAAATGAGTTCTTCATCAGTTGGGTGAAATCTGAACCCAGGAGGCAGATTTTCCTCCATAACTGAAAGATATAATTTGAAGATGAAGAAGAAGAAGAAGAAAAAGAAGGATCAGGTTTGTAAGTTGAAGGGAGATGGGGTATTATAAATGGGTGTGTTTCTAACTTTCAACTTCAAGTTTGGATATGAAAATAAATTTGATAAACCTTGAAGAAGAAGCTGAGAAGCAGCCATATACCATACCTACACTCTATTTTTATCTTCTTTATTACAGCTAACACTTTGACAAAGATGTGCTTGCAATGCAAATATGGATTTTTCTACACAAACTAAATTACCAAATGCCATTGGTTTTTCTTTTTACATCAAATAAAATAAATGGGTATCTAGTATTTGAGGGTATATATGAAAGTAGAAAAAAATTATTGCTTTTTTTTTTCCCCACTTTCAGTTCAACCTGTGAGTTAAATCACTAATCAACTCAAAAACTTGAGTTACGTTATAATAAATTTGATTATATTAATACAGTTAAAATCAATAAATTGGAGAGAGAACGACATTTAGGAGTTTAAACATGATACCTAGCTAGAAGTTAAGGTAAATTTAATTATAGGATAAATTAGAAAAATCACCCCAAAGTATGGTAGTTGTTACAATTACACACCTTCAAATTTTCAATTGTAAAAATTGAGTCCTCAAACTTACACAAATGTTAAAATTGGACTCTCAAACTTACATAAATGTAGAAATTGTAATAATTGTATAAATTTAAAGGTTCAATTTTTATTGTTAATTTGAGGATTCAATTTCTAAAATTATTGCAAGTTTGGAAGTTTAATTTTAACAATTATATAAATTTGAGAACTCTATTTTTACAATTAAAAATTTAAGGGTGTAATTGTAATTTACTTTAAAAAGTGGTTTTTGCAGTTTACTATTAACTTATATCATTATTTCATCACAAAAGTACGTAGGAGATGGAAACATCAAATTTTCAAAAATTATATTTATATTTTTATCTATTATGCTATGTTCAAGTTTTTGGGATATATAGATTTTTGTTTTATTTAATTTGATAGATACGATCAAAATTCCAACCACCTTCACCCATTCTTACCCACCCAAGCTATATGGGAAGGAACAATTCTCATTAATTCTATTTAATCCAAATGAATTATTATTATTTTTTATTTTTACTTGCAATTTTGTCCATTTATATATAAATTTATAGCCACCGTCCTTCTCACTGTGCATAGACTAGACTGTTTGTAAGCATAATTTCCATGTAGGCATAGTAATTATTTAAAGCTTAATTACAATTCAATTTTTTTTAAAAAAATTATAATTAAAAGAAGGTGAAAAGACACTTTTGGTCTCTAAACTTTTATAAAAGTAACAATTTAATCTTTGAACTTTGGTTGGTAACGATTTAGTCTTTATACTTTCAATTTTGTAATTATTTAGTTCTTAAACTTTAGTATGTAACAACTTAGTCCTTATACTTTTGATGTTGTAACAATTTAGTCCATAATATAAAAAATATCAAAAGTAGATGTCAATTTTTAATACTTTATGATATAAATTTTGTATTGTAAAAACATTAAGTCTCTAATTAATTTAACGGTTTATTTATGCCTCAAATCTCATTAAATTTTAATATTAATTTTTAAATTAGGGACTAAATAATTATAAATTTTAAAATTAAGGACTAGATTGTTACATAGAAAAGTTTAGGAACTAAATTGTTATAAAATTAAAAATATAGAGACTAAATCATTACAAACTAAAATTCAGAAACTAAATTGTTATTTATACGAAAGTTTAGGGATGTTAAGGGGTATTTAGGAGGAAAAAGAAAATCTCTACCATATATAATGTTATTTAAACAAAGGTCAAGTGTGAACTTTTTTAGATGGGAAATGTTTTTACTCTATTAAAATGTGGAATAATTGAGAACAATTTTTTAACATATTTATTTTATAATATAGTTATAAATAATTTCTATATCTACTCTCAACAATTATATGGATCACGTTAAATTAAAATATCCTTAAACTATTAAACAATATTTTAAAACGGAAAAACACAAAACTGCAAAACCTTTGTTTTGTTTTTCAAATTAACTAAACTTTCAAAAATAACATTTAAGGCCAAACAAGTCTTTGAATTTGAATACATATGTTAAAATATATATAAGTAAACAGTCTCTACTTTTCTAGTATCTAGAAGTGGAGCGATTCAAGCCCTTGAATATAAAATTCTCAAAGACAACTAAACAAATAGTTAATTTAACACATGCAATAAAATATTGGCCTGAAAAATTATAAAACAAAAAAAATTAATTGATAAATAAATATTTTATACTTTTTATTTATATTATATTTACATAAGTGACTTTTTCTCACTACAACAAATTTGGCCTACGGGATAAATTTCTTTTTTTTTATATATATATATTTCATTAATATTTTACCATCCAATTAGAATATCAATTTACACCCCATATCAATGTTAAACCCATAAAAAGATTGATATGTCGACGAAAAATTAATACATGTTCATAATTAACTATATTATATATATAAAAGATTATAGAATATTTTGATATGAGTGGAAGGGTTTAATTGATATGAAAGAAATCATTTGGAATTGAAAATTAGCATTAATTTTGTCATATTGTTGGAAGGAACATTCTATAAAGTAGTTTGAAACGGTAAAAACATAAGATTTTGTTGTTAATTAGTGAAATATATATATATATATATATATAATTACGAAGAAGAGAGTAGTTAAAAGGGTCACCAAACTAGATACGTAAAATAAGAAATATAATAAATGTTAGATATATAATAATAATAATAATAAGATAATTAATTATTAGTATTTATTGGTCTTTGTTATTTCATCAAATCTTTGTTGTTTGTGTAAAATTTCAATCCTATTTTCCTAACTACAACTTTGAATGCACTACGTAATCAAAATCTCTTTCGTTTTCTAGAAACTTACCCACGTGCTTCTTTTTTAACTCTCTATCTCTCCTTATAAATACACATATTAAATGTTTCATTGGAAACTTAATTATTGTGCAATCATCGATTAGCTTACCTTAATTTACTACTAGACTAACTATATTTCTTGTAAATTACAAATTTAACTAGCTTTTTGTGATGTGATTTTGTCCCCAATAACCATTTCGTTTATAATGTTTTGATTTTTTAAAATTAAACTTATCAATGCTACTTTCATTTATAAATTTTGATGTTTTATTATTTATTTTCTAAGAATAATTGTACAGTTGATTTATTTTAAAGATTTAAAATGTAAAATAGCTCATTTTCCCAAAAAAAAAAAAAAAAAAAAAATCAAAAAAGTTATCTGTTGATGTCATGGTAGAGTGAAGTTACGAATTTGCCTTTGATTTTTTTCTTCCTCTTTCCCTTTTCTTCTTCGATGCTACCACAACTTTTCCGATGAATCAACTTTAGCGAAACTCTTTTTGTTTTTCTCTTTCCTACTTTTTCTTCTTCTTTTTTGGCGGACCAACTTCAGCGAAAACTATTTTTTTTTCTTTTTTTTCCTCTTTCCTTTTTCTCCAGCACGACAAACTTTGGCGAAACTTTTTTTTTCCTCTTTTTTCCCTTTTGCCTTATTCTTCTTCACTGGCGCAACCAACTTTAGCGAAAAACTATTCACTAGCTTCAGTTGGGAGAAAGGAGAGTGATCTGTGAGTGAAGAAAAGTAGAGCGAGAGCAAGAGAGAGACGAGTGATTTGTGAGTGAGGAAAGGGAGAGAGAGCAGGTGGGGGAGCGAGATAGGGCTTTTCCGCGTGTGCGAGTTTATTTTGATAATTTCACCCGAATGTGACGTCAACAGAAGATCATTTGACATTTTGTTTTTTAAAAAAGGGCCATTTGCCATTTTGGGTCATCCGTACACAATTTTCTACTATATATTATTGTTTTAAAAAGCAAGTCAATTTTTAAAAATTAAAAAAAAAGTTTTTTTTCTTTTTCTTTTTGGGTTTAATGAAATGTTTCTACTTGTTATAAGAAAGGTGAAAATCATAATAGAAAAATTGGGCAAAACAAACATAAGCTTTATAAAGAGTAAACTAAAAACGAAATATTATTACTAAATGGGATTGTTATATTTAGACTTTTATTTTTTAATGTAAAGATTAAGATTCGAACCTATAACTTATTAGAAGAAGTGAAATTATGACTTGATTAGTTGGACTATGATTATGTTTATATTTTAAGAATGTGTACGGATGTAATTATTGGAGGACTTTTTTAGTTATTAACATTTAGTACTTCAACACTTAAAAAAAAAAATTAATATTTAACAAGTAATTTTAGAATCCAATTTGCCATATAAAATAAAACAGTAAAAAAACAAATTAAGAGAGGGAAAGTACCAAAATAAAGTAGTAATAATAATTGTGATGAGAATGATTATTACAATGATGAGAGAAAATATGAATATGTATAAAGAAACTCTAGTGAGAAAAAATGTAGTATTGAAATAGATAGGTGAAAGGAAGTATGTAATAAGAAGTTAATGGGAAAAAAAGTGATTATTTTAACTTATAGACATGGTATATCTATATATAGGCATTAATTATTTTAGATATTTAAATTTTAAATATTCATAAAATAATATATGTGATCCAAATGACTAAGGATATGATGGTATGTTCGTAAAATAAATTATTCATAATAAAATAAGGGTTCATTTAGATTGACTAGAAAAAAAAAGTATTTTTCAAAAAACTCATTTTTATTTAAACACTTTTGATAGAAAAAATTATTTAAAATAAACTTTAGATATGTTTCAAAAGCTATTTTGAATGGTTGTCAAACATTCAAGTTTATTCTAAAATGACTTATTTTTTAAAATTAAATACTTGAAAATATATTCCAAACATATTATAATTCTCTTAAAAGTATATCTGGTCAAACATTAAAAGTTTAATTTTCTTAGTCCAACCATTTAAAGCAGAAGAAATCATTAAAAAGAAAATTATGTATAAAGGTCCGCATTGTCATGTTTGTTTCATGAATGTTTACTTTATAAAATTCTTAGTATTTTTATCAAATATAAAAAAATATTCGAGGAACTATGAGATTCTATTATTCTTTTTTAATATGAGATGTTTATTCTTGAAAAATTAATGGAAAAGAAGAGAGAAATATGCTTATTAATTAATGTCGTAGGTGCATTTGATAATAATTTCATTGTTTTATTTTTGTGTAATTGTTTTAAATGTCAAAATAGTTAAAAATATTTTTAAATATAGTATAATATCTATAAATCGACTATTTTTTTTATATTTAAAAATAACCTTTTATGCTTTTAAAATTGATGTGTGGTTACTCGTTATTTTTTAATATAATTTTTCTTAAAGAAATATTTTAATTTTTAGTTAAATTTGAAAAGATAAAATAAGTTTTTTGAAAAATAAAAAAGTTAATTTTGAAAAAAAGATGTTTTTTTTTTTAAAAAAAAATTAATTAAGAACTGAAATGTTTTCGTGACACAAAAATCATTGTAAAAAAATTATGAGGGAATTAAAAAAATGATCACAATTTTCAAAATAGAAAAACAAAAAATAAAATGTTATTAAATTGATCTTTAATTATCTTACCCATCCATCCAAACATGAAAATTTATTATCTCACATTTAACCTTTAATATTTAATATATTCATACCATCAAATAATAATGTATTTGAATTGCAATATTAAATAAAGCATATTTTCTTTACAAAACAAGCACATAATCTTCTCCTTCAATTTTTTTAAAATTATATTGTTACTTAAAATAGTTGAAATTTTGTTAAACTAAGGGACTTGAGTAATTTCTTAGAAATTTCTTTCTTTTTGACAATTTTAGTAATTTCTTTAGATATTTTTTGTTGAATGAGTTATAAATTATAATTTAACCGTTGTAATCCAAGGATATGTGAAAGCAGATGAAGGTCAATTACCATGACAAATTCATATCAAAGTTAATTTGCACTAATTAATTGTAATTACCTTTCTAGATATATATAAAAATATAAAATTGTTATTATATTTCTGATTAACCATCGATATTTTGGATGAAATTCAATTAATTAGAAGCATGAAACTAATTCGAAGTTGAGAGTTCAAGCTGAGAATTTATTCCTTTGTTCTTTTGTCATTTCAATCAAAGATAGATATATGTGTTTTTTTTTCCAATATAGTTAAATAAAGTTAATAATAATTTGGTAAAATTATCATTTTGCATTCATGCTTTTGAAATTATAGCTAAATGTAATATATGACTTATTTATCATAACTAGTCATCGATGGTAGTTTGACGGTAAAATTTCATCGAATTTGGTAAATAATAATAACTTTTAGAGTTGTTATAAAATATAGGAAAATGAGTCATTTTATTTAAATATAGTAAAATGTTATTATTTATCAGTGATAAACAAATAAAAATTGGTAGACTTTCTATCATTGATACTGATAGATGTCTATGAATGTCCATGAATGTTTATTACTGATAAATGGTAATATTTTGCTATATTTAAAATATTTAAACTGGTTTTGTTATTTAAAATAATTATACTAATTTTTAATCAAGAAAAAATTTAATAGAAATATATATTTCAAATTCATAGAGGAAAGACTAATAACGTTTTTTGACAAAAAAAAATTAACCATAAACCAGCTAGAAAGACCAATTTTAAAATTTATTAAAAGTATAGAGGATAAAATAGAATAAATTCTAAAATATAGGGCAAAGATAGATATTTTAGCTTAATTTTTGTAATTTAATAATTTTTCTAGTTTAACATATAGAAATGTCATGTTCACGAAAGAAAATTAAGAACTTTTTAAACATTGTTCTAGAAAATGGTAATTTTCAATTTTTATTCTTTTCCGATAACTTGGAATATTTAAGGAAGAATATATTTTAATGAAGAAAATTTTGTCATTAATAGTTGTAATCTATTTCTGTACCTTTTGTACCATGTTTTTTCCCCCTATTTCGTTATAATCTTTTGTTGGGTGCAATCTTGGAGAAATAAAATTACTAGAAATTGAAATCAAATTCTTAAAACCCATTCAATAGTAAAAGCCACATTAATAAAACCATTTGCTTTTACTTTCTTTATTACTCCACTTACTTTGTAGAAATATTTTTATATTCTTAAAAATAAAAAGAAATAAAAATTAAAAAACAGTTTAAGAAATAAAAATCCTTATTTTGAAATTTATTTGCTAATGCTCGTTAAGATTTTTTAGTAGGAAATTAAAACGAAAAGAACTACTAATATAATTTTTTTTTTCAAATAGAAAATTAGGAAAACAATAAAATAAAAGCGAAAATGAATTAATATGGACACCTTTAAAGATTTCATCTACAAAGAGGATGATTTGAAACAAAATTGTAAGCCTGCTCCACCACCCAAGCCAACTCTAAATCAACACAGACTAAATGCTATCTCCTTCGATAGCCACAACAGACCAATCTACATCATCTACCTTATCATATTTCGATTATTTAGACAGAAGGGATTTTACTTCTCATCAATTTGAAGATGAAGAAAATTTTAAATGGTCCAATATGATTATCATTACTAGACGTTGCTTTCACGATGATTGGGTGAAAATTATGGAAGCACTTTGGGAATCAAATGAATCGATCGGTGCGTTTAATCCCTTTCATGCAGATAAGGCTGTAATTTCAATCCGAGAAGAGATTAGGCTAGACTTCTTTGCTTGAACAAATGATGGGTCACGGTGGGTCCTTATAACGTCAAGTTTGAAAAATGGTTCGCTCAGCTACATGCAACTCCAAAGCTAATCCCCGGCTACGAGGTATTTCATTACATGACTGAAATATCTCCTCCTTAAAAAAAAAAACGCTACGGGGGTTGGTTGGAAAAAGCCCAAGAAACAGACAAAAAAGGATATCGGCAAATGATGACCGGGAACCCAATGGGCACATAGACACAGATCAGCCCCTCACAGGTGAAATTGAAAAAAAGGCTTAATTCAGAGTACAGAAATAGGTGGTTCATCCTCACTGAATAGAATTATAGAGATCGATCAAATTTACATAGATCTGAATAAAGCTTCTCCTTCCACTGACAAGATGGGCTGTCTGGTTTCTAGTCCTGAAGACACTCCATTACCAGACCCTATTGTCGATACTATGAAGATGCCGATGTTATTGACAGAACAACTGATACAAAAAACATGAGATTATCGATAGTAATGAAGATGTAAACGTTATTGACAGAACATGTCTGACAATCTCGATGATGACACAGAGGATGATGGAAAAGAAAAGAGGCAGGAACTCTCGACAGGGTCTAAGGATGATGACTCCTTCAAACAGCATCTCAATAGATGGCTCATTGACAATAATCTTTTGTTATCCCTATTATTACTCTCTCAAATGAAATTTCTCAAAAATCAATGATAGGAAAAACCAGGGGCTTTCAATTGATAAATGAAGATCCTTATTTGGAATGTAAGAGGCCTTGGCTCTCCTTCTAAAAGAGCCATTATAAAGGACATTATTACGACATCTAGTCCTGAGTTTGTTATTCTGTTTGAAACAAAACTACCTTACTGATAAAATCGATTTTGAGCTCTATATGCATTGTTTGGCTTGTTTAAAAGCTGAAGGTTCTGATGGTGGCATTCTCATCTTGTGGGATTCTCTGTCCCATGAAGTGATAGATGACTTGGAAGGAAGATTTACTCTCTCTGTTCAAATTAAGATGACTAATGGTCTTTTTTTGTGGTTGACGGGGGTTTATGGCCCGACTTCTAGAAGTAAAAGAGCTGAATTCTGGGAAGAGCTATCTACCGTGCAAATTTTTGTGAACCATGCTGGCTTTTGAGGGGAGACTTCAATGTTTACATATGGTCAGATGAGACAACCTCTCCGAATCCTACTAGATGAACCATGAGAAAATATAATACCTGGATAAATAGTGCAAACTTAATAGAACCACCTCAACTGAATGGTAAATATACTTGGTCTAATCTCAGGAAAGATCTGCTCCTGTTCAAAATTGATAGATTCTGACTAAGTTCCAAGTGCATCAAGTTCGCAGACTCGCTCTTAGGACTTCAGACCATTTTCCTCTATGTTTGGAGTCAAATTCCCTAAAGTGGGACCCTGTCCTTTTAAATTTGACAATAGATGGTTAGAACACAAATCTTTCACCCATGAGATAAAACTATATGGTCGAATGAATGTACAAAGTACTGGGCACCCTGGTTTTGCTTTCATGAGACGCCTAAAATCTTTATCCCAACGTTGTAAATCATGGAACAAAACAATTTGAGCAAACAGTCGAGATTGAAAAGAAAATCTCCCTTACTGATGCTCTGGAAGATGATAGAATTATTACAGAGGCAGACTATAACCAACGTATTGCACTTAAGGTGGATCTGCAAGACCTTGTTGCCCTTGAAGCTAGAAAATGGTACCAACTTTTCAAATTTAAATGGTTAAAGAGGGAGATGAAAACACTGCTTTTTTTCATAAGACTTTCTTGGCTAGGAGAAGATTCAAGTTCATTTCTGAAATACAAAGCTCTAATGGTGAAAGAAATTATATGGATCCCTCTATTGAAAAGGCTTTTATTGATTATTTCACTAATATATACACTGAAAATAGCAACTGCAGCTATATGGTTGTAATGTTGACTAACATTCAATAAGCCCTTCACAGGCTGATAATCTTACAGCCACATTTGATGAAAGTGAAATATATAGAAGCATCAAGGCTATGGGAACAAATAAGACTCTTGGTCTAGACAGTTTTACCATTGAATTCTTTAAAAAAATACTAGCACATCTTCAAAACTGGTTTGATGAACTTGTTCCAAGATCTTTTCTAGAATAGCATCATCATCAAATCTATCAATGCCACATAAATAGCTCTCATTTCCAAAAAAGCCAGCCCCCAAATTGTTTCTGATTTTAGACCTATAAGTCTGACCACCGGTCTCTACAAAATTATTGTGAAAGTCCTTGCTGAGTGCTCAAAGCTGTTTCTCCCTGATACGGTCGCTTCTAACCAAGCTGCTTTTGTACGTGGGAGACAAAATACAGATCCCATTTTGATCGCGAATGAAATTGTTGACTATTGGAGATGCAAAAAGCATAAGAGCTTGATTATCAAACTTGAAATCGAGAAAACATTTGATAAGATCAACGATAACTTTCTTCTAGCAGTCTTGAGGCTAAAAGGCTTTAACAATCGCTGGATTGGATGGATTCATACGTGCATACTTTGGTTAACTATTCTATATTGATCAATGGCAGGCCTAAAGGTTATATCTAAGCGACCAGAGGAATCCGATAGGGAGATCCCTTATCTCCTTTTCTTTTTTTAATTGCCATAGACTACCTTTCCAACCTCATTATCAAAACAAGAAGAACTTGATTAAAGGTTTCACTATGGGCAATGGCGATCTATACATTTCACACCTATTTGCGGATGACATATTCTTATTTTATGTGGCTAAGGGAGAAAAGCTCAAAATCCTCTTCTACATCATCAAAGTATTTGAACAAGCTTCTGGTTTAAAAGTAAACTTGCAGAAATCAGTTTTATTAGGTATTAATACTGATTCCCCCCATGTATCACATGTTGTTTCCATTTGGGGATGCCCCTCTTCAAATCTTCCTATGAATCAACTACCCGAGAGGGTAAGTAGTTGTGGAACTCACTAAGCAAAGTAAGAAGTGGTTCTAGAGATAGAATTAACCTTATGACTAACAACATCATTCATGCGTCATAGAGATGTGACAAATGTGGCTGGCCACCGAGAGGTGTGCAATGAACGAATGATGCAATCCTAGATTAATCTTGTTGTCAACTTAGGGACTTGATATTGGCTTACCCCAAACCCTATCTTCTCCATTCATTTTTACACATGTCAAAAGCTACTGATTATCACAACATTCTCAAATTAAGTTTCTATATGCTATTAGTTTGTTTAGATAGAAATAACATAGTTTTTATCGCATGATTTCTCCCTTTATCGTACATTGTTTTCGTCGCAGAACATATTATCGTGCAAATATCTCAATTACAAATTTCTCGTGTTTGACCTTTGATCATTCCGAGAAACTTGTGACCTTCTTGTGCATGGCAAGTCACAAGAAAACTTGTGATAGGAGTGCATACTTGCATACATTAGCGCATTGTCCATTGAGCTTAAGTGTACACCAGATCACATAATCACAACAAGTTTAGAACTGATTTCAAAAGTATCAAGTTTTTTGGCGTCGTTGTCGGGGAATTGGCAACTGATTGTTTGTTTGGTTTTGTGTTTGCAGGCACCTCTTGATTTTTAGATGTATTGCTAACTTAAGCAACAAGGAGCAACAATATATGAGTATGGGTATTGAACTTGAATTCAATATTGGCCCTGAAATCAAGAGAAATTTTTGTCACTGACAAAGAAGAAATGAAAGAAGAAGGAACATGGCCAACAACAACCCGAATAACCAGGCTAGAGAAAACAAATTATTTGGGCAAGGTCAGCAATATCCTATTTTTCTGGCCGCAGATCGCAACATTCCCATGAGGAACTATGTGACCCTGAATATATTCGATGTTTTATCTGGTATTATGCGGCCAACCATCGAAGAGAATGTAAGGTTCGAGATTAAGCCAATTATGCTTCAGATGATTCAAACTGCAGGGTAGTTTGGAGGGATATAGGGTGAAGACCCTCACGCCCACCTAACAAGCTCTATAGAAATGTGTAATACATTATCTATTCCTGGTGTAATGTCGAATGGAATTGAGCTCTCTCTTTTTCCTTACATGATGAGGCCAAGAAATGGGCCTATTCCTTGGAGCCGAATGAAATTATGTCTTGGGACCAGTTAGTTGAATGATTTATAAAGAAGTTCTTCCCTCCAGCCCTTAACGCAAGAAAACGGCAGGACATCGTGAATTTTGAACAAGGAGACTCAGAAACTTTGAATGCTGCGTGGGCCCGACTTAGGCAACTTGTTTGTAACTTCCTGAACATTGGCATCCCTGACTGTATACTGATGGAGACTTTTTATAACAGGCTGAATAGACCTTCACAATCGATGGTTGATGCCTCTACTACAAAAGGCCTTGTGGACAAGACTTACACCGAGGCTAAGACGATTTGGATGGATGATGGATACAAAAACCGGAATGTTGATAGACGTAAGATGGAAGGAGCAATCGTGCAGTCAAATGCGCTAAGCTCGTTAGCCGCCCAAATGGCCACTGTCACTTCCCTTCTAAGACCATGGCCATAAATCATGGTGCTTTGAACAAGAACGTTGATTGGCTTAACACCATGACTCAGGTGGTGGGGCTGAGTTGTGTACAATGCGAAGAACCTCACTCTGTTGAAGTTTGCTCTCATGACCCTTAAACAGTTTTCTCCATTCATAATAACCTATTTAGCAATACGTATAATCTAGGTTGGAAAAATCACCCTAACTTCTCTTAGAAAGGAAATCAAGAACAGTCTGGGCAGAAAAATGTACATTAGTAGCAAGTATACAAAGGGCATCCACCTGGATTCAATCAGTACAACATGAGCCATCGACATAATTGATAGCTTGTAGAAATACAAGCTATTGTAGCATTTTACTTAGAATTATGAGGACTAATAAGCAGATTATGCGTCAATAATACCAAGAATTCATGTGAAAAAGTGAGCTTGCATCGACCAGCACTAAAAATCCTCGCTAACCCTATATCATGCATTATACCCCGTCAAAATGTCTATTTTGTAGCAATTGTAGGAATCGGTCGCATGCGTTGATCTCATACCATCGTAAAAGTTGATCGCATGTGTTAATCTTCAAAAAGACAAGTTCATTGCATGGATGTTGCAACTATAGAGTAATAACCGTGATAGTAGGTTGATCACAAGGTGGGTGGAATGTGTTGGTACTTTGGGAGAAACAAGCATGAACACATACCTTGGGAGTATCAACAAGATAAGGTGATGATGACATTGCCCATATCACGACAAAGGTAACAATGAGTCAGAATGCAATCAACAATGCTGTCAGCATTTGAGCTCTATAAATAACACCTTGAATCTTCACTTCAAATCATCCGAGCTTCTGCCTTAAGGCAGATCCTTGTGATCATATATGAGATCATGAGTAAACACTCTTTAAGGATTCTCCACCTCCACAGCCCCTTCCGAGTGACGACCGGAGTTATGCCGGAGATAGTGCT
Organism: Benincasa hispida; assembly: GCF_027475165.1. Lineage (NCBI taxonomy): Eukaryota > Viridiplantae > Streptophyta > Magnoliopsida > Cucurbitales > Cucurbitaceae > Benincasa > Benincasa hispida. The sequence continues at coordinate 2,810,046 of NC_143479.1, read as the reverse complement.
CGAGAGAGAATTCTCCACCATCCATCCATGGCACCACCAGCAACTTTGACGCATTTCGGATGAAAAGCAAGAGATTGTTTTCATCTAGCCTTCCACTTCTCCTCTTATCTCTGTATTATATTATATTTTGGCTTAAGACATTAATACATTTTGTAATCAATGCATCTCTTAGTTCCTACAGCTCCATATTCTTCATCATTTTCTTCTTTATCATCATTTACATTCATCGCTTAGTTATCTAAGGTAGTCGCAAACTCAGTTATGTTGCCTAGAGATAGGACACATTTAGCAACCTACCGAGAGGTGTGCATTGCGAGAGTATAGTGAGTTAATCTTCTTCGCTTGGTGTGAGGCGGTAGTAATGCTTGTCTATGAGCTGCCGCAATGCTCGTCTATGAGCTGATTAGCCGCAACTAACTACCTGAGAAGGTGAGTAGTGGAACACACTAAAGCAAAGTAAGCTTTGTTCCTAGAGATAAGCACAATCTTATGCTCGATGCAACCATGCATTATAGAGATATAGGCATGCGGTTGGCCACCGAGAGGTGTGCGATGCGTTAGTGTGGCGAGTTGGGATTACTCGAGAGACCTAACATAATGAACCTTATTATGTGTTAACAGTTGCTGCATCTCTTCCAATTCTCATAGTTAAACTTCCATTGCTCAATTTGTTTAGTTAGGAGTAGGAGTAGCGTATAATCCATTAACTTCTATCTTTTTACTTTTATTCATCGCCTCAAATGTATTACTTCACAAACATTGTTGAGTTACAAGTCCCTGTGTTCGACCTCGGATCACCCTAAGAAACTTGCGTTATCATTATACTTGGCAAGAAAGTGAGAAAACTTGTGACAGGAACGTATGGTTAACGCTTACATGCTTAAACGCATATTGAATATTTTCTAGTCCAACGCATGACCATTGACGCATGGAGATCAACGCATAGCATATGACGCATATTTTTCCTCTCCTTTTCCGGCCTATAATAATCAAAACCATTCTCATTATAACCACAACCATGTTAGAGTTAGAAAACACACAACGAAAGAAAAACGGATCATTAAGCATTCTAATTCATTAATTTTGGCTTTAAATTAAGCATGATCATAAACCAATAATAAGGTTTCATGACATTTCTTTAAAGAAACACTTGAAACTTGAATCCAGCTGCAAATATTCTCCAAATCAACTTGTGAACCACCTCAAGGCCTTCCCTACTATCCTCTTGGTGCCTTAGATTGAGTTGTGGGACTCGAAATAAGCTTGAATTGAGAGAAAATGTAGAAGAGGTTATGGTTTATCAGCTGAAGACTCTTCTTCAACTTAGAGAGATTTTTTGCTAAAATCAACTCGAGTGCATGCTCGATTTCCATTTCAATCTTCTTTATTTATTGCATGACAATCATGCAAATAACATTGCTGCATGTATTGCAATTCATGCTTGGAAGATTGACTCAAGATTATGGTGGAATATGCGTGAGCTAGTTGGTTTGAAAGTGGAAAAACCCACTTTTGAGATTTTGCATTCTCCATTTTTTTCAATTTTGATTTTCTAATTGATTTCTAAAATAAATTTTTATTTTCAAAAATGAAATCTTTATTAATTTTACAAAATTAATTCAATAATTAATTTTCTAATAAAATTAATAATAAATAATTAATTAAACAATTTAATTAATTCTAATTAATTCAATATCAAATATTAAATTAATTTAACACTAATTCCACCACCATGAATCCCTATTCAAGAATTTAATATTTAAATCATATTTAAATATTAATTGATTCTCCAATTTCGTTTAATTCCAAAATTAAACGTATAATTATATCATATATAATGACTAATTCTCTTAATTCGAATTTGAACGCTTCAAATTAAGTTATCACGCTACTCCAAAGCTAATCCATTTGTGAGCTAGTAGGGGGACCTCGTGAACCTACATATTTGTTGGGATTGGTGTCCTAATTCTCCCGGAGTCTCGTAGTTTGTAAACTTTGTACACATTGTTATTAATAAAATAAGAGCTATTTTATGTGCATTTACTCATATCCAATAAACAAAGATCCATGGTTATTGTATGTAAACTTAAGCATGTATATAAGATATACAAGTGGATCATGCTTTAAGTAATAATCTAAAAGGTCTGTAGTATAAGGATAAAGGAGGGATACCTTATCCTGGTGATACTACGGATACGACCCGCTTTGTAAAGGTTTACAAGTGTTGTGAACTACTATAGATGGTTCGATCCTGACCATTCATGTGGAGACATGTGAGCGGGGGTGTCCTACACAAAGATTTTATATAAGACCGGACCACGAGATGATTCGTCTCTTTATATAACTCCATTGATAATTGAGACTTACATCTCACTTAAACGACCATAGGTGACATAACCTTAATCCTAAGTATTTTGGGAACTCCTACCTATGAGGGCGGCCCTTTGATTAGTATGGATGAGAGTGGCCAGATTGCCAACTCAACAAACCTACCTTTTTGGGGATTTTTCTGATTGGGGAGTTGGGAACTCAATTACACAAGACGGAATTCACCCCTTCCCTGAAACAGGGGTAAGTAGATAGATTGCTCCCTTAAGGGTTGATTCTAGGTCTTGAACATAGTGGCCACACCCTCTCTTTGGAAGAGAGGACCCAGTCACAGTAAGATTATGACTTATTGTTCATTAGAGGAATCAGTGATACTTAAGGAGTTCTACAGGTGCAAATCGATAAATTGGCCCAACTGTACTTACGAGTGATCTGTAAAGGGTTATCGCACTTTTGATTGGTTGATATGGACACAGAAATATATCTGTAGTGAGGAGAGTGCAACTGTCGTCTTTAGTGGAGTGCCTCGTAGTTAACGGATGGTTGATCTTGTGACTAAAGAGTTTAGTCAGCTATTTACGTACCATTGGAGCTTTAAGCTACAAGTCCATAAGGTCCCCTTAGTAGCTCAATGGATTCAAGTTGAGAATCAGTTATTGGGCTTAGTTTGAAGTGTTCAAATTAACAAGAGGAATTATAGATGATATAATTGGTGTGATGTATGAGATACATCAAGTGGAGGATTAATGTAAATATAATTTACATTAAGTACCATAAAATAGAAAAAGAATTATGGTTTGTATGTTTCATGAGATGAAATATTAAAACTATAGGTTATAAATATAATATGGTAAGTTAGTTGTCATATTTATTTATAATTTATTAATTATATGATAATTAATTTCTTTTTCTCTAATAACTGATTAAGTGGGAGGTTATTGGTGGTTTTATGGTAACCGTAAGATGAAAAGAAAAATGTTTTCCTAAATTTAAAGGATTGCCTTATTCAGAAAGAACTCATGGATAAGTGGTTTGACCCCCTCTTATACAGATTTGACTTATCCCAAAAATATGATCTGCATTCATGCCTGAGCCGTCTCTTTTGGTGGTCGGTATAATCTTCAGAAAATTGCTCGCAAATCAGATAATTTACCACGTCTGCGTACCATGGAAATTCTTCAATTTGAAATAGTTGTTCATCTGGGAACATTGCGCTCGCTTATGACTGATTGCAGTCAATCTCTGGATTTTCTAATCTGGATAAATGATCCGCAACTTGGTCCTCCGTCCCCTTGCGATCAATTATTTCCATATCGAATTCCTGGAGGAGGAGAACCCTAATCAACCTCGGCTTCGTGTCCTTCTTTGTCATCAAATATTTTATCGCCGAGTGGTCAGTGTGGATAAGTACTTTTATTCCCAGCAAATATGCTATGAATTTCTCCAACACAAATATTACCGCAAGCAACTCTTTTTCTGTGGTAATGTAGTTAGTTTGAGCATGATTCAAAGTCTTACTCGCATATGCGATGGGATGCAGTATTGTTTTTCTCTTCTACGCCAGCACTGCTCCCATCGCATAACCGCTCACGTCGTACATTAATTCAAAGGGAAGTTTCCAATCTGATGCGATCAACACGGGCGCGATCGTTAATGCATTCTTCAAAATCATGAATGCGTTGAGGCAATTGTCATCAAAGTCAAATTTTCTATCGGCCTCCATCAATGCTCTTAGTGGTCATGCTATCTTTGAAAAGTCCTTAACAAAACGTCTGTAAAATCTGGCATGTCCCAAGAAGCTCCTAACAGCGTTTACATTCGTTGGAGGTGGGAGCTTTTCAATTGCTTCAATTTTTGCCTTGTCCACCTCCAACCCGTCCCTAGATGCCTTATGCCCTAGCACAATGCCCTCCTTCACCATAAAATGGCATTTCTCTCAATTAAGCATGAGGTTCGTCTCCTTACATCTTTTCAATATCTTCTCCAACTTGTCAAGGCAGACTTCGTATGTGTGTCCATATACAGAGAAGTCGTCCATGAATATTTCTACAGAGTCTTCGAGATATTCTGAAAAGATGGCCATCATGCACCTTTGGAAAGTGCTCAGCGCATTGCAAAGTCCGAACGGCATGGGCGAAAAGCAAATGTTCCATATGGGCAGGTGAATGTGGTCTTTTCTTGATCTTCAGAAGCAATCATGATCTGATTATAACTGGTATACCCATCCAAAAAGTAGTAGAAGTCATTTCCACCCAGACGATCCAACATTTATTCAATAAAAGGTAAAGGGAAATGATCTTTCTTCGTTGCCGTATTTAGTTTGCGGTAGTCCATGCAAATACGCCATCCGGTGACGGTCCTTTGCGGTATCAGCTTTTTATTTGCATTAGGGACTACCGTCATCCCTTCTTTCTTCGGCACGCACTGCATGGGGTTGATCTACGTGCTGTCTACTATTGAATAGATGATGCCCGCATCTAACCACTTGATTATCTCCTTCTTTACAACCTCCTTCATCGCAGGGTTGAGTCTGCGCTGATGTTCGATCGATCCTTTGTGGTTTTCTTCGAGACGAATTCTATGCATACAGTATGCGGGGCTAATTCCTCGAATGTTTGCGAGCTTCCAGCCAATTGCTTTTACATATTTTCTCAGAATGCTCAGCAACGCATTCTCTTGGTCTTCATTAAGTGCAGAGGAAATGATTACCGGTAGCTTTTCATTCTGCCCCAGAAACGCATACTTTAGGTGGTTAGGAAGGTCTTCAACTCTATTATTGGTGGTTGTTTTAAGGACAGTTGTGTTGTTTTTCTTTCTTCATTCATTTGCGATCATATCATCTACCTTGTTTGTTTTTTCTGTGATCACATTTCATGCAACAATGGATGCGATCGCATCCTCATCTTCGTTTTCATCTTCAGACTTCTCTTCTTAATTCAAACTTTGTTCATCGTCGGATTCATTAAGGTCTTCTTCGTCAGGATATTTCATGGCTCGAATAATGTCAAACTCGAGCTTTCTATCCATTCACGTGCAAGGTGATCTCTCCTTTGTGCACATCAATCTGGGCACGACCGGTTGATAAAAATGGCCACCCCAGAATGATGGGCACATCTTTGTCTGCTTCGTAGTCCAAGATGATGAAGTCTGCTGGCAATATAAATTTGTCGATTGTAACCAGCACGTCCTTCACCTTCCCCTTCGGATGCATCAGAGATCTATCCGCTAATTGGAGAGTCACGGTCGTGGGCGCAAGTTGCCCCACATTCAGCTGCTTGAAAATTGACAGAGGCATCAGGTTAATGCTGGCTCCAAGATCTTATAGCACTTGCTCGATGTACAATCCTCCAATGGAGCAAGGTATAGTAAACTCCCAAGATCGTGCATCTTCAGTGGGATTATAGATTTTGAGCTCTACGTCAAAGCCACCGTGGCGAACTTACTAGTGCCTCTCTTCTTTGTCACCATATCCTTTAGAAACTTCACATATGCGGGCATCTCCTCAATTGCTTCAGTGAACAGAATATTAATATGCAATTGTTTTAACATATTCATGAAGTGTTGGTAGTGTACCTCATCATTTTTCTTCTTTCTGGCAATTGTACTCTCACAGTCCCCTGTTCTTTTGGCTCTGAGGTGGACGCAATCTCTGGCTCTATCGCTTCTTTTTCTCCTTCTTCTTCTCGAGTCACCGTAATCTCTGGTTCTAGCGCAATTGGAACAGTCCGGCTAGGCTTTTTCTTCTCCACTACCACAGTCTTTCCACTCCGCAATGTCACCATTTGACACTGCTCTTTACCCGTACCCCTTGGGTTACGTGGGAGTTTCGTTGAACTCGGCAGGGCCCCTTGCGGTCTGTTCTTGAGTTCGCCCGCAATCTGGTCTATATGTATTTCCAGCTTGCGGATAGACGTCGTTTGGTTTTGAAGCATAGTTTCGTTCTTCTCAATATATTGCTTCAACAAACTTTCCAAAGAGAAAGATTGTGATGCCTGTAAACTGCTGGCTTGATTACTTGTCTAATTGTTGCGTCGCGGGAAAAATCCGGGTGGCCCTTCTTTTTGCGCCACTAATTGGAAATTTTGCTGTTGATTTTTCCATGCAAAGTTGGGGTGATTTCTCCACCTGGGGTTGTATGTGTTGGAAAATGGGTTGTTCTTCACAAAATAAATTGACTGTGGGTTTTGTGGGCATTCTTCCATTGCGTGTCCTTCATCGCAAGTAACACACCTTGCGATCGTTTGGTTGATTGCGTCGTTTACCTGCCGCTATGCGTTGTTGGGCTATTGATTGCGATTCCCTGTATCAAGTTCATCATCGCAGTCATCTGACTTTGAAGTGATGCGATAGCACCACTGTTTGCGTCACTATCCTTTATTTTCAATCTTTGATCGCTCTCTCTCCAGTCCTCGTGATTTTTAGAGATGCGATCAAGGATGCTTTTGGCCTCATCATACGTTTTATCTAGCACCCTCCAGGGTTTAATCCATGATAAAAATATCTCCATTTGTAAGCTATCTGATAATCCGTTGTGCGGGCAGTCTCTTACCAGCCTATTAAACCTCACCCAAGCATCACTGAGTGCTTCGTCCATGTCCTGTTCAAAATTGGTTATTAATTTCCTTCTCTTAGCATTCTCAGTTGGTGGAAAATATTTCTTCATAAATTTCTCAACAACTTATTCCCAAGAAGTAATCTCCCCCAGTTCGAGAGAGTACGCCCATTTTCGAGCCTGACCACACAACGAAAATGGAAACAAAGTTAGTAGAACTTCTTCGGTAGAAATATTCGGGAACACAAAAGTGTTGCAGATTTCTATGAAGCTCCGAAGATGGGCGTGCGAGTCCCCACTACGCCTTCCTCCAAACTTTCCAGCAGTTTGGATTATCTGCAGCATCACCGGTTTCATTTCGAATCTCGATCCATCAAGCGCAGGCCTCATGATTCCTGGGGAGAAATCGTAGAGGTTGGGCGATGCATAGTTCTGAATGGGCTTATTACGATCGTTCGCCAATAGGATGGGATTCGCTATGACGCTTTTTTCATTTGGTGCTCCATTTCCAGGTTGTTCCGCCATGTTGTCTTTCTCTAGTTGTTGTTGTTGGCGATTATCTCTCAATCTTCGTCGGAACGTTCTTTCAATCTCTGGGTTGTAATTCATCAGAGATTGAAATCTGCAAAGAAATCAGAAAACATTACCATTAGCACACTGAATTTCTGAAGTCTCCGGCAACATCACCAAAAACTTGATGTGTTATTTTATGCGGTGAAATAATGAAGGGAATTTGCAGTGAAATAATAAAAGGAGATTTCAGTGATGGAAAATGCATTGTGCAACAAGTTTCTCAGCAGAATCCAAGTAGAAATCCTGCTGAGTTTCCTGGTAAGTCCAGGGTCGAACTCAGGGACTAAGTAAAACAATATGCAGAAATAATTTTTAAGATTGCTTTGCAGTAACCAATAAAATAAAAAAGTTGTTGGGTTGTTGTTTACGGTATAAAATTATGCGGTTGAGTTAAGAAAAGAGTTAATTATACAGAAGATGCGATGAATATGCGAGAAACGGGTTGAGAAGGGGTTCAGCTAACACTTTCTAGGATTACGTTCATGTTATGCAATCATGCAACACACATACAATAGCAAATCATCTCTCAATGCAAATGCTACAGCTTCTAGTTTTAGAACGCATGTGATATATGCGATAAAGTCTATAGGACATACACATAAGTCTCTATTTTTGTTTATGCGATGACGAATGACATTCACACATACAAGGCGACCGCATAATACCATAACCTATCTCTAGGGTGCATGCGATGCATGTTAGAAAAAAAAGCTTATCTCTAAGTCCCTATCTCTTGCTTATGCAGTTCTAATCTTGCTCTCTCAAGTCTAGATTCTAACCTAGCTCTCTCAAGTCTCAAGTTCTTTCTTTAGACTCTCTCATGTTAGCTAAGTTGATCACATGCAATGAAGATCCTAGGTCATGTTAGCTAAGTTCTTCTCAACCCATTTGATAGATTTAGCTACTCATGCGTGCTGTTAAGAGAATGAACAGATGTAGATAAGCAAGTTCCATTTTATAGATATAGAGTTGAAATACAGAATAACAATATGGAATAAGAATAAAGAGCCTGGTAGCAATCTCTTGCTTCCCAAGGCTTTTACACTGTTCTCTACTCTGCTCAAAAGATAATCTTGCTCTCGCAAGAGTCAGTCCTCTCTCTGTTTTTCCACGCCTTATGGATTCTCTCTCGAGCTGACCAAAGCGATCTTCCCGTGTCTCTTCCCTTCTCTCGCTCCGCCTTTTATGCAAAAGAAAAACTATGAACAAGGCTACTTCTGTCTAAGGGAAAATTATCTAATTGTCGAACTCCTTCACTGAATGTGGCCTCGAGTATTTATAGAGCTTCGGGGTGAAAGGCTTTTTCTCTCTTATGATTGCACTAATGGGATGGCATTAATTCTCTGTCTGATGCGTCGAATATTTGTCACCGAAAAGTTTAGTGTACTTGCTACAATAGTTCATTAACGACTTGTCAACTTAATTCGAAATCGACCATCATCAACTTTCTGTCCCATCGTGATTTATTACGCTTTTCTCCCAGATGCGCCCACCAAGTTACGCCGACTCTATGCAACAACCTTCTTGAGCAGATATTTGCGAGCGCAAATGACCGCATAGCCTTGCGGTAATGCAATCTTTTGATGCATTCGGCCGTTAATTTCTTTGGATCGCATTTTTCGCCTTGCGTCAACGCATATTCTGCATAAAAATACATAAGTTAACTTTTTTAATGTGATGGATGCATGCGACCACAATATTGTGAACTTAATGCTTTTTAGACGCAATCTTATATATTTTTATCAACGCAAACCTGCATTGTTTTATAACTTAGCACTGTAATAACGTGCATTTCTGCCTGTTATCAATAAGCTATCAAGTGAAAGTGTTTCACTAAGCGATAGCTGACAAAGACTAAATGATTGTGGAGCTTTGAGTATACGATAGTTCATTAGCTGATTGTAGCTAAACGATCGAGTGGCCAAGTCTATACGATAGGCTGCCATTTACTAAATGATCGAGCACATCGTCTATATAATAGACTGTGTTATCTCCCACTTGCTCGATCATGTACACGATCGTTGTCCTCTAGTCTCTTCCTCAAGCCAAGATCATATAGAGCCCATAACTCTTGGATTCTCACACCGAGAATACCAAGGTAACCATTGTAGTGGTGTCCTCACTCAATTCGTGTATCAAGTTAGACTCGATTGGTTTCATGGAGGTTTCGTTCATTATGTTCGTGCTTTGTTCCGGTCATTGCGTTCGAGCAATGCTATTCTTGGGCACTTGGACATTGATCGAGGGATTCGTGAAGAATATTTCTTCAAAGGTATGCATACTCTATCCTTTGATTCTATTGTAGCATGCTGTAATTTCTAATTGTGCATGACCTGTTAGTTTCTGTTTTAAGACTGTGATTGTTTATGTTTAACTTGAATGGAATTTGGAACGATCCTTCTGCTTCTCATGGAAATCCTCGTGTTTGATTTCCTTCACAGATCAGGGGCTCCAACGATCCGAGATTAATTGGCTAAACTTTTTACACCGAATTAATCCTCATTCGTTAACAACTTATTGAATTTTTCAGAATAAGTTTTATTGTTTCCAAACCACGAGTTTTATGACATAAAACCGAACAACACCCACTTGGACTAAAATTCCAGTGGTAACATATAATACTAAGTTTTTGAATTTTACAGAGAAATACAATAAACTAGGGCATCACATACCCATGGGTTTTTCTCCTACTTGCCCTAGGTTATATACCTCGTAGTCCTAGTCTTACTAGGAGATTCTCAAACACTTTAGCCGAGAGGATCGCTGTAGACATGTTAGTATACAACAAACTTCTTATTAAACTATATGAGGAATGCGTCTTATTTTCACAACACTTGTTTCTCAATAATGGCTAGGAAGTCATATATTCCTCCCACAACATCGAGGTACTCTCAACTCTTTGAGTAAGACACATCCGACTTGTCTGAAACAACTTTTGTTTACAATGTCAGTTTTAATGCAAGCTTTTATGAAAACAAATAATACATGGTTTGATATTAACACTTATATCGATCTTTTCAGTTTTGTGAATTATGTAAACAACTTTTACATATCATAAATAGCTTTTAGGAGTCTTCCTTATCTCATATAGAATTTCAAAAATACCTTAAAATTGGAATGATGTTGAAAAACAATTAAGGCAACTAAGTGTAGAAAGTTTTTACTTGATTTCATGTTCTATCAAATAGTCCAAGAAATCTCAAACTTTCTATTACTTTGATCCAATCAAAGTATTTCATTTTTATTTTACCTAACAAGTTTTGTACACTTTGAACTTTTCTAGTCATTTTAAATATCTAAATATTTGCAAATGGCTTTTAACTGGGTTGTTTCTAACAGAAGTTGCTTTGCAGTAGAACGAACATAAATTTTGCTAATGAACATTTCATGTACAACAAAAATTTATACAATCTGTTCTTTATAACGAGACAAAATAACTTTTATTACAATAACAAAAGTAGATAAAATCATCTTCAGACAGCAACTGCAACATCTCCCACTGGTCAACTGAAGTACAACAAGCAATTTTCAGGAACTAGTTTCCCTGTTTTGCTTTCTCTACCCTCTTCTCTGCAAGGTATTGAGGGCAGTTTCTCTTCTAGTACCCTTCTTCATTGCAGTGGAAACATTTTCATTTATCTGTAGTGTTAGCCTTGCCTCTTTTACCAGCGGGTTTCTTTTTCCCTTTCCCTTTGTTCTTCTTAACTAGAATACTCTTAGTCTGTGAAGAAGAAGCAATATCAGGCTTTTTGGAAGACATTCCTCTCTTCTCAACGGTAGTAATATTTACTTCCGGTTCCAGATCTTTTGCTCTCATCATAGTCTAGTAAGCCTGTAGCTCATTTAGAAGAGTAGTCAAGTTATATTCTATTTTATTCATGAGCACTTCATACAGAACTACAGAAAACTCTTCAGAAGAGATTCTAGAATAAAACCAACTTGACTCTTCTCGTCAACGACATCCCCATTTACTTCTGCTACGTTGAAATGGACCATCATGTCCAGTACATATTCTCTAATGGAGGCCCTTTTTTTTCATACGGCAATTGTAAACGTATTTGATAGCATCATGCCTCAGGGAAAAGGACGGTTGTCCAAATATCCCACTGAGAGATTCCATAATCTCTTTGACAGTACCCATACTCTCGTGTTTCTTCTCCAAGACATCAGATATGCTGGCAAGAATATAGGCACGGGCTTTCTTATTAGCTCCAATCCTTCTATCGTATGCATCTCGAACATTTCAGTTTGCATTTGAGCCAAGAATGGGAGGACACTCCTCTGTTAAAACGAACCGTTAATCATCAATCACAGTATAGTATTAAGGTTCGACTTCCACGTTGCATAATTATCCCCAATAAGTTTATCAGAGGTCAAAAATTGTACTAATGAACTCGTCATTCTGAAAAATATAAACAAGTTTTATGAGTGAATTTCTTTTTAAACCCAATAAAGTTTTAGCAAAGTAATAATGTACCCGAGATTATTTTTTTTGCAATGATACTACAATAAGACATTTTTTAGTAAATATTATCCCCATAATAACTCATATTTCGATAGCCTTTTAGCTACTGTTTTTTGTCAGAAATTACTAACACTTTAGTAATTCTGTAAGTGTAACCCTCTGTTTTCAAACCTTAGAAGTCGACCCCATCGATGTTCCCAAATTGAAAAGTCAAAGTTGAAAATGACTTTAGAAATCCTATCCATTTATGGAGTTTGAGTTGTTCCAAATCTTATGTTAAAACCCTGAAGGGATAACCGTCGCTAAATGACTAGCGAGGTCAACTTAAAGACGACAAGCAGACACAACATAGGAATCTCACGGTCTAAGCCAACAGAAGAGATTGCAGGATACATCGACACATATCCTTCACCCACTTACTATGAACTACTTCCCCCATTCACTTTGATATTGACCTCATGACGGACACTTTTCGAATGGAGGTCATTCCAAGGATGACACGAAGTGTTGCACGAATCTCACGGTTGGAATTTTCTAGGAATGAGAATTGAAATCAATATATTATATATTTTATTTTCCATTGAACAACTTCCCCTCATTCACCTTGATCTTGATTCACGCAAACTCTTTCCGAATGGAGGTCACTCCCAGGGTAACACGAAGTGCCACATGAACCTCACAGTGTGAACATCTTGGTGAAGGAAATCGGACATGAGGATTTTCATGAGCAGCGGAATGATCGTTTTAAATTTCATTCATATATGAACTTACATAATTACAATCAAGAAACGGAAAGATACAGGCTATGCACAAAATGAAATTACAGCATGCTATCATCAAGATCAAAAGAAAGAATAAGAGGTTAGCCTTATCTCAGGCATCGTACAGCGATCAAATGTTGATCAGGTATAGGATGCAGGATTCTAAGAGGTGTTTGTTACCCTTCAGGCATGGAATCGTATTGTCTAAGGATCAGTGTCCTAAGACACCTCAAGAGGTTGAGGAGATGAGATGGATTCTTTATGCTTCAGTTGTAGGAAGTTTAATGTATGCAATATTGTGTACTAGACCCGACATTTGCTATGCAGTAAGGATTGTCAATCGATATCAGTCCAATCTAGGATTGGATCACTGGACAGTGGTCAAGACGATCCTCAAGTATGTTCGGAGAACGAGGGACTATATGTATGGAGATAAGGATCTAATCCTTACAGGATACACAAACTCTGACTTTCAGACCGATGGAGATTCTCGTAAATCGACATCGGGGTCAGTGTTCACTCTGAATAGAGGGGCTGTAGTGTGGCAAAGCTTCAAGCAAGGATGCATTACGGAATCCACTATGGAAGCTGAATATGTAGCCACTTGTGAAGCAACTAAGGAGGCTGTTTGACTGAGGAAATTCTTTGCAGATTTGGAAGTTGTTCCAAATATGGATTTTCCTATCACTCTCTATTGTGATAAAAACGGAGTTGTGATAAATTCGAAGTAGCCTCGGAGTCATCATCGAGGTAACCATATAGAGCGTAAATACCACTTGATCAGGGAGATTGTGCATTGAGGTGATGTGATAGTCACAAAGATCGTGTCGGAGAACAACGTTGTTGATCCCTTTACAAAGGCTCTCACAGTTAAAGTGTTCGAGGGTCACTTGGAAAGTCTGGGTCTGCTGGACATGTGACATCTTGTCTAGGGCATGTGGGAGATGATACTGGGGTATGCCCTAGTTTATTGTATATTGTACATGTATTTATCTTGTATTTTATATTAGTCTCCCGAGGCATTAGGACAAGTGGGAGATTGTTGGGATTGGTGTCCTAATTCTCCTGGAGTCTTGTTGTTTGTAATTTATACACATTGCTTATGAATAAAATAAGAGTTATTTCATCTGACATTTACTACTATCTAATAAACAAAACTCCATGGTTATTATATGTAAACTTAAGCATGTATATGAGATATACAAATGGATCATGCCTTATGTGATAACCTAAATAGGTCTGTAGGATAAGGATTAAAGAGGGATATCTCATTCTAGTGACACTCCGGATTCGACCCTCTTTGTAGTGGTTTGCAAGTGTTGTGAACTACTACAGATGGTAGATCCTAACCATTCATGTAGAGACATGCGAGCAGGGGTGTCCTATACAAAGAGTTTGATAAGATCGAACCACGAGATTATTCGACTCTGTATATAATGCCATTAATACTAGAGACTTATATCTCACCTAAACGACCATAGGTGACATGACCTCAATCCTGAGTGTTATGGGAACTCTTGCCTTTGATGGTGGTCCTTTGATTAGTATGGGTGAGAGTGGCCAAATTGCCAACTTAACATGCCTACCTTTTTGGGGACTTGTCTAATTTGGGAGCTGGGAACTAAGTTACACAAGATGGAATTCACTCCTTTCTGAAGCAGAGGTAAGTAGATAGATTTATCCCTTAAGGTTGATTCTGGGGCTTGAGCGTAGTAGCACAGCTTCTCTTTGGAAAAGAGGACTGAGTCATAGTAGGACTATGACTTATGTTCATTGGAGGGATTAGTGGTACTTAAGGAGGTAGATGTAACTACAAGGGCATAATGGTTATTGGCTGAGTTGTACTTACGAGCAATCTGTGAAGGGTTGTTGCACTGTTGATTGGTTAAGATGGACACATAATATATCTGTGGTAAGGAAAGTTCAAGTGTCGGTCTTTAGTAGAGTGCTTGGAAGTTAACGGATGGTGGATCCCATGACTAAAGAGTTTAATTAGTTATTCACATACAGTTGAAGCTTCAAGCTATAGATCCATAAGGTCCCCTTGGTAGCTCAATAAATTCAAGTTGAGGATCAGTTCTTGGTGTTGATTTGAAATGTTCAAACTGGCAAGAGGTAATTCGATTATATATGATATGCTCGATGTGATGTATGAGATACATCTAGTGAAGGATTAATGTAAATGAGATTTACATTAAGTGCCATAGAATAGAAAAGAGCTATGGTTTATATGTTTCATGAGATGAAATATTAAAATTATAGGTTATAAACATAATACGATATAGTTTTAATATAAACCATTGTTTTACATTCAAACCTACAGATATGCATCATACTGTAAATTACCGGCATGCTTTAAAACTAACAAACACAAGAACAAGAAAAACTTACCAGTTGAAGAACTTTTCTTCTCAACAAATCTCACATTCTCCAAGGGAACAGGTGCTCTCGCTCTCGCTGGAACGTCAAGCTATCGTTCACCAAATCTACGGTAGTCTACCACGAACGACCTCCACATTAACAACAGGAAGATGGGGATGACACCATCACTTGGAACCTTTAGTATTCTCGGTGTGAGAATCCTTGGGCTCTGTTTAGATTTGGTAGAGGAGGGGAGAAAAAAAAATAATCGTATACAACGATCAAGCGAGTCAGAGAAGGCTTAGTCTATCGTATAGACAAAATGTTTGATCGTTTAGAAGAATGTACACGATCGTGTAGGAAATAGTCAGCGATGGTCTATACAATCGTTTAGTAAATGCTCGGGCGCTAGACTATCGTTTAGATAAACGTAGGCGATCGTTTAGAAGATAGACGCGTGCGTATGCGATCGTGTAGTAAAATTCAAGCTATCGTATAGTCTCTCAGTTTACTAAGCGATGAGCAGCAAACACTTCGTGAGAAATTAACTGTGATCCTTTCAAAATAAAACAATTTTCATTTTATTATTCAGTTACGAAAACCGATTGGAACTTCCCACTAACGCACGGATATGGAGAAAATGGCGTGCACAATTATCCCATTATTGTCAAAATAAAATAATAAATATAATCATATTATATTCATTAAACTATAGTTTAATATCATATATCAACCATAGTGTTTTCTCCTCCACTAGATATAAATCATATTTATATCCAATTTCCTCCAATTAATGTATCTCATACATAAAGTCAATTATATCATATATAATTAACCAGTTTAATTATATCATATATAATCGAATTCCCTCTTGTCAATTTGAACACTGCAAACTGACCAAAAAACTTATTCTCAACATGAATCCATTGAGCTAGCAATGGGACCTTATGGACTTATAGCTCAAAGCTCCAACGGTACGTGAATAGCTGATTAAACTCTTTAGCCACAAGATCCACCATCCGTTAACTACCAGGCATTCTACTAAAGATATATTTTTGTGTCCATTGGATATAACCAATCAACAGTACAATAATCCTTCACAGATGCTTGTAAGTACAGTTAGGCCAATTTACCGTTTTGGCCCTATAGTTATATCTAACTCCTTAAGTACCATCGATCCATTAGATGAATAATACAACATAGTCCTACTATGTGTGGACACCTCTCGGGCCATGAGAAGGTGTGTGACGCCACATCGTTCAAACCCCGAGATCAACCTTTAAGGGAGAAATCTATCTACTTACCCCTGCTTCGGGGAAGGAGTGAATTCCATCTTGTGTAGTTGAGTTTCCAGCACCTAAATCAAACGAATCCCCAAAGTGGTAGGTTTGAGTCGGCGACCTGGCCACCGCACCCATGCAAATCAAAGAATCACCCTCAAAGGCAGGAGTTCCCAACTCACTTAGGATTGAGGTCATGTTACCTATGGTCATCCTAGTGAAGTGAAGTCTCTGTCATGAACGACATAATATAACGAGATGTTAACACTTCGTGGTTAGGTCTTATACAAACTCTTTGTATAGGATGCCCTCGCTCGCACATCCCCACATGAATGATCAGCATTAGACCATTTGTAGCAAGTTACAACACTTGTAACTATTCCATAAAGCGGGCCGCATCTGTAGCGTTACTAGAATAAGGTTTCCCTCCTATATCCATATACTACAGACCATGTTGATTATCACCTAAGACATGATCTACTTATATGTCACCACATACATGCTTAAGTTACGTAATGACAACTAGGGATTTTAGTTTATTGGTTTGTGGTAAAGCAAATAAAACATGTTCAACGACAAGTAGTGAAGAAAATATCATATATTATACATCACAAGTGTTCGTACAAAATTGTGTTTACAAACTACAGGATACGAGAGTTTAGGGCATCATCCCTAACAATCTCCTACTTGTCCTAAAGCGAGTGGGGTGTACATAAAACTAGTACAAAAAAATAAACCAGGGCATTAAGGCCCAGCACAATAAAATCTCCCACTTGCCTTAGTCCAGCCATGGGCAGTTTCGTTGACCCATGCTCTGAAGGTGACCCACAAACATTGTAGCCATGAGAGCCTTCTTAAACAGGTCAGCAATGTTGTACTTCAAAGCGATCTTCATGACGATCACGTCCCCTCGATGCACTATCTCACAAATCAGATGATACTTCTACTCTATGTGTTTGTCACGCCTGTGGCTACTGGGCTCCTTGGAGTTTGCCACAGCACCACTATTGTCACAATAGAGGGTGCTAGCCCTAGGCATATCTGGAACAACTTCCAGCTCTGTCAGGAACTTCTTGAGCCAGATGACCTTTTTAGCAGCTTAACAAGCAGCTACATACTCGGCCTTAGTCGTGGAGTCGGCGATGCACCCCTGCTTAGTACTTCACCACACTACAGCTCATCCGCTAAGAGTAAAACCTAACCCTGAAATGGACTTCAGAGAGTCCTTATCAGTCTGAAAGACAGAATTTGTGTATCCAATAAGGATCAAATCCCTAGATCCATACACGGGCATGTAGTCCCTCGTTCTCCGAAAATACTTGAGGATGTTCTTAACTACGGTTCAGTGACCCTGGCCTGAGTTAGACTGATACCTACTGACTATTCCCACAACATAGCAGATGTCTAGCCTAATATAGAGTATCGCATATATCAGACACTGCCAACGACAGATGCATATGGGACCCGTCTCATCTCCTCAACCTCTTGAGGCATCTTATGATACACGTCCTTAGACAAAATGACTCCATGCCTGAACAACAGTAGGCCCTTTATGGAGTCCTGCATCGAGTACTTGAGCAACATCTTATTAATGTACGATGCCTAAGACAGTGTTAGCACTTTGTTCTTATGATTTCGAAAGATCTGTTTACCCAGAACAAACTGAGCCTCTCCCAAATCTTTCATTTGGAATTGGGTCGCTAGCCAGTTCTTAACTGCAGTCAGTACACCTACATCAGTCCCATTGAGTAGGATATCATCTACATACAACACTAAGAAAACTACTGAACCATTGACGATCTTCTTGTAGACACAAGGTTCATCAACGTTTTAGTCAAAGCCATACGATTTGATCGCATTATCAAATCGAATATTTCAAGATCGAGATGCTTGTTTTAGCCCATAAATGGACTGTTTAGTTTGCAAACTTTTTGTCCTTGACTTTGGGCAATGAATCCCTCGGGCTGCACCATGTAAATGGTCTCCTCAAGATTGCCATTCAAAAAGACCGTCTTGACGTCCATTTTCCAAATCTCATAATCATAACAAGTGACAATGGACAGGAGAAAGTCTCCTCATAGTCGACTCTCTCCACCTGGGTATAACCTTTTGCCACAAGTCGAGCCTTGAAAGTTTGCACCTTTCTATCGGCACCCCATTTCTGCTTATAGATCCATTTACAACCTATAGGTCTTATCCTATTAAGCTGATCTATAAGATCTCATACTGAGTTGAAGTACATCGACTCCATCTTGAGATCATGGCTTTGACCCATTCATCCCGGTCAACATTCTTCATTGCCTTCTGATAAGACAATGGATCCTCAACGTCACCATCGGCCACCATAGCCCGGATTTTCGTGAAACCCAAATAGCGAACAAACGGCTTCGCAACCCTCCCATTGCGTCGAGGTTCCCTCAACTCTTGGGGTGGAACTGACCTACCAGATGAACTATCATCAACAACTCTTGCTAATAAAGTAGGCCTTTTAATAACTCTTGTTGAAGTGTTAGTAGTTTTGTTGGAAAGCTCACGTAACACGACTTTACTACGTGGACTGTGCTCCCTAATATGATCCTCCTCCAGGAAAGTAGCGTTTGTGGAAATAAACACCCTATTTTTTGATGGATCATAAAAATAAACCCCTCGGGTACCTTTGGGGCAGCCTACAAAGAGGCACAACCTCGACCATGGTTCCAACTTCTTGGGATTAGCCTCAAGCACATATGCTGGGCAACCCCATATGCGGAAGTGATGTAAACTAGCTTTACGCCCATTACACAATTCCAGAGGTGTTCTCGCAACACTTTTGGATGGAACACAGTCGAGTATATATACCAGAGTCTCTACTGCAAATCCCCAAAACGAGTCCGGTAAGGAAGCGTAACTAATCATCGAACGAACCATGCCCAACAAGGTTCTATTTCTCCTCTCCGCTACACCATTCTGCTGAGGTGTACCCGATACTGAGAGTTGGAAAACGATTCCATGTTCTATCAAATAGTCCTGGAACCCTGAATCCAAAAACTCTCCACCTCAATCTGATCGAAGTGTTTTAATCCGTCTATCCAATGCATTTTCAACTTCACCTTGAACTCTTTGAACATTTCAAAGGATTCAGACTTCCGTTGCAACAGATAAACATACCCATATCTAGAGTAATCATCAGTAAAACTGATAAAATACTCATAGCCTCCTCGGGCTCGCACATTTATAGGACTACAAAGGTCAAAATGTACTAATTTTAGAGGTTCTTCAGCTCAATAACCTTTTCCAATAAAAGTTCTTTTAATCATCTTACCCTCAAGGCAAAATCCGCACACCGGTAAAGAATTTTCTTCTAACTCACTTAGAAGGCCATTCTTCACCAATCTCTCAATCCTATTGAGATTGATGTGCCCTAATCGAAGGTGCCAAAGTTAGGCATTTTCTTTTGGAGAAATTTTTTGACGTTTAAATTGAGTTATGATAGTTTTAAACATCTCTATGTTATGGAGGGAACTTAAGGCTAACAGTCTTAGCATATACAAGTTGTTTTCCAGTTTAGCTGTACAAATCTCAACTCCATCTTTATGAATAAACACTTTATCCACATTAAACAAAAGAGTGTATTTACATTACAACAGGCACTTTACAGAAATTAAGTTCCTTTTTAACTCAGGAACTACAAATACATCTTTTAAAACAAGAAATCTATTATGTAAAGTTAACTGGATTCTTCCCACTGCCACAGCTGAGACAATATGCCTGATGCCTACTCGCATCGTCATCTTACTGGCCTCCAGTTGTCGCCGGGATCTAAGCCCCTGAAAAGAAGAACAAACATGAATAGTGGCGCCCAAATCAATTATCTAAGAAAAATCATCATTCTCTACCAAACAAGTTTCTAGGACAAGTAGATCACATTTGCCTTTGTTCGCCTTAGCCTTAGCCTTGACGGCCTTCCTTTCCTTCAGATAGCGAGGACAATTCCTCTTTTAGTCTCCGTCCTGGTTGCAATGGAAACATTTTTCCTTGTCAACCGGCACTAGATGCCTCTTCTGGACGACAGGTGGCGGGTTAGCAGGAGATTTCACTTTCCCTTTACCACCCTTCTTCTTCTTCCTTTTTCCAGAGTTAGAAGTAGAAGATGCAGACTTCATCCTTGAGGTCAAACCTCGGTGGAACGTCTTAGAAGATGAGGCAACATTTGCCTCACCTCCCTTCTTCTCCTTACTTTTCAGTAAGGATTCATAGGTCTCCAACTCGTTGAGGAGAGTTATAAGGGTACATTCCACTTTGTTAAGAATCGCATTGCTAATAAAGTGGAGGAAGCTCTCTGACAATGAATGCAGGATTATGCTAACCTGACTGCCCTCATCGATTCTAGACCCATTCATCTCCACCACATTGAAATGGACCATCATGTTAAGCACATGTTCATGAACAGAGGTGCCTTCCTCCATTTTGGAGTTGAAAATGTATTTTAGAGCCTCGTGCTTGAGCTGTCCATACGGTTTCCGAACATCCCCCGCAGAGACTCCAATGATCTCACACGCTGAGACTATGGCCTCATACTTCTTGGCCAATACGTCACTAAGACTAGCCAAGATATAGGCTCGGGCCTTCTCACTTGTCCGTGTCGCTCGTACGCCTCTCGAACATTTCGAGCGGTGTTTAGAGCTGGAATAGGATGACAGACCTCTGTAAGGGCAAACATGAGATCCTCGATGATGAGTATCATCGTGGTCATATGTTTCCAACTCGAATAGTTGTCGCCAATTAGTTTTTCGACACTTAACAATGGAATTGTGGCTGTAACCATTTTTAAAACCGTTGTTGAAAAACGAACAAACTTTTATAAGACTTTGCTAAACCTCATTTTAATCAATTAGTTTTAGCAAAATAGT
The DNA here is from genome assembly GCF_027475165.1 of Benincasa hispida. Taxonomy (NCBI): domain Eukaryota; kingdom Viridiplantae; phylum Streptophyta; class Magnoliopsida; order Cucurbitales; family Cucurbitaceae; genus Benincasa; species Benincasa hispida. Next base: position 2,788,837 of record NC_143479.1, on the reverse strand, counting down.
TTCTAAGTACTCTAAGTGATTAAGACTTCTATTTTACAATGATGCCCCAGCAAGGCAGGACAAACGTCACCGGTGGGGTGATCAGATGCCCCTTCACTGAGATGAGACATTCTCAACCATTAGGCAAAATCAACTTTGGAACTAACCCTAATAGCCACCATTTGTTCAGTCCAGAACTGTTAACCCTTAACAATTTCGCATAAGTGTGACCCTTCGTTTTCGGCCCCAGAGTCTTGCCTAATGCGCCTACCATAGGGAAGAAGCTGATTAGGACAAGAGACTAAGTAACCTTATCCTATACATGAGATCAAATAAAGAAACGTGCAAAACTGGCATCCTATAGGAGGATACTCTTAGGGTGCCTCGAGGCAATGCGCAGAAACTTTATTCAACCTAACGAGAAAGACCGTGGGATATACTATCACAGTTCCCGCTTTCACTTACTATAAACATTCTCTCCATCCACCTTGATATTGACCTACCCAAACAACATCCTTTAGGGGGACACTCTCATGGTGCCACGAGGTCGAGGATAGGTCTCACGGTGTGGACAATAAAGGAAGAAACGCGAGAGGTTTAAATGAAGCATCAAATGCCCCAAGTACCTCTCACTAAATGTTCTACCTAGGGGTTCATTAACCTAGATGATCCGACTACTGATTTTAGTCTAAGTCATTTTAATCTACTCAAAAACAACTTTTGTCTTTGAAATAAAAACAAGTTCAAGTAGTCACATTAAAAACTTTAATGGACTATCTTTAACCTTGTATGCATGCATCAAATCTATTTAATTCACCTTTTCAGGTAGGTTCCCAGGTAGGTTGCTAATCTTAGACAAAAGGTCCCTCATTAATAGATTTGCTACACCTTAACCTTTTATTAGTCAATTTAATCCTATTAAACTGATTAAAAGATTAAAGCCTAAGGTTGCTAATCATATTAGAATCGTGATCTTAATTCTATCTCATCCAAGTTTTAAAACAATTTTAAAACCATGATTTAAACCTAAGTTGGCAACATGTCTTTCTTATTGATTTTAGTTCTAATTTATTTTTATAACTTTTATAAAAGAAACAACTAAAACATATATTGCCTCACATCGAGGTATTTATAACAATTATAAATTTAACCTATGTGTTATGCTTCATGAAATGTCCGGTCATTACTATACATAACTCTTATATATAAGTAACAACCAAGCACACATGCTTTCCATACACCCTTATACTATAACAATTATAATATAAAGATGATGCATGTCAATGCTTTATGCATGCATAAATATAACTCTTATATTATATGATGCATGAGCATGCTCTTACGTAATTTAAATCATGCTTTTCTAAATCACAACACTTATAATAAAGAGATGATGCTTGACCAATGCATAACCTAAGGTTGAATTTTTCTATATGGCATACCATATGACATATAGAGAAAACATACATCCTATGTATATTAACACAGATTAATAGATCGGGATGAACCACCTCAAAAACTGGAAAGAAAAAACTCTATCTATTACATTTTTCCATCAAGAAAACTGGGTCTTGAACTGTCGGGCGAAGCTTCTCTTCGTTTAGTAAACGCTCGCCAGGAAACGATCGTGTAGCGCACAAGACAAAAACATGCGGATGCTAAACGATCGTTTAGACGACAACGAAGCTGCAAAGCCCGATCGTCTAGATGATCACTTAACACACGAAAGGTAAACGATTTACTCCGCGATTGTATAGTCAGTAACTAAACGATAAAGCTTGCTGAGCTATACGATTGTCTAGTGTGTGCACGTAAAACAGCTCCCGAGTATCCGATACTCAACGATCGTCTACCCTATCGTTTACACGACTTGACCAACGTTTGGTCGTCTTCATCCTAGAAGAACAACAACCCTTGCTACGAAGCTTCTTCACGAATGACTCACTGACTCAAACTCTTTGAAATTACAGACTCGATTGCAGTTAATATGCCCATAAATGAAGGGGCCTTTACAATTAACACAAAATGTAAAGGAATTTAAACAAACCAGAGGTTTTATCTCAAAAACTCCATTAATCCACACATCCACAAACAATTTAACGATTAAACAGAGAGTAGACATGTTTTTACCCACCGAGAATGCAAATTCATTCTTTGCATAAATGAATTTGAAATATCAGAAATCTACTCTGATACCAATTGAAGGAACTCTTATACAAGAGTACCTCTGAGTGGAAGTGGATCTTTCCAAAAACATTGTGACAGAACTACCACATATACATTCAAACATACAGATATGCATCATACTGTAAATTACTGGCATGTTTTAAAAATAACAAACACAAGAACAAGAAAAACTTACCAGTTGAAGAACTTTTCTTCTCGGCAAAATCTCGCACTCTCCAAGGGAACAAGTGATTTCACTCTCGCTGGAATGTTAAGCTATCGTCCACCAAAACTCCAGTCGTCTACCACGAATGGCCTCCACACGAACAACAGGAAGATATTGACGACACCACCACTTGGAACCCTTAGTATTCTCGGTGTGAGAATCCAAAGAGTGAGCTCTGTTCAGATTTGGTAGAGGGGAGGAGAAAAAAAATCGTATACAACGATCAAGCAAGTGGGAGAAGGCTTAGTCTATCGTATAGACAAAATGTTTGATCGTTTAGAAGAGTGTACATGATCGTGTAGAAAATAGGCAACGATCGTCTATACGATCGTTTAGTAAATGCTCGGGCGCCAGACGATTGTTTAGAACGTAGGCAATCGTTTGGAAGATGCACGCACGTGTATGCGATCATGTAGTAAAATTCGACTATCGTATAGTCTCCAAATTTACTAAGCGATAGGCAGCAAGCACTTCATGAGCAATTAACGTGATCCTTTCAAAATGAAAAAAAAAAAATTCATTTTATTCTTCAGTTATGAAAACCAATTGAAAATTCCCACTAACACACGATTATGGAGAAAACGGCGTGCATAATTGTCCCATAATTGCCAAAATAAAATAATAAATATAATCATATTATATTCATTAACCTATAGTTTAATATCATATATAAACCATAGTGTTTTCTCCTCCACTAGATATAAATCATATTTATATCTAATTTCCTCCAATTAATGTATCTCATACATAAATTCAATCATATCATATATAATTAACCAGTTCAATTATATCATATATAATCGAACTTCCTCTTGTCAATTTGAACACTTCAAACTAACCCAAAAACTGATTCTCAACTTGAGTTTATTGAGCTACAAAGGGAACCTTATGGACCTATGGCTCGAAGCTCCAACAGTACGTGAATAGCTGACTAAACTCTTTAGCCACAAGATCCACCATCCATTAACTGTCAGACATTCCACTAAAGACCGACAGCTGAACTATTCTTACCACAGATATATTTTTGTGTCTATTGGATATAACCAATCAATAGTATGATAACCCTTCACAAGTGCTCGTAAGTACAGTTGGGCCAATTTATTGTTTTGTCTATTTAGTTATATCTAACTCCTTAAGTACCACCGATCCCTCTAATGAACAATACAACATAGTTCTGCTATGTATAGACACCTCTTGGGCCATGAGAAGGTGTGTGGCACCCGTTTAAGCCTTGGAATCAGCCCCTAAAGGAGCAATCTATCTACTTACCCTTTCCATCTTGTGTAGCTGAGTTCCCAGCTCCCAAATTAGACGAATCCCCAACGTGGTAGGTTTGAGTCGGTGACCTGGCCACTCGCATCCATGCAAATCAAAGGACCACCCTCAAAGGCAGGAGTTCCTAACTTAGTCAGGATTGAGGTCATGTTACCTATGGTCATCCTAGTGAAGTGAAGTTTCTGTCATGAACAACGTTATATAACGAGACGTTAACACTTCGTGGTCAGGTATTATACAAACTCTTTGTATAGGACGCCCCCGCTCGCACGTCCCCACATGAATGATCAAGATCAGATCATCTGTAGCAAGTTACAACACTTGTAACTATTCCACAAAGCGGGCTGTATCCATAGCATTACCAGGATAAGGTTTCCCTCCTATATCCATATACTACAGACCATTTTGATTATCACCTAAGACATGATCCACTTGTATGTCACCACATACATGCTGTTACATAATGACAACTAGGGATTTTAGTTTATTGGTTTGTGGTAAAGAAAATAAAACATCCAATGTTCAAGGACAAGTAGTGAAGAAAATATCATATATTATATATCACAAGTGTTTGTACAAAACTGTGTTTACAAACTACAGAACACAAGAGTTTAGGGCATCATCCCCAACAAACTCCCACTTGTCCTAAAACGAGTGGGGTGTACATAAAACTAGTACAAAATAATAAACTAGGGCACTAAGGCCCAGTACAATAAAATCTCCCACTTGCCCTAGTCCAGCCGCGGGCAGTCCCATAGACCCATGCTCTGAAGATGACCCTCAAACACTTTAGCTGTGAGAGCCTTCGTAAACGGGTCAGCAACATTGTACTTCGAAGCAATCTTCATAAGGATCACGTCCCTTCGATGCACTATCTCGCGAATCAAATGATACTTCCACTTTATGTGTTTGTCGCACTTGTGACTCCTAGGCTCCTTGGAGTTCGCCACAGCACCACTATGTGGAACAACTTCCAACTCTGTCAGGAACTTCCGAGAGTCCTTATCAGTTTGAAAGTCAGAATCCTATCAATTTGAAAGTCAGAAAGGTGGTGGGCCTAGACATATCTGGAACAACTTTCAGCTCTGTCAGGAACTTCTTGAGCCAGACGACCTTCTTAACAGCTTCACAAGCTGCTACATACTCGACCTCCATCGTCGAGTTGGTGATGCACCCCTGCTAAGTGCTTCACCACACAACAACTCCTCCGTTAAGAGTAAAATTTGACCTAAAGTGGACTTTCGAGAGTCCTTATCAATTTGAAAGTCAGAATCTGTGTATCCAGTAAGGATCAAATCCCTAGATCCATACACGAGCATGTAGTCCCTCGTTCTCCGAAGATACTTGAGAATGCTCTTAACTGTGGTCCAGTGACCCTGTCTTGGGTTAGACTGATACCTACTAACTATTCCCACAACATAGCAGATGTTTGACCTAGTACAGAGCATCACATACATCAGACTGCCAATGATAGATGCATATGGGACCCATCTCATCTTCTTAACCTCTTGAGGCATCTTAGGACACACGTCCTTAGACAAAGTGACTCTATGCCTAAACGAAAATAGACCCTTTTTAGAGTCCTGCATCGAGTACTTGAACAACATCTTGTTAATGTACGATGCCTGAGATAGTGTTAGCACTTTGTTGTTACGATCCCGAAAGATCTGTATACCTAGAACAAACTAAGCCTGTCCCAAATCTTTCATTTGGAATTGGGTCGCCAGCCAGTTTTTAACTGCACTCAGTAGACCTATATCATTCCCAATGAGTAGGATATTGTCTACATACAACACTAAGAAAACTGCTAAACCATTGAAGATCTTTTTGTAGACACAAGACTCATCAACGTTTTGGTCAAAGCCATACAATTTGATCACAGTATCAAACCGAATATTCCAAGATCGAGATGCCTATTTCAACCCATAAATGGACCAATTCAGTTTGAAAACTTTTTGCTCTTGACCTTGGGCATTGAATCCCTCGGGCTACACCATGTAAATGGTTTCCTCAAGATTGTCATTCAGAAAGGTCGTCTTGACACCCATTTACCAAATCTCATAATCATAATAAGCGGCAATGGACAGGAGGATACGGATCAACTTTAACATGGCAACAGGCGAGAAAGACTCCTCATAGTCGACTCCCTCCACCTAGGTATAACCCTTTGCCACAAGTGAAGGTTTGCACTTTCCCATTGGTACCCCGTTTCCGCTTGTAGATCCATTTATAACCTATAGGTTTTACCCCATCAGGCTGATCTACAAGATCCCGTACTGAATTGAAGTACATCGAATCCATCTCGAGATCCATGGCTTTGACTCATTCTTAGAGCTAAAGGCTTTACCTGCGCACCTCAAGTATGCATACTTAGGCAATAATGACACCCTGCCCGTCATTATCTCCACCGCATTAGAAGCGGAGGATGAGGTTGCCCTGTTGTAGGTGTTGAAGAAGTATACGAAGGCCATTAGTTGGACTCTAGCAAACATTTGAAGGATTAGTCCTTCATATTGCATGCATAAAATCAAGCTAGATGAGGGCAAAGAGGGCTCGATTGAGAGGCAACACAGGCTCAACCCAGCTATATGCAAAGTAGTGAAGAAAGAGATAATTAAATGGCTCGATGTTGGAGTCACTTATCCAATCTCTTATAGCAGCTGGGTGTGGCCAATACAATGCATGCCTAAAAAAAGCGGTATGATGGTTGTGGCTAACAACAAAAATGAATTGATCCCCTCTAAACTTGTCACCAAGTAGCGGCTCTGTATGGATTATCGCAAGTTGAATCAAGTGACTAAGAAGAATCATTTCCCTGTACCTTTTATTGAGTAGGTGTAGATAGACATGTAGGGAATGCATTTTTCTACTTTCTGGATGGGTAGTCTGGTTATAACCAAATCACGATAGCAGGATTAGGAAAATATGACATTCACGTGCCCCTTTGGCATCTTTGCCTTCTAGCACATGCCTTTTGGGCTCTGCAATGCGCCTGGGACCTTCCAATGATGTATGATGGTTATATTTTTGGATTTTTTAGAACAGTCCGTGGAGGTTTTTATGGATGACTTTTTCGTCCTTGGTAATTCATACAATTATTTCCTCTCCAACTTGGAAAATGTAATAAAGAGATGTGATGAAACCAACCTTGTCCTCAACTGGGAAAATGTCATTTTATGGTAACTGAAGGCATTATGTTGAGACACAAAATTTAAAAGGCAGGATTAGAAGTGGATCAAGTGAAAATTGATGCAATCGCCAAGCTACCAGTACCTGTGAATATCAAAACATTAAAAGTTTTCTAGGACACGCTGGATTCTATCAGAGTTTCATTAAAAGTTTCTCCCAAATTGCCAGACATTTGAGTGCGCTCTTGGAAGCTGGCATACCTTACATCTTTGACGATGCTTGCACCCAGACATTCAACACTCTTGGGAATATGCTCATCTCTACCCCCATCCTGGTGGTGCAAAATCGGTCGCAACCTTTTGAGTTGTTGTGTGACACAAGCAATTATGCGGTAGGAGCTGTGCTGGGTCAACGCAAGGAAAGAATCCTACATCCAATCTTTTATGCCAGTAAAACCTTGAATGATTCCTAAGAGAATTATACAACTACGGAGAAAGAGATGCTTTCCGTAGTGTTTTTTATCTATAAATTCAGAAAATATCTAGTAGGATCAAAGGTAGTGATATATATTGATCATTCCGCAATCAGATATCTGATGGCAAAGAATGAAGGATGGAGAATCAGGTGTCTGACCACCTGTCATGGCTAGAGAATAAAGAGATTTAGATAAAAGAGAAGAAGATCGAAGACTGCTTCACAGATGAAAAGTTAATGAGTTTGAATGACAAAGAACCGTGGTATGCAGATATTGTCAATTATTTGGTTTGAGCTCAAACACTGAAAACTATACATATCAACAGAAAAAGAAGCTTATGCATGATGTTGAATTTTATTATTGGGATGACCCGTTCTTATACAGACTTGGACCTGATCTTATTTTGAGAAGATGCAATCCTGAAATGGAAGTTCAGCACATCTTGGAGCAATGTCATGAGTCCCCTTATGGTGGACATTTTGAGAGTAGAGAACCGTTACTAAGGTTCTTCAGTGTGGCTATTTTTGGCCTACTTTGTTCAAAGATGTCCACGCCCATGTTGTTGGCTACGATCGGTGTCAAAGAATGGGCAACATATCAAACAAAAATGAGATGCCACTAACTTCCATCTTGGAAGTAGAATCGTTTGATGTGTGGGGCATTGACTTCATGGGTCCTTTCCCAACTTTCTGGTCATCAGTACATCTTGGTGGCAGTCGATTACATCTCCAAATGAGTGAAGGCAATCTCTTGTTCGAAGAATGATGCGGTTACTGTGGGAAAATTTTTCAAGAATAACATCTTTACCCGCTTTGGGATGCCCAATGCAATAATTAATGATGAAGGTACGCATTTCATTAATCGCATCATTTCTAACCTACTGTTTAATGTCAAACACATGGTAGTGAACGCATACCACCTGCATACTAGGGATATTCATGGGTTGGGTTGGGTTGGGTTGAAAGACTTTTTAGACCCAACCCAATTGTTCGAGTTGTAAATTTTTTCAACCCAAATAACCCTTATTAAAAAAATGAACTCAACCCAACCCAACCATGAAATATTTGGGTTGGGTTGGTTTGGGTTAATCGGGTCATTTATTTAAAATTTTGTTCTAAAAAGAAGCAAAACGTAAATATGTAAAAACTAATTTAATTATTTTTATATATTGAATTAAGATTAACAACTCGATTTCAATTTATATAGTGAAAATTTTCTTTCTATAGTGCAAAGAAACTACTTTTAAGAGTTTTTGAAGAATAAATTATTCAAAAAATATTGGAATTAAATAAAATTAAAATCAATATATATATATATATATATATATATATATATATATATATATATATATATATAATTGTGTTATAAGTAATAAAAAATATATTTTAAAGTTAATAATAAATTCGGATTGGTTCGGGTTATATTAGGTGAACCCATGAACCAACCCAACCCATAAAATTTTCATTTATTTGAATCCAACCCAACCCATAAAATTTTCATTTATTTGAATCCAACCCAACCCAAATCGCACGGGTTCGATTGGGTTAATTAATTTTTTTGGGTCATCGAATTTTTTGAACACCCCTACCGCAAACCAATAGTCGGGCGAAAGTTTCAAACCGAGAGATCAAGTCTATCCTGGAGAAGGTGGTCAACGCCTCTCGAAAGGATTTGACGCAAAGGCTGGATGAAGTCCTTTAGGCCTACCGAACTGCATATAAGACGCTCTTAGGCATGTCCCCCTATGCGTTGTTATTTGGGAAGGCATGCCATCTCTCATTGGAACTTGACCATAAAGCGCATTGGGCCCTGATGAAGTTGAACCTCAACTTGGAAAGCACAGGGGAGGCAAGAAAACTTCAACTAAATGAATTGACAGAGTGCCAGATCACCACATATAAGCTCGCCAAACTTTACAAAGAAAGGACCAAATGATGGCATGATAGCCAAATTTAAAAGAAAGATCTTATTGTTGGCCAACGAGTATTACTTTTTAACTCTCGTCTTCGTCTTTTTCTAGCAAAGCTTAAATCCTAGTGGTCTGACCCATTCATCATGCGAGAAGTTTCATGGAGCCGTGGAACTGGTAAATGAAGATGGCAGCAATGCCTTTAAGGTCAATAGTCAACGTGTGAAGCCTTATTATGGATGCTCAATTGATCGAGATAAGTAAACAATTGACTTAGGGGGCAATATTGATTGTCCGTGTTGAAGTCTCCCTGCGGTGATCTCACTTCAATCTTTTCAGGGATATCTTCTCTATCTTTACTATGTTTTCAAGATTACTTATTGGTTTGCTTTTGCTTGATTTTGCTATTTTGGACTTCTGTTTCTTGATTTCTTGACTTAACTATATTTGAAATTGCACTCTTGTCTATACGATAATTGACGAATGTTGCGATTGCTTGACGTATGCGATAGTCTTAAACATTATGCGATAATTTTAAGATCAGTCAAGTTGAACACATAGAGTGCGTGAGGTTTCTTAAGTTGAGTTCCTGAGGGCCATTAAGTGTGCCACCAGATGAAACGTCTTTTCATCTTACCTTCATTAAATGGGATGTCAGTCATTGGCATCATTACCCTAGTCGTTTACGTTTCCTAAACCTAGTGCCTATAAAAACTCTACCTTTCCCCATTTCAACTTTTATCACCTTCATCTAAACCTTAAGACCTTCAACCTCTCCGAGCACTAACCTTCCCTACAATCTTCGATCACCTCCCTCTTAAGTTATTTCCCATTTTCTCACCAAATTATATGGCTTCTCAGAAACCCAGCAACCCAAAGCCCATCTCTGAAAATGCTGGAAGCCAATCAGGCCAGCCAGGTTCTTCATCTCCACTGGTAAGCAGCCCTATTTTGATGAGGGAAATGGTGTTTTGGCCGAGAGCTGGCGAGCTCTCTGTTAGGGTTGATTCTCTAAATCTCATAGGGTCTTATAGTCTGTAATTGTACCGTACAAATATCTTATTTATCTAATAAAATATGTGATATTTTATTTGACACTTAGTTGCATTAAACTCACAAACCAATAAACTAACATCCAAGATTATCTTATAGCTTAAACATGTATGTAGAGACATATGAGTAGATCATATTTAAGTTATAACCTAAATGGTCTATAGTAGATGGATAAGGCTGAGTACCTTATCCTGGTGACACTACGAGTACGACTCACTTTGTAGTTATACAATTGTTGTAAAGTGCTACAAATGATATGATCCTGATCATTCATGTGAAGACATGTGAGTGGGAGTATTCTATACAAAAAAAATTGTATAAGACCGGACCACGAAATGCTTAGTCTTATTATATAACGTCATTCATAATAGAGACTTACATTTCACCAAGATAACCATAGGTGACATGACATAAATCCTGAGTGAGTTGTGAACTTCTACCTATAAAGACGATCCTTTTATTTATATGGGTGAGAGAGGCCAGATCGCTGACTCAATAAGCCTACCATTTTGGGGATTCATTTGTTGGGGTGCTGGAAACACAACTACACAAGAAGAAATTCACTCCTTCCCCAATGTCAGGATAAGTAGATAAATTTCTCCTTTAAGGGTTGATTTCGGGGCTTGAACAATGTGGCGCCACACCCTCTCCTGGCTATAGAGGGATTTAGTCATAGTTGGACTATGATTTATTGTTTCTTAGAGGGATCAGTGGTATTTAAGGAGTTAGATGTAACTATAGGGGCAAAACGGTGACTTTGGCCTAGTTGTACTTGCGAGCAATTTGTGAAAGGTCATCGTACTGTTGACTAGTTATATCCAATGGATACAGAAATATATCTGTAGTGCGAAGAGTGCAACTTTTTGTCTTTAGTAGAGTGCCCGATAGTTAACGGATGGTGAATAATTTAATTAAAGAAGTTTAATTAATTATTCACGTACCATTGGAGCTTCAAGCTATAGGTCCATGAAGTCCCCTCTATAACTCAATGGGAATTAATGAGAATCAATTTTTGGATTAATTAAAATTGTTCAAATTAATTGAGAGAATTAACTATTTGTGATATAATTAATTTAATCTAATTAGATATGATATAATTACTATAATGTATTTGATACATTATAATATAAATTTATTTGGGAGGAAATAAACATTTAATATAATTCAAATATTAATTATGTGAATTGAAATCATATAATTAAATTTAATATAAATGTGATTTATATTAAAAATCATTGGTGAGAGATAATTGAAACTATAGGATATATTATATTTGAAACAATATAGAAAATAGAGGTTATATGTTATATTTGATATACCATATAGTCCTTCCCACTACAAGTGAACTGCAAAGAAAAAATGAAGGGAAGTTTTTTGGAGTATCCTAAGCAACATGGAGAAGGATGGAGGATTGGCTAAAGCTAGAGTAATTAGCCAACCTATGCGGCAACAAGAAAGCCAAGCTGAAGTGGTGGTAATATTGCAAAGGGAAACCCTTGCAATCATGGATCCTAAGAAGAAAGCGATAGCAGAATAAGGGATTCATTAGAGACGTGATGGAGGAGATGGCCACAAAGAAAAAAGAAGAAGGGGAGAAAGCTGAGAAAGAATAGAAGAGAGAGGAGAAAGAAAAAAGGAAGGAAGAGAAGAAACAAAGAAAACAAGAAGAAAACGGATGAGGAATGAGGTACGATGCCGACACAGAGTTGAGTGCCCGACGATTGAGGGACAATCCACCACTGCAAAGGTGGAAGACCGTTTGTCAATGAAGCCATCTGAGCCAACAGTGCAACAAGAGGTAGAGCTTCCTAATAAATGGGTGGCCGCATTAATGGCCATACTTAGGGACGAAGAAAAAGATAAGGATGCGACAAATGCACCTCTAGTTCGTCGGTCAAAAAGTCAAGGAAAGAAGCGATTGGCTACTAGGCCAACGGTTGATGAGCAAGTGGCTAATCCTATGGTCATTTTGACAGAGTCTTCTATGGACCTGGCTAATGCGCAAAAAGCTAAGTGCATCGAGTTGGAAAAAGAATCGAATGAGAAGGAGAAGAAGAGAAAAGTGGAGCTGAAGGAGAAAGCCCGCCTAATTATCGCCTCTGGCGATTTAACACGAAGGTTACACTAAGAGGAGGTTAGCCACGATAACACAGTGAAAGAGGCAGAGATGAAAAGGAAACAAGAAGAAGATAAGCGCATCGCAATGTTTGCTGATGCGATGGTCCGAGAACTGGAGGGAAAAGAAGAGGAAGAGAGGAAAAAGAAAGAAAAAGAGGCGCGAAGGAGGCGTAACAAAGAGCTGAAAAAATTAGAGATAACTCAATGGAAGAAAAATCAAGAAAAAAAAGCAAGAAGATTAAAGGAAGAAGAGACAACGAACCCAACTCATAGTGGCTTAAGGCAAAGGAAAACAGAAGGTGGTTAAGTCATCTCCCACCAAAGGGGCACCCAAGGGAGGAAACAAAGAGAATGATGACCTACTGATGAAAATGGGATTCTTTCCAATGCCCACACCTCTACCCGACTTTGTGATAATCATCATCTTAAAGCTAAGATGGGAAGCAATTTGTCAATGCCCATCCATCGTTATGCCCAGTATTGTATGCACTTTTTATCATGGCAGTCTGCACGAGACTGCGGATGCGGTGACAAAGGGTCATGTTGTGCCGTTCAATGCCCATGACATCAACGAGCTCTATTAGTTAAAAGACGATCCTAATGCAATGGGCAACAAGTTGATCAAAGTGCCAGACGAAGAATACCTAGTGGACGCATTAAGAGTTCTGGCAAAGCCTAACTCTCAGTGGAAATATTTTGTCACTAACATCTAGACCTTGGCATCTTATCATCTGCTTCTGGAGGCAAGATTGTAGGTATACTTGGTCAAGAAGTGATTGATCCCAAAAAGGCATGACAAGACCATCTCAAGAGAACACTTGATGGCTACTTATTGCATCGCAAGAGGCATTCTCATGGATGTTAGATGCATCATCGCAAAGCAGATTGGGGGATTTTGGCAAGCCTTAGGATAAACTCTTCTTCCCATGGACTACTACTAGCCTTTGGCTTTGCGCAGGCATTAGCATGGAAGATCAGCCCATGGCAAAAGTGCATGGAGTGATCACAAACAAGATACTATGGATTTTACAGCGAAATTCCCCACACTTCTCCGAACCAGTCACAGATCCCAAGTGCCCCATCTTAGTTGACCTCAATTCCCCATAGTCTCCAAGAGCCAAATGGCAAAGACCATCGGTCAAGGATAAAGAGATTGTCGCAGAAAGCCCTGCATGTCAGGACCCTAACGAGTGCATCCAGTCTCCTCCACTACTGCAAATCCTGCTTCCCACTAGCCTTTTAGACCTTTTATCTCCTTTGCCTGAAGCCTTTGACAATCTTCTTCCTCTCATCAATCAAAATAATAATTCTCCCATTCATTCACCACCTCACTCTCCATCACTGCATCACTCACCTTCCAAATCACCGCATTCAACCATGTCCCCATCATCCAAAGAAAAATCACCTCTGCCTCCTCTCGTGTCCAATTTTCATAACCCACTTGACGTGGGCACTGGTGCATCCAACCAATTCAAATCCGTAGCTGGCGAGAACTTGTACACTCGTCGCCACTACCCCATCCACTGCTACCACTTGTTCCAGCCATCAACCTCCATGAACTCAAGTTCTTCATTGCTTAAGAGTTCCAAGCTCAGCTCGTGCCCATCCGCCAATCTCTCATCAATATGCAGTGCAACATAGCAATCCTCCGCCAATTCCAATGCATGCAAACAAAGTGAAATCATGAGTACTTCAATTTTCTAACCACCTACTTTCATGATCCATCCATTCCCCCTCATCTCCATCAACCTTTGCGCTTTTTTTATGTGCAAAACCTTGTGCCTTCTGAGCCAAAAAATGATGATCCTCCAATGCAATTATAAATTTGGGAGTTTTGTGTTTGGTTTTTGGATTTTTAGAATTAATTTTTCTTAATCTATTTTGTATTCGATTGTTATTATTTGGTATTTTAACGCAACTTCTGAAATTCTTCTTTGCTTTATGTCTTTTTATGCGCTGACGGATTAACAATTATGATGATACTTATGCTACTTTGCTAAGTTCATTCTCTAATTGTCGCACAACTTACTTAGCCTTAGTAACTTATTTAAAGATTGTCGGTCTAAGATTTTATGCACGCAAGCCTCCGCTTAAACCTCTTGTACAAATTTTTTTTACTAATTTTGTTTTCAACTTTTAAGCAATGAGGACCTTATCACTCTAAAAAATTTAGGAGTATGAGAGGTTTGAGCAAATGTGTTCATTTTACAAATTGTGTATACAATCATCATCTATTAAAAAAAAATCCACAAGTATACTCAAGTAATAAACTCTGCTATCAGCGCAAGGGAAAAAAACCCAACCTGATAAGAGTTAAGTTATGAAGGGTACTTGTTCGTAGTTAGATACTTTGCATGACAACCGTGCAGGTAAGCCAAAACTAAGGTAGGTAACCTGGATCAGCGGAATTTAATCAGTAATAAATAACCACAACTTCAATGTCTGGTAAAAGGAAACTTAGCTAAGATAAGAGTTGAGTTGAAATTGGCATGCAACCATAGTTTGATGTTCGCATGACATCCGTGGAGACAAGCCAAAACGAAGGGTGTAACCAAGTTCAACGCATTGTCTATAATTCAAATAAGTAATCGCAGGCCTTTCAAAAATGCTTTTACAAACGCATCATAAAAGGAATACAAAAGTATTTGAAATGAGTAGAAGGTTTTCTAGCATGGATTTGCCATATTTAAACTCAGAAAATATTTCCTTAAAAAGTGATCAGGCTTAAAAGAGTTGTGTAGCTTAAAAAAAGAGTGCGAGTAAGGAGCAGTCTGAGGAGTTAGTCAGCACAAAATAGAGGTGTAGAGTAAGCTTGAATTTTCTTAGCATAAGATATGCTTGAGGACAAGTATTATTCTAAACTTAGGAGTGTGATAACTTGTAGAAATACAAGTTATTGTAGCCTTTTACTTAGAATAATGAGGTTAGAAAAGCAAAATAGGCGTTAATCTTACTAGAAACTCATGCTTAAAATGATACTTGCGTTAAATACATTTGAAACCCTTACTGACTAATTATCATGAGTTAACATGTGCCAAAGTATATATTTTGAAGCTATCTCAAGATTTGTTCGCATGCACTGATCCCAATGAAGAAAAGCCGATCACATGCTTTGGGATCTCTGACATTGACCCAGTGGATTTTCTGCCTTAACTTCACAAGGTTGACCATGACAACAACATAGACATTCTCACCTACCTTATTAGTGATGGTGACTTTCCAAGAGCGGGATTGCCAAAGTAATCAGTGGATGGCACTATATATAGAGCCTTAACACGCGAGACAAAGGATCCGGATTTTGCCTAAGCTTTCCACTTAAGACAGACTTCTATGATCACAAACGAAGAATAAAGAGAGATTATCTTTTGAGAATCCTTCATCTCCACCATTCCCTCCAAGTGATGATCGGAATCTTGTTGGAGAGCTTGAGAGAGCCTCTCCACTTCATTCTGCCATCAAACACCAGTAGCCTTGACAATCACCTGTTTGAAGCAAGAGATTGCTGAAAATAGCTTTTCATTCATTTTGTTTCTCATCTTTATCAGTTGTATTATATTTTGAACTAAGAAATTATTTCATTTGTAATCGAAACTTCTAGCTTTATACATACATACATACATACATATATATATATATATATATATATATGTACGCATCATGACTACATCCATTGTCTTCTTTCTTTTTACCATCTTCTCCTTTATTGCCATGAGTAACTAATTCTCTATGGGGTAAAGGGAAATTTTGATATCATGAGCTAAGTTGAGAGTCCAAAGAGTTAACCTTGTTTGCTTAGTGTGAGACTATGAAAATGTTTGCCTATATTCACTCATAGAGTCAAGTAGCTATAACCAACTACTCGAGAGGGTAAGTAGTTGTCGAACTCACTACGCAAAGTAAGAAATGGTTTTTGAGATAGAATTAACCTTATGACTAATGCAACATCATTCATGCGTCATAGAGATATGACAAATGTGGCTGACCACCGAGAGGTGTACGATGAATAGATGATGCCATCTTGGATTACTCTTGATGTCAACTTAGGAACTTGATATTGGCTTCCCCCAAATCCTTTCTTCTCCATTTATTTTTACACACGTCAAAAGCTATTGATTATCACAGCATTCTCAGATTAAGTTTCTATCTATTCTTAGTTTGTTTAGATAGCTATAGCATAGTCTTTCTCATGTTTTCTCCCTTTATCATACATTGTTAGTTTTCGCTACAGAACATTGTATCATGTAAATCTTTTAGTTATAAATTCTCCGTGTTTGACCTTAGAGCATTCTGAGAAACTTGTGACCTTGTTATACTTGACAAGTCACGATAAAACTTGTGATAAGAGCGCATACTTGCATACATTAGTTCATATCTAGTTAGCGCATTGTCCATAGAGCTTAAGTGTATACCAAATCACATAATCACAGCAAAAGTAACAATCATAAATAAAAAATAAAAAATAAATAAAAACTTGGATGATGTGGCTCAAATAGGATTGAAGGGAGAAAGACTTTGATGGACGCGACGGAGGCAGACTGATTTTAGATCTTAAGCGGAGGCGGGCGAAAGAGTCGCTTAGGATGTGCGATGGTGACTGACTTCGACAAACGACGAGTCTGTCTACCTTGGGCAGGAAAGGTAGAGCTTCATGGACGTTGATCGGTGGACTTATGGACCTGGGTTTTCAAATCTGTGAGCCTAACAATGAACGATGACCAGTGGATCTAAGTTTTCGGATTTGGACAGCGACATAAAGATGTGAGTGGGCAGAAGAGGTAGATTAAACACAACTTAGATGTTTGACTCTGATGCCATATAAAAGTATTTTGTATATTTTTTTATTTTATATCTCGGATAGAAAAAATAAGAAGGTATTTATACACATAAAACTACCCAAAAATAGATACGTAAAATTTGTAAAATCTTCAACAACCCACTAAAACAAGCCTACAAATATTTAACAAACCAACAACCCTATAACTATTAACAATCTATTTGCTCACTACACAGTCTCACAAAACATGAGGTTATACCAATTCCCGCCCACACAAGATATTCCACAGCTCGATGACTATTTACCAGAGTTTGCACAACTCACCATCAATTCACAGAAAAACATTCTCAGGTGCAATCTGATTAGAGCCACCCTCTGGAGCATATGGATTGAACGAAACAACAGAACATTCAACAATATCGAGCAACCAGTGACTAATATGTGGGAATCTGTTATCTATTTGATGGCCTCCTGGTGTTCAAAATCTAAACGTTTTTGGTAATTACGATATTGCTTCCATTGCTTTTAACTGGAAGTCTTTTCTCTAGTCTCCTCGCTACAACTGTTTATATATACTTTTTTTATTGCAATGAAGCTCTTACTATTGGGTCCGAGATGTGATAAGGGCGCTAATAAGGTGTCAACCTAGTTGCGATGTTCCGATGTGCCTACCGATCCCATCCTCTCCCTTTAATATCTTGTTCAAAAAAAAAAAACTTAAGTATAGCTGAGTTGATCCAGTTATATAGCTGAACTGATCCATTACTGTAATTGTATTGTCATTATAGATAAATACTATGTTGTGACTCCTTATCATCTATATTAGTGAAGTTATCTTTCTTGGGCATTCTACCCCCCAGACATTGGTGTTATTCACGAACTGGGGTAACAATCTCTGATGTTCAATTTTTGTATTATTTATATTTGTTAAATGTTCTGTGAAATATTGTAACATTGCTCATAGTACAATTTAACGTGTAGTAGATATTTCTATATTATTTTCAAGGGTTTCTAAAATTCAACTTTAATAATCATGACAGGTTCATACTAATTATATCCCTATAGGGTTTTGAATGTGAAGCTTAGCTATAAAATAGTTATATTTTAGAATATAATTTTATATTGTGCTAAAAATATATATATAATTTAGAGCAGACAAACATACTGTGAAGAAACCTTAGTGGCAAAGCTAAGGACAAGCAGCAGCCTCAAACAAAGAATTATAAACTAAAAGAAAATTCTGCCTCAACTGAACCACACCATCTTTTATTTTTAAGTTGGAAATATCATTTGAAACTTGTTATATTTTAGTTCTAGCATTTTTTAAATGTCTGAATTTCAATCTATGAATTTTCATAAATTTTAAATTTAGTTCGTTTAATTTATTTATTATTAATTTTATCAAAAAAAAAATTACTTTCCATTGCTTTTTTTTCTACGATAAAAATTAATTTCGAATTAATAATATATAAGTACTAATTTTAAGATTTATTCATTTATATAAACTAACATTGAGCATTTGAAAGCACTAGAATTAGAATAAAAAGAGTTCGAGTTCATTTGTCAATATTAAAATTATTAATTATTTATTATGATTATTTTATAAATAAATATAAAAGCGAAAAGGTATATTTGCTAAATCCTTTGTTACGTTAAGAGGCAAAGAACTAGCCATAGATCTTATCTTATACTCAATGTCTCATAAATATCTTCATTTTTTATATTTCTTTCCAAAAGGCATCTTCTTTCATATTTCTTCTTATGCGTGTGCTTTGGTTTTGCTCTCTCTAGTATGTATCTTTGAATTTTGATATTTGTGTCTATTTGATTTTCAAATATTTAAAATTACAAAATTAGTCTATGAGCTTCCGAAATAATAATAAGACTGAAAGTTTAGAAATCTATATTTAAACACATAATTGAAATATATTAAGAGGATGTTGAATTGAGTTTTGAAATCTAGAGTTAAAAAGTTCGTGTTTGGAGTGCAGAGTTGTTTAAATCGAATTTATCGATGAGTGTACAAATTTCAATAAGGAACATTATTGAAGTTGATGGAATTGAGTTCTTTAATACTGACTTGCCAAACACTCCTAAAATTGAAATTTGAAAGATTTATATTATATTACACACTTTTGAATGTTCGAAAACCAAATAGATACAAACTTTAAATTTGTGAATTAACAATAGAGATTAAATTCATTGAATTACAAGTGATTCCAATTAGTTTGTTGAAGAAGGAAAAATGGGAGTATCTCTAAGTGTATGTCTAAGTGCTTAAGTAATGGTAAAGTAAAAAACATGGGGGATGCATCTTTTGCTGAGCCCCTCCAAAGATTTATATAATCATCCTCTTTGTCAAAAAGTATATACTTTAAAAAATCTTCAAATCTCAAACACACTTTCCAAATTACAAATCTACCCCTCTCCATTTATATGTGCTATCATCATCCTTTACAAACTATCATTTGAAATAGGGATAAATATGACATTTCCTACATGGAAATGGACCATTTTGGCCCAAAAAAGGGATATGGCTATCTATGAATATAAAAAAGCACCAAAGGAAACATTCTTCCTTTCTCTCTTTTCTTCTATGTATATCTCTCACTCTTTCTTTTTTTATTTTCATTTATTATTATTATTATTAAATAAAATGTTTGTGTGTGATGGTGCTTTTCCTTTTTCTTTTGAAGAAGGGAAGCACTTAGGAGGTGATTTTAGTCCAAAATAATCAACAACAACAAAATGCAATATTATTATTATTGCTCCAAAGATGAAGATGATGAAGCTCTTGTTAGGCTGTTCTACAATCTCTCCTCCTCCTTCTTCCTTGTCTTCTTCTTCCTCTCCTTCTCTTCCATTTTACTTTTCAAATCCTTCTATTTCCTTGGCTCCCCTTTATTCCCAAGGTCATATTCATAACCAAAAATCCACATTTTCACTTTTTCTATACATATAATTTCCATTATTATTTTCCCAATCTCCCTCTCTCTATATTCATCATATAAATATAATTTTTTTTTTTTGTTTATCTTTTTTGTAGAAATGAATATGAATATGAATACAACGCCGTGTCATCCGAGGAGGGGAAAGAAGAAGAGGAAGAGGAAGAAGGATATGGTAATGGAATCTACGGTAAGGTCGAAGCGATGTCTTTTCTTGATAAAGAAGCCGAAACTCGGATGAGTCGATGGCAACGCCAACTTCCAGATAATGAAGAAATATTATTAACGGACATGGAGGAGCCTTGGATTACTATGGAATCCACAGACCTAGATGACCAAATTACAACCAATAGCTCAGTTTATGAGTCCCCACAAACCTCACAACTAGATGAATATCATCATCAAGAAGATGACGATGACGATGACCAGATGCTAGAAGAACTTACGGTGAGTTTGAAATAACTTTCGAAAGTATATATCTGCATGAAGATGTGCGGTTGCACTTAACTATTACTCTTATTTTTATGTCAAAAGTGATTTCAAACTCATTTGTTGTCTGTGTAGGACTCCGAGCGGGTTGTGAGACAAGTATTGAAGGTGAATTCTTGTAGAATGTCATTGGACTTGAAGAAGAAGAGATTGGTGGAGGATAATGATAATAGAAGAAACGAAAGTTATTATGGAAATTACTTGATGAAGAAGGAGGAAGAGATTGTTGTCAAAGAGAATAACAATGGGAAATATTTGGTATTTGGAGCAAATGAATTATTGGATAGAAAAAGTAAAGAAGAAGAAGAGATATTTGGGGATTCATGCACAGTTGGGTCAACTTCAAAGAGTTCATCAGAGTGGAGAAGCTCAATAAATTGCAGAGATTCATCAGGAACTGAAGATCCATTTTCATCTTCTTCAAGAAGAAGCTGTCCCAAGTGGGAATCCTACACTGTTTTCCAGAAATATGATGAAGAAATGATGTTTCTTGATAGAATCACTGCCCAAAAGCTTCATGAAACAGGTCATTAATTTATCAACTTTTTGACCCATTTTCTTTGTTTATTTTCCTTCCACCTTAAGTTAACAAAAAGATTCTATCTCTAATCCTAAAACCAATCTAATAAATAACAAGTTTCTCTTAAGAAAACAGGGTTAAAATATCTTTTTTTATAATTTGTTTAATATAATTTTAGTCTATATATTTATCAATAAATCTAATTTATTCTCTCTCTTTCTTTTTTTTTTAATATCATTTTGGTCTTTATATTTTAGAATTTGTTAACTTTAATTCTAATTGCTAGTTTTTTTTTCTCGAAATTTTTTTTTTCTATTTATTAGCATTTTCAACTATAAATTTTGAAAATTTATTCACATATTATATTTTCTTACATAAAAATTATAACTATTATTTAGACAATTTCGATAAATAATAATTTTAAAAAACTAAATTTGACCTTCATTAAAATAGCATAAACCAAAATGATATTTTTGTATCATATAACTCTTCTTTAGATACTCACCATATCATATGAATATATTACACAAATTAATCACAACTTTACATGAATAGACACATAATTCAATTTTTTTAATAAAAGAAAGTTGAACATACACTAGCAATATAAACATACTTTTCTGAATCTTTTTTTCTTTAATAATTTATATATTCATACAACAGTTGAGAATTAAAGTAGTAAATGAATCAACTTTTATATTCAAAACCCCCTTAGCGCGATTTACTTTCTTTTTTTTTTTTTGTTTCCAACTCTTTAATGACAGAAATTAATGGGTTTTCTTTTTTCTTTTTTCTTTTTTTTTTTTATAAATTATACAGAGTCATTAAGGTCAATTAAAATGTGCCCAAGATCAATATCAGAGAGAATTGTTTATAAATTGTCAACAATAAACAAGAAAGGTTCAGATGTGAAACAAAATCCATATCATGAATTGGAAAGTGCTTATGTAGCACAAATTTGCTTGACATGGGAGGCTCTTAATTGGAATTACAAGAATTTTGTGAACAAGAAACTAAGTAGTTGTAAAAGATCAGATATGGATAATGGATGTCCAGGCAAAGTTGCTCAACAATTTCAACAATTTCAAGTTCTTCTTCAACGTTACATTGAGAATGAACCTTATGAACATGGCCGTCGACCTGAGATTTATGCTCGTATGAGACTTTTGGCTCCTAATTTGCTCCAAGTTCCTGAATTTATAGGTACCATTTTTTTTTTATTATTATTATTATACTATCCTCTATCTACTATGCTACATTCATATTGTCTTTGGAGGAAGTGATTTTAAAATAGATTAATAAACTTATTTTCTCTTAATTTCTTATGATGCTAGTAAAAGAGTTGAGTCCTTAGTCAATTACTAAATTAAAAATTAAGCAAGAAATTTAGAAAAAAAAAAAGTATTTATAGATTTAATATTCAAAAATTAGAAACTAAAAATCAAATGGCAATCATACTAAGACTTGACATAACTCTTTTCATTTTTGTCGCATCCCGCTCAAATTATACTACCAAACCTAGGACTATGCGTAAATGTTGAGATGATGATTTCATCAAATAGTGTGTGGTGGGGCACACTTTAATTTGTGGTAGTTTAAACAAATTATTAGGGAGTATGTTTTTTTTTTTTCCATTTTTCCTTTTTTCTTCTTTTCAGATGTGGTATCTTCGATTTTTAGGAAAAATGCTACCAAAATTTGTAGTAATTTTTATTGAGAACATTCTTTTACTATGCCCCACGTATTTCGAAAAACATTTTTAGAGTGATAATGGAACATTCCACACATCAGTTAGAATATATATTATCAGTTTGTCATGTTTTAGATTAGGTAGGGTAATCTGAGGTGGAGTATGCGATTTTAATATAATTTATACGATAATTAAAGTGACTTTAGAAATAAATAATAAAAAAATACTTGTAGAAATTTTACTTTACTCACAAAGGTACTATTTTCTTAACAATGTAATAGTTCTATCAAAAGTAGCTAAAATGCTTTTTATTTAAAAACACATCTCTTTTTCTTTTTTTGGAGTCGCTTTCACTAGTTGATTTTATATATATAATCTCCATTGATTAATATATAACACACAATATTTTTTTATTATTATTAAAATATCATTTTAACCTATATATTTTTGCATTAGATGGTATAAGTTTAGTCTTTGTATTTATAATAAATTTTAAATTTAGTCCTTGAAAGTATATGGATGAAAATTAGATTGTATAGTATTTAGCCCTTTTCTTCCATGAATGTTATTTTCTTTCTATGATTAAAGTAATATGAATTATCACATATTAAATTAACTCATAATGTGCGTGTGGATTTGAACTTTAATTTTGAAGATTCAGAAGATGAGCAAATAAAGGGGGAAGGAGGAGGTGGTTATGGTTCAAGAATATCCTCACCATCTTTTCTAATGATAATGGAAGATGGAATAAGAACCTACATGAATTTCCTCAAAGCAGATAAAGAGAAACCTTGCCAGATTGTAGCTTCATTTTTCAAGAGAAAAAAAAGGGCTGCTGTTGATCCAACTCTCCTCCAACTGATGAAGAAAGTTAACCAAAAAGTAAGTCAAATTATGAATAATTCTATATATATATTCAAGTTTTAGATCATTCCTTTACTTATTGATTATATAAATACTCAATTTGATTTGCAATTGGTATATGTTTTTGAAAAATTCAGAAGAAGATAAAGCTTAAAGACCTTCGTCGTGCTGGGAAGTGCTTGAGAAAAAGGAAGCTAAGCGTGGAGGAAGAAATGGAGATTTTGATGGCTCTTATAGACTTAAAAGTGGTTTCAAGGGTTTTAAGAACTGTGGATTTAAGCGAACAACAACTCCATTGGTGCGAGGCCAAAATGAGCAAAGTTAGGATTTTGGATGGGAAACTTCATAGAGATTCCTCACCACTTTTCTTCCCAGCTCATTGAGTATATCATCAATCAAAAAAATAAAAATAAAAAGCTCTCTCTAGCTCATATCTCTTAATTTTATCGAGACCTCACCAAAAAAGTTGATATTTTTGTTGCTTTGGTGAGTCAGCTATGGAGGAAAAGTGAATATCCTTAGGACATGAATGTGCATGGGAACACAAAATTCAAGCAATAAAGCAAGAAGGGTTTGTTTTGGATCATGTGGTTATATATATAAATATAAATATAACCAAAATTTAAAGTGAAGCAAGAAGGGATGAAAGGAAAAAGGCAGCAAAAACATGTTATGAAAGAAGATGGGGACAAATTGAAAAGACAAGATAACTTTAGTTTTTGCCCCCTTTTTTTTTTTTTTTTTACTTTAACTTTTGAGTTAAGGTTTATTTTAATTTTGAATGATGGAAAAAAAAAAAAAAAAAAAAAAGGAGAATTGATGGATGGGTTGTTTCTTCCTATATTACATTTAATGGGTGTAGTTGGAATAAGAGTGAATGTATTGCATAGTTTTTATAGATTATTTAGTTCTTTCTACTTTTTAGGGTTTAGCAAATAGAGAGGGAATAAAAATGGCTTAAGTTTTCAATAAGGGATTGATAGTCAATCATGTTATGTTTTTGTTTGGTGATTATTATATAATAATTTTCGTATTATTGTATGGAATTACTTCCTCATTGCCTCTTAATGTTTTTATCTTTTATTCATTTTCATCTTTAATTTTAAATTAATTTATCTCTTACTATCCTTGTTGATTTTTACTTTTTTAAGTTTGAGAGTATAGATTTGCAAAAACAAGTTTTGTTTTTTGGAACAAAAAGTTTAGTGAAAATATAAATGTGGTTGACCTAGCTATATATCCTTTTGAAAGTTGTTTTTTCTTATTGTTCTTTGTTGTGTGTTGATGAATATGACTTTTTGTTTGTTTGTTTATTTTTTTTTATTGTTATTTGAGAGAATGAAAGTTGTCTTTTAAGTTAAAAGAATGAAAATTCTATTATAATTTATAAAGTATTATAAATGTAATATATATTATAAAGGAACAAATTTGGAGGGAAAAAAATACAACTATTTTTAAATAAGCAATATATAGATTTTAGATAGCGTTCTTTTTAATTATACAAGAATTAAGAGGAAAAAAGCTCTTGAGAAATTATAGAAGAAAATTTAATAAACACCTCGTGTTCTAAATTTGTTAAATATTTTATGAGCAATATTTGTGTACGTACTAGCTAAATTTTACTCACATTTTTGTAATTTCAATCCGACCACGCATAAACCAAATTATAAAAAGGGGAAAAAATATTATGTGGCAAACTGTGATTAAGCCACCGAGTTAGAAATATATATATATATATATATAATATATATATATAACAATAATAATAATAAATAATGGGTGTCGAACTATATTTCCTCTCTTATTTCAGAGGAAAAAGAGCAAGGCTTTTAAAAAAAATCAAACAAAAAAAAAATATCCCTTTATACCCCTAAATTTGATAAGGAATTGTATTAATTTAAATTTTAAAACTAATAAATTTATATATTCAAATCTTCTATCCATTTACACTCTTTATTACATTCCATTTGAAAATATCTCATGTAAAACTTATAATTGCATCAATCAAACTCATGAACTTTAATAGATGAATTCAATTTATAAAATTAACATTTGAAGAAGTCTACACATATTCAAGAATTAATGTACGAGTAATCTTCAAAGAGTAATCGTAATGAATGGTCTAAATTAATTGGTGTATGAATTATAAGTTTGAAAGTTAATTGACTAAAATTATAAGTTTCATATAATATTGATCAAACGACATTTAAACGAGGGTGTCAATTAATAGTAAGGAAAGATCAAGATTTAAATTAATACAATTATTAGCTCAAGATTTTTATTGATACAACCTAAAAATTTACCCATACTGATTGATAATTGCTTTAATTGTGTCAAGTAAGCTAATCATGGATCAAAGTGAACTTAATTTAACAATATTAGTATGATCTTTTTTAAAGATTGAAAGTTCGAACTCCATTGCGATTGTTATACTAAAAATATAAGGGAGGTACTCATAGAGTGATTATATTATATTGGAAAGCTCTAACGATATTTGGATATTTAGTGTGAGAAATTTCAAATTCTCTCTTTTTTCCCCCTTTCTTGTTCTAATAGAAATCTTAGAAGTAATGGGCCACGGCCCAAAGAGATATGTTGGATCCATATTCACCAAATACAAACCACGAAGCCCATTTAATACTTTGAAGATTTCCTTCAAAGAGAATTTTTTGAATTAATCTTTGGAAAATTATCATGGGTGGCGAAATAAAAATGTTAAAAAAAAAAAAAAAAAAAAAAAAAGAGCGTTATACAGCTTTTTAAATACCGAAACCAACTTTTAATTTTTGTTTAATATACATGTCATTTTTTTCCTTTTTAACCATCAATGTTTTTATTTTTATTTTCCCTTTAGATTTTAGCCTTTGGTAGTCGTACATATCGATATATGTCATTTTAGGCATATCAGTTAATTAATATACCTAAATATCAAATTTTGACTAATGTCTCATGTATGTATATTTTTAATTTTTGAATCTTATTTCATCTTCCAATCATCATCTTTCTTCTTTCTTTAACATGATCCCGATGCACTCGTCACACATGTATTTTTTAAAATTCTAATCGTCGCGTATTGTATTTTATTTTTGTTTCAGTTCCATTATAGGAGATCTTTGTGTTCCTTTTTAATGTTCTTTTGATGATTTACTATTTTTTTCTCTAATTTAGGTTTTGATGAATGGATCTTTTTTATTTTAATTTAAGATTTAATCTTTTCATTTACTTTAAATTTGGTATATTTGTACTATATTAACAACAATCAACATATCAAGTGTATCGACGATAAATCTAACAACAATCAACCTTCAATTAGTTACATATTTTGAAGTAAAGCGGGTGTGTTTATTTTATTAGCATGATATTTTAAATATATAGGCAATATATTAGATATAAGACATGGTGCATTAATCATCAATAAGTAGATACTTGATGTAAGACATGAGTGACTTAGTAGGATATCTAATAGCATTCAAGTATATTAACAACAAACAACATTCAATTTGTATCTGAATTATTTTGAAGTAAATCATATGTTTCAATCTATAAAACATGATATTCAAGTGCATTAGCAATATATTAGTAATAAGATATGAGTTTATCAAATATCAAACAGTAAATATATTAAATAAGACATGAGTGTATTAAGAATATATTTAACAACAATGAACATTCAAGCACTAACTTATTTTTGAAATAAAACATGCGTGTTTCATTTTATAAGCATGATATTTGAGGTGTATCAAAGATATATAACGATAAAAGAATGAGTGTATCAAACATCAATTAGTAAATACTTGAAATAAAACATGAGTGTATCATAACATCAATCAACAAACTTACAAATATTCGAAGTGCATCAACCAACTATCAAGCATCAATCAACAAAATACAAATATTCGAAGTACATCAACAAACTATCAAGCATCAATCAACAAACATACTAAAATTTCAAGTGTTTGCACTATCAAACATATTAATACTTGCTATGGGCTTTTTTAAATATAAAAAAAAAAAGTTTAAAATATTTGTACTTTACTATAAAGTTCCAATTTTAAAATATTTGCTATGAGATTTTTGGAACTTTTATAACAAAATGTAAATATTTTTAGGATTTTTCTATTTATAAGAATTTTCCTACTTGCTACCCTATTTTATCCTTTCTTTTTTTAATTTTTATTTCTCCTTTCAATAAGAAATTAGGTCTTTCCTGACGAAAGTTTTCCCGATGCTAAAAATGGGTCTGGAAAAACCCATTTTTTCTGAACATTTTTTTTACATCGAAAAAATAGGATATCCCAACAGTGGTTTCAGTGGCATCGAGAAAAAAAAAGATATTCTCAACGCCATTTTCTAGATTGACGGCATAAAAAAGGTGGGGAAAAGAATTTACGCCTCTCATGACACTATGGTTCAGGTGTCGGGAGAAAGTTCACGGTGGAGGGGAGGCGTCGAGCCTTAAATTTTTTTAAGGCTCTCCCATCGGAGAATCAATTTTTCCCGACGCCATGTAAGGCATCAGAATAGGGTGATTTAAAACCCTAAGTTTTACCTCATTATTTTTTCACTTCTCACTTCTTCCACCCAAAGCAATTCTTTTCCTTTCTTCTTCTGCAGAAAAAGAACGTGCTTACTGCTGCCGATCGAGAACCCACGCCCCTGCTGCTGCTAGTGCTTCACGCCTAACACATCTCTACTGCCAGTTAGCTTCAAGCCCAACACGTCCGGTGCTTCACGAAGTTGAGCTACCACTTGCTGCCGAAGCAGACCGGAGCTGACGTCGAACCCACCCCAATCGGATCAAGAACCCACACCCCTGCTATCTTTCTGTCTTTTCTTGGATCGTTCTCTTTGTATCTAACTTTTCTCCTTCATATCTGTATTGTTGAAGACAGAAGTCAAAAATTAATATGTGAAAGCAATCTGTAAGGATCAGTTTTATAACTAATTTGTAACTAATTTTCATTCTCACATATAAAGCTCCAGATTCTTATTAATGAGCTAGAGAGAATAAATTAGTGAAATGAGAACTTAGCTTTCTGTATTGTCTTCCTATATCTGACCCCCTGAATGAAATTTGCTCCCACCTTCACAGTGGATGATAACTTATTTATATACATTTAGAAATGTTCATAGTTTAAATTGATATTATGAAAGTTCAGAGTTTAAATTAATATACTTAAGAAAGTTTAAAGTTTAAACTAATATAATTATTAGTTTAGGATATAAATTGATATAAATCCTAAAGTTCAAAGTTTAAATTGATAGGATCCCAAAATTTAAGTATATAAATTGATATTTGCTTTTTTAGTTAATTGATATATTAAATTCATTAATGAAGTATATTAAAGTCACTTCGAAAAGGATGTGTACGTTTTTTCTTTTGCACTCAGAATTGATGATATTTTTTTAAATTTTACATTTTGAATTGGACTCTGCTAGATTGGGTTGCCATTTTTTGTTGCTATTACAAAATTAAAAAAAAAAAAAAAAAATGATGACATGGGCCTAATTTTGCAGCAATTTTTTTTTTTGGCTAATTCTGCAATGTTCTCTTAATCTATTCAATATTTACAAATATTGGCAATAAGATAAAGGACAAATTCAAAAATAGGTAGTTGCAAGCCTGACAAATTAAATTATAAAAATTAGACCTATATTTACACAAAATAAAATTTTACAAACTCAACCAGACTAGTGAGTCCAACTCAATTTAAATGAGACATTAAAACTGAAAAGTCGAGAATACTCTCACTGATTCACGGACTTACGTATGCAATTTGATTGCTATGTGATTCGTATGTAATTGCTATCTAATTGTCATCGGATTATCTTCTATTTTTTGTCAATTAGTTAGACTTCTAATAGTCATCTGATTACCTTTTAATTATTATCTGATTACCTTCTATTATTTGACATGTAGTTAATAGTTTATGATATTGTCATCTGATTACCATCTATTTTTCATCTAATAACTTTCTATTATTTGACACATGGTTAGTTGTTTGTGTCATTGTCATCCAATCATCTTCTATTCTTTGACTAATAACTTTCTATTATTTGACACATGGTTAGTTGTTTATGTCATTGTCATCCAATCATCTTCTATTCTTTGATACATAGTTGTTTATAATATTGTCATCCGAATGTCTCATGATTTCCTTCTGATTATCATCACCTTCTAATCTTTGACACATAATTAGTAGTTTTTTTATAGCATCATTTGATTACCTTCTATTTTGTCAATTAGTTAGTAGTTTTTTGTTGTCTTTGATTGCCTTCTTTTTTTTCTTTTTTTTTTTTCTCACATAGTTAGAGTTTTAAATTAGGTATTGATACGAAAAAGTAAAAAATGCTCTCACCAATTCAGTGACTTCCGCCTAAAGTTTGATTGTTATGTGATTGCTATGATCGTTATATGATTGCTGTCTAATTACTGTTTGATAGTTAGCTAATGATACTTATTTCTTCCCTTTGCTTCCTCTTGTTTCTTTTAAAAAGAAAAAAGATAATTAGTCAATGATACCAATTGTTATCTTATTGCAATTGATTACTATCTGATATTAATTCTTAATGTTACTAAATACAGTTTGATAATGGTTGCTATTTATTACTATACGATATTGGTTGTCATCTGATTGCTATCTTATCTTGATTGCTAATGATACTTATTATTTATATGATTATTGTTTGATTGCTATTTGATATTATTACTTATTTGATTGTCAATAATATTGATTACAATCTGATTGTTGTTTGATTATTATCTGACGTTGATTGCCAATTATGTCTATTATTACATGTCACAATTAGACATCAACTACAATACATCCAAAACAACGATCAACCCGTAAATCAAAATCCTAATACAAAACACATCCACAAAATTGTAAGAGAAAACCATACCCCAGAGTTCCAAAAAATATTACAATGCTAAATCATTAAACCATATCACATATGCATATACAAAATCATTAACCAAGATAGTGGAATTCAGGCACATACTGAAGGGAAAACTTTGTACAACATTATCCAAACTCAGAACACCAGAAAAGATATAACAAACTAGGAGTTGTTTGTATTGTTAGTTTCTACTGACTTTTAGGAGTTCGAGTTTTTGGTTGAGTTCTTCTTCCTCTAATCCCTAGTTCTTTTGTTCTTCAACCTTGATCTTGTAAGCAATCAGAACCTGTAACAAACTAGGACTAATCAAGATCAAGGATGATTGTCGCGAAATTAGGATTTTTATTTAAGTGAATTGATTAGTATAAGAGATTTTTAGAGTTGATGGATAGAAAGTATTTGATAGTTACTTTGAATATAAGGTATTTGCTTATTTCGTGAAAAAAAAAATGAGTTATTAATTATAATTAATATTCTTGATGATTCATTTGGGTGAAAATTAAAGTCTAATTTTTCTACTTTTCAATATTAATTTTTAATTATATTTTTTTAGATTATGCATCTCTTCGTTAGTTTTGATTGCGTCTAATATTATTTTAGATAGTATTTTTTTAATTAAGGTTAGATTTTGGTTGATTAAGTTTGTTAGATTTGTTTTAAAATATTGGTTTTCTTTTTCAAAATACACCATAGTTATATGGTTGTAGAGGTATTTATGTTCATTATTAAAATTTAAGTAGTATTAAATTAGTCATTATGTCATTATCACAAAGAAATATATATTGGTCATTTTTCTAAAACGTTATTTTGATTTGACCATTTGTCCAATCATCCTAATTATTAAAAGTAATCGTCTCGCAACCCAAATATATATATTGAATCTAAAAGTCCATTTATCTTCCTCAAATACAAATTTCTATTTTGATTTGACCATTTGTCCAATCGTCCTAATTATTAAAAGTAATCGCCTCGTAGCCCAAATATATATATCGAATCTAAAAGCCCATTTATCTTCCTCAAATACAAATTTCCTTAAAAAGATTTTCTTAAGTAATATTTTTAAAATTTATAAGTAATGACAATACGATAAGTAAAATATAAAAATGGGCGGATTATTAGGGAAAAAAAGAAAAAGGGTACAAAGATGAGACAAGTATGGTCACTTTTGTTTCCATGTCCTGGGTTTGGTCTTAATTTTTTAAATAGAAATAGACAATTAGAATCCCTTAATATAATAACTTTGACTTTATTAATGAATATTCAAATTTATTCATCAAACTCAATCATGTTAATCTGCAACGTCTTGATTTTCTCACCTCATTTTCTTTTAAAATATGGTATTCGAATCAAATTTGCACGTTCATCCAACTAATCATACATGAATATTATATATCATATATGATAGATTAATTTTTAAACTTTAAATTCATCGTATAATTTTGTTCTTAAGTTATTTTGTGTATGGTATTAAAATCTACCTTTAAAGTAATAACTAAAATTAAAAGAAAAAAATTAACTAACATAAATATAGTTTAATTAACCCAAAACATTTGTTATCGACCTGGACATAAGATTTAGTACTTTCTTCCATAAAATAATTAAGGTGGGAAATGAGTTTTTGTGATTCCAATGTCTATAAAGTATTAAAAGAAATAAAGAAAAGGGAGAGGCAAATGCGAGACACAATGATAGTGTTTATAAACATTAAATTTAATTGTAAAATTTTTACTAGGAAATATATATATATATTGCTACATGCTTTTCAGTTCAATTTGCTTTCCCTTTACCAACTTAATCCAAATATCTATTATATTTAAATTATTCACTAATTAAAACATAGTAAAATGAGCATAATTTTAATGAACTAACATAAATTTGTGAAGGTTAGATGTTCGATTTTTTCATTTTTGTTTTACACAAACCTAATTAAAGTGGTAAGTTTCAATCCAAATTTTTATTCAAAATTTCAATCGTGCTAAAATGGGTTGATTTCATCAAATGTTATGTTTGCGAAGATAAGGACCTTCTCAAAGGGATTCAGGCAGACATGTTGAGGTATGGGTCGATTGCTCAAATGAGTACAGAGACTTTGAACAAACTTGTAGCTCGAAACCAACAATATTGACATTGCGGGATATATATAGTGAAAGAAAGTAAAAGTTTGATGAAAATCTGAAACATAAAATGAATTTAATTGTGTAGATTAAATTCATTGTTTATAAACTTTCGAATTGAATTGAAACTTCAAATTAACATGATGCTTTATGTATAAATTTAGTATGTATGAAAGTTAAATTTGTACTTTTTCAATTTGAATAAATTATGTTTGATTTTTATCAAACAACAACTCAATTGAGTTAAATTTGACAAATATTTCAATTTTTATATTTATTTGATTTTATTTCGTAATTTGGAGAGTTACCAAGTTGCTAGCCTAAAAATAGCAACTTGGTTCTTCATTTGCAGCTTCCCATCCCAAATTGAAGAATTCTCTCCTTTCTTTATTTCTTTCTTTTGTTCTTGAGTTAAGTTGAGAGCAAGTATCTAAGAGATCTGTCATATTTGAGTAGTTCAAGGTTATAGTTCTATCAGAATTAGTCGGTGTATCCTATTAAGACGATTGTTGTAGTCTGTTTGCAACCTGTGCAAAATGAATAATTGTGTTCAAGATAGCGCTTATCAGAAGCATGTCTCGACTACATTTTGAGTCTCCAAAGGTTTTGAAATTCTTTCAAGTTTTGGTTATTTTCATATCTAAGCCTTATTACACTATCTGCTTTCGTTTGAGTTTGAATATCATATATTGAGTGTATTGTTTCTAGTAATTGAGGTGTAATCAGTTTGCTAGTATATTCAGCTTTATATATACCATTTTCCTCCAACAATCTAAAGATAGTTAGTATATTTGAACTAATGGCTGTGAACTCCTCCACCAATGTCGCTACTTCTACCATCAATGGATTGCCCATTGTTAAACCTCGTGCTGAAAAACTAGAGAAGTTCAAGAGAGACAATATCAAGAGATGGCAACGTAAGAGGATTTTCTATCTCACCACACTGAATCTTACTCATATTTTGAAGAAAGATTGCGCAATTATCCCGCCATAAGTTGTAACTCTTGAAACAAAAGCTGCAAAGCAAGCATGGATGCATTCGGACTTCATTTGCTGTAATTATATACTTGTTGGTCTTAAGGATACTTTTTATAATGTCAATTACAATGGCTACAATACAATAAAACTATTGTTGGAGGCATTAGACAAGAAGTCAAACTAGAAGATGCTGGTACTAAGAAACTCTTTGTGGAAAAATTCTTAGATTATAAGATGATCGATACCAAGTTGATAGTCAATCAGATGGAAGAATTGCAAATTATCATTGGTGATTTGCAAAGTGAAGGATTGGACATTAGTGAGCCACTCCAAGTTGTATTGTGATTGAGAAGTTATCTCCTTCCTGAAAGAACTTCAAATGCTATCGCAAACATAAGCGAAACGAGTTATCTATGCAGAACTTCGTGGAAAAACTTTGTATAGAAGAGGATAACATAAAAGAAGATAAAACTCCGCTAAAAGTTGAAGCCAAGACTCACATTGCTGAAACTTCAAAATATAAACCCAATAAGCATAATTTCAAGAAGAAAAATGTGAATCATCGGTCAAGGAATGATGTTAGCAAGTGCATTCAAGGTAGTTTCTAGGTTTGTGGTAAGAATGGCCATAATGCTGCAATGTACAAGTACAAGAAGGGACAAAGTTCCAACAATCAAGACAATGTCGTGGAAAATGGCGATTTAGTTGTCGTCATTA
This sequence comes from Benincasa hispida, assembly GCF_027475165.1. Lineage (NCBI taxonomy): Eukaryota > Viridiplantae > Streptophyta > Magnoliopsida > Cucurbitales > Cucurbitaceae > Benincasa > Benincasa hispida. The sequence goes on along the minus strand of NC_143479.1, from coordinate 2,754,513 downwards.
TGAGATAAATATGGCTTCAAACACGAAAGGTTGGTGGATCGATACAGGTGCTACTAGGCACATTTGTAAGGACAAGTCATTGTTCGTTACATATGGGAAGCAAGATGGTAGTGATAAGTTGTACGTGTGAAATGCTTCAACTACCTCAGTGGAAGGCAAGGGGAATGTCTTGCTGAAATGGACTTTTGGAAAGACGCTTACACTTATGATGTATACCATGTGTCAGAAATTCGAAAGAATCTAGTGTCAAAAATCCTATTTAACAAAAATATGTTCAAACTTGTATTTGAGTCAAATAGATTTATTTTGACAAAGGAGGGTATGTATGTGGGAAAAGACTATCTAAGTGATTGCATGTTCAAACTGAATATACTGGCATAAATATCAAAAAATAATAAAATCATCAACTCTTCTGCTTATATTGTTGAGTTGTGTGATGTATGACATTCTAGATTAGGACATGTCAATTATCGTTCTTTAAATAGAATGGTAAACCTAGGACTATTACCGAATTTTAATATTGATAATAGACACAAATGTGAAGTTTGTGTTGAATCAAAGTTTACTAGAAAGTCATTTTTATCTGTGGAAATAAGTAATGAGTTACTTGATTTAATCCACAATGATGCATGTGACATGAAAAGTACTCCTACACGAGGTGGTAAGAGATACTTTATCACATTCATCGATGATTGTTGTAAATATTACTATGTATATGTATTACACAATAAAGATGAAACCTTTACTGTTTTTAAATCATATAAGGCAGAAGTTGAAGATCAACATGAAAAGAAAGTAATGGTGTTGATATCAGATAGAGGTGGTGAATATGAATGATCATCACTTTTGTGAATTTTATGAAGTTAATAATATAATCCTTCAAACTACAACACCTTATACACCACAATAAAATGATGTAGTTGAAAAAAGAACCAGACTTTAAAAGATTGGTTAATTGCATGTTAAATAGTTCGGGTTTACCTCACAATTTGTGGGGGAAAGCTTTGCTGTCAACAAATTTTATACTAAATAGAATTCTACATAAGAAGACTAGTAAGTCGCTTTAAGTGTGGAACGGAAAGTTACCCTTATATAAAATGCTGAAAGTGTGGCAGTGTTTGGCAAAGGTACAAGTTCCTTTACGAAAAAGGACCAAACCTGGGCCTAAGATAATTGATTGTGTCTTATAGACTATGCAATGCATAGTGCTGCTGATAGCTTCATGATGATTAAATGAGAGATATCTGATATCAATAATAATAGCAAATGGAATCTATTGAAGCAGATTCTTTAATCCTTTAAAGGGGGAAGGACATAAAATTATTGGTACCAAAAGAATTAATGAAGGTAGCTTTTTGAAAGGTCAAGACGATCAGAATATTGAGTCTGAACCTAGAAGAAGCAAAAGAGCTAAGAAAAATCCTTCTTTTGGACCGAATTTCATAAATTATATGATAAAAGGTAAGCCTCAGACTTTTTAAGAAGTTGTCTCATCTCCTGATGCACCTTATTGGAAGGAAGCTATCAATAGTGAGCTAGAATCCATTTTATAAAACAATACATAAGTATTGGTTGATTTACCTCTTGGAAGTAGACCATTTGGGAGTAAATGGATATTTAAGAGAAAGCTAAAGGCTGACGGCACTACTGATAAGTACAAAGTCTGGTTTGTAGCTAAAGGTTTTCGCCAGAAAGAAGGGCTAGATTTCTTCGATAACTATTTTCCAATGACGAGGATTACATCTATAAGGATGTTAATTGTAATAGCAGCTTAACAAAATTTGGTACACCAAATGAATATAAAAATTACATTTTTAAATGGAGATATAAATGAAGAAATTTATGTGGAATAACCTGAATGGTTTGTTGTTAAAGGACTTGAAGACAAAGTTTGTAAACTTGGTAAGTCTTTGTGCATTGAAACAAGCACATTAACAATGGCATGAAAAGTTTGATCACACTATGTTATCAAATGAATTTAAGACAAATAAGTGTGATAAATGCGTCTATGTTAAAATCATAGATCAGGAGTATGTCATTGTTTGCTTGTATATGGATTGTTAATAATGGGCACAAATAGAAATGTTATTGATTCCATTAAAAGGATGTTGAAATCAAACTTTGATATGAAAGACCTTGGTCTTACTGATTTTATCCTTGGAATTCAAATTACAAGAAATCCAAGTGGATACATACTTTCACAATCTCATTATATAGAGAAAGTACTGAGAAAATTTGATCATTTTAAGAGTAAGTTGGTTGTTACTCAATTTGATCCAAAATTTAATTTGAAGAAAAATAATGATGAAGGTGTCTTCTTTAGAATTTTCTAGAGTTATTGGTAGCTTAATGCACAAAATGAATTGTACAAAACCTGATATTGCCTATTCAGTAGGAAGGTTAACAAGATACTCCAGCAATCCCGGGTATGATCATTGGAATGTGTTATCAGAGTTCTAAGGTATTTGAAGTACACTCTAGACTATGGATTGCATTATATGAGGTATCCACATGTATCAAAAGGATTTAATGATGCTAATTGGACTTCTGATAGCATGAAAACTAAATCAACAAGTGGGTATATTTTTACCTTAGGTGGAATAGTTGTATCATGAAAATCTTCAAAATAGATGTGTATAGCATGTTCTACTATGGAATAAGAGTTTATAGCTCTCAATAAAGCAGGGGAAGAAGCTTAATGGCTCTGAAATTTTCTTGAAGATTTTTCGTTGTGGCTAAAGCCTGTAAGTGCAATATGTATTTATCAAGAATAATGTCTATAATGGCAAGTCACAATATATTAGAAGCAGACATAATTTGATAAGATAATTGCTATCTAATGGAATAATTTCTATTAATTATATGAAGTCGAAAGAGAATATTGCAAATCCTTTAACAAAAGGATTGTCAAGAGAGCAAGTCACATATACATCGAGGAAAATGGGGCTGAAGCCTATGAAATGAGTTATCTGGTGATAACCTAACCTAGTTGACTGGAGATCCCAAGATCTAGATTCAATAGGCAAACTAATTGGATAATTCATGGTTGACACACTAAGAAACTTATAGTTTCTTCCCATTTCTATGATGTTCTAGAGTGTATGATTTATTGATGTTGATATTGATATCTTGTTTTACAAGAGGAGTAGTGACAAGATGCTCTTAATCAATATTACCCATATGAGAATAGAAGTTAGGTCTCTTTTATGAGAACTTTTTAAATAGCTTATGTTCTTTAAAGCTCTCATGAATTCAGGATTTTGTCTAGGACCAAAATGGATACAAACATATAGAGTCGAAGATACAAGACGAGTTTTCTGTGATATCTGTTGTCTCAACTCACCAATGAGAATGATAGTTTTAGAGCTTCGTCTAACTATTTTTTTTAGTAAATTCAATGGATATTCACTAAGGAAAGTTCAAGTCTAGAAGACACCTTTGCTGATGCATAGCTTGTCTGTTTGCTCTCAATAGTTTTGTTTGATTTTTCTCACTTTCTTTCATGTGGGGGATTGTTGGATATATATATTAAAAGAAAGTGAAAGTTTGATGAAGATTTGAAACATAACATGAATTTAACTGTGTAGATTAAATTCATTATTTAGAAACTTTCAAATTAAGATGATATTTCATGTACAAATTTAATATGTATGAAAGTTAAATTTGTGGTTTTTTCAATTTGAATGAGATATGTTTGATTTTTGTCGAGTAACAACTCAACATCCCTTTCTTAGCAGCAGGATTAGCAACTCCCGAAAAATTCCCTCTATCGTGACTGATTCACCTAACGTCACAATTTTTGAATTTATTTGATTTTATTTTATAATTTGAAGAGTTACCAAGTTGTTAGCTTATAAGTAGAAACTTGGTTCTTCATTTGTAGCATCTCGTTCCAAATTGAAGAGTTCTATCATTTATTTCTTTCTTTATTTCTTTTGTTATTGAGTTGAGTTGAGAGCAAGTACCTAAGAGTTCTGTCAGGTCCGAGTAGTTTGAGGTTACGAGTCTATTAAAGTTAGTCGTTGTATCCTACTGAGACGATTGTTGTAGTTCACTTGTAGTCCATGCAGAGCAAATAATTGTCTTCAGGACAACACTTAATAGAAACATGCCTCAACTACGTTTTGAGTCTCCGAAGGTTTTGAAGTTCTTTCGAGTCTTTGGTTATTTTCATATCTAAGTCTTGTTTCGCCATTTTGGCTTTCGCTTGAGTTTGAATATCATACATTGAGAGTATTGTTTCTAGTAATTGAGGTGTAATCAGTTTGCTAGTATATTCAGTTCTATATATATTATTTTTCCTTCAACAGACATCACCCCTTTAGTATAAAACTTGACAAGTTTGCCGGTAAGACTTGTATAAATGTTGGAGTAACTCTCCAAACAAGTTACATAATCAAATTCTGCTCAACTCAACATTACATCAACTTTAATACTCGCTTAAACACTATAGCATATTTGAACATAGCATTGCAGAAGAGAATGTGAGTTTGTTTTTTTTCTTTTTCAAATAAGCCAAATCATAGTCTCAACCCAGCCCACTTGAATTCACACATCAACAAACTTTAAATAACTAAATTTAGTAAATTGAAACTACAACTATTTTTTTTTAAATGGTGACTAAATTAGCTCAAAATCCAAACCTATAATTTTTTTTAAATAATGTTTTTTTAATAAATAATGACAAAAATAGAGTTGGAGGAAAACATTTTCTAAGAAGATGTGTTTTGGGAAACTATTGACAAAATTGGGGTAATGAAATCGTGTACCAGGTACATGAGTACCATTTAATGCAGTCAGCACCACGTCGGTTGACTGGTTGACCGGTTAGCGCAAATTCGTGGACCCGGTTCATGATTTGCTTATCTTTTTTTTCTTTTTTTTTTTTAAAAAAAAGTTTGTTGACTATTTTTTTTAATTGTAGATGTACAACAATATTAAAACTTTAGAAATTGGACCACAAATTCCTTTATTATTAAACTTAATTATATATTTAATCTACAATAAAACATCTTGCACTCATATTAAAAAAAATACCATTATATTAAAAAATATTTACAATTAGTTCTTTAATTTACAATTTGAAAATGATACAATGTGGGATTTAAAAACGACCCCCCTGGCCCTTACCCCTCATGGGGGTTGTCTTCTTGTCCCTCTAAATTAGGTTCACCATGTTGTCGTTGTCGTCTACGACGAATACGTCTTCGATTGATGTCAGCAACAATGAGTCATCTTGTTTGTTGAATAATACCTTCTACGTTGACCAATGTTTGCTGACACATTGAACCCAACTGTTCTGCACTGAATATTGTTGAACATCGCCGATAAAATTATTCTGTACAAAAAAAATAAATATTAAACAATATTCATATCATATATATGGAAAATATCTGATTTTAAATCTCTTACCATGCAGTAATAGTAAGCATCGTCAGATGTGATAAATCGCCTCGTGATCGAATTGTACCAAGGAAAGTAGTCGTTTGATACAACTGGCCTAATTGTTAATTCTCCCTGTGCACAAGGATCATGTCGTCCATGCCAGTAGGATAAATATTCTGCATGGATTCGACGCCAGTCTTGGTCGTGCTTACCTCTCAAATCGATCTGGTGTAGTGTTGGGAGTGTATAGGACAACGAAGGTATCGTTTGTTGTTGTAACGACCTGAGTTCAGAGGGATACGTGAATGAACCAGTATCACATCCGAACGAGAGGGATCCTGAGGACATGAAAGTATGGTTAAGAAAATGCTTAAAAGAATTGAAAGTTACTACCTATACCAACAAAGTGCACCTTCCTTTTCGGTGGCTTAATAAGTCACAGGGGACGCAGGGGAATGTCGGGACCATCAGGGGCCGAATCCGAATTCCGAATCCTAGGCCTAGCGCGTTACAGTTGCAGACCAAACTGTTTCAACACACGATCTAGATGATGCCACTCTACTATATAGAAGCATATAAGAGGGCTAACGGTCAACCAGATGTCTTCACCATCATGACAATAATCAGGTAAGGATGACCAAATCTGTGTGTATGGCGTCCAATCTGACAAAAAAAAAAAAAAGTATACATATAAAATGTTTTAAATATTCATTTATATACACATTTACTACCTGATTGTGCATCAGCATGTCGAATATTTTTCTGTACACGAGTAACATATTTGTGACTGTTCAGAGGCAACTAATACACCGCTTCATCTAAAATTATAAAAAATACAATTAATTTATATTCTTACATAAAATTGTAACAGAATAAATATATAAATGAATAATATCTGGCACTAAGTGGACTGATGATCTGGGGCCTGTATACAACCATGCAGTGGCCCCGCTATTTCCAACGCTTGTGCATTGGAAGCCCGACAAAGTTCTATACAACCATGCAAGAATGCACCACCCCACGAGTACATACCAACGTGCTCGAAATCGAACAATAGTGGGAGGAACATGAGATGCACCAGAGTATTTGACTTGTCAGCAAATCAAAATCCTCCAATAAATTGTAGCATATATGCTCGTGCGTGCCTACTTACGCTGATGTTGTCAGCATCGGTAGGTAATTCTGGAAACTAGGACGCCAACCAAGGGGTACTCAATCTTGATCCCTTCAGATCCTCTAGTAAAACACCTAAGAACTCTTCACAAACGTTTTTCTAGTCATACTGTAGTGAACCTGTCAAAGGTTGCCAGTCCACTCGTAATCCAAATTGTATGGCAACATTCTCCAGTGTAATCGTATATTCCCCACAAGGCAGGTGAAATGTGTGGGTTTCTGGTCTCCAGCGCTCAACTAGAGCAGTAATAAGGTGCCAATCAAGCTGGATAAAACCAATTTGTGCAACCCCAAGAAAACTTGCCTGCTGAACATACAGAATAATGCGGTGATCAAATGGGCTGAACATACAGAATAATGCGGTGATCAAATGGGATAGTATGTTGTGCAGTCGCCTCCCTTCTTGAGTGTTCTCTTGAAGTTTGGTGATTTCGAACATCCCATGAGTTTTACGCCGACGTGCCCGTAACCTCCAAGCACAACCGTCACTCCATGATTTACATTTAACATACCAAAGATCCTGATTTGATTCCACTACGACAATTTTATAGTATTCTGTCACACAATATTTTTTTACAGCAAGCTTTAAATTTCTTTGGTATTAAACAACATTTCTTTTTGTATTAAACTACAGTTATCTACACCTATATTCCTTTCTTCCAAAGTAGATCCTAGTTCACTCATTGAATTTGTCATTTCCCAATCTATTTGGGTGAAATTTCCAACGGTACTAACTCAAGATCATGTTCACCACACTGTCGTTTCCAAATAATTCATCAACTTCAACGCAATGTCACTATCTCCATCATTTCCAGGTTCAAGAATAACTAAATCTTTAGGACGCATCGACATATTTATTATGATTTTTTTCAACTGTTATAGTTGACAAAAAAATGTTAATATGTCAACCCAACAAAATTCAATTTCTAAGTTTAACCTATAAGATCTAAATATTATACATTTAAATCAGCCCAAATCTAATATTTATAAACTATATATTTAAATCAACCCAAACAAATAAAAAAATATATAAGATCTAAGATTTAAGATCTACAAACATATACATCTCCCAACAAATATATATAAGATCTGCCCAACAAATTCATATATTTCTAAGTTTAACATTAAATTAGCCCAAACAAATAAAGAAAATATAAGATCTACAAACATATACATATAAGATCAAATATAAGATCTAAGATTTAAGATCTACAAACATATACATATAAGACCAGCCCAACAAATACATATAAGATCAACCCAGCAAATTCATATATTTCTAAGTTTAACATACGTATATTTCTAAGTTTAAATCAGCCCAATAAAAAAAAATATAAGATCTAAGTTCAGATGATTATATTGAAAAACAACTAGAGAAAGAATTTTACCACAGAAGCGTTTGGACGATTTTGGACAAACGAACAAATGGAGGACTCGGTGAGGAAAATTGAGCAAAATCGAAATTTTGGAAGATTTCGGTGAGGAAAATTGAGTAAAAGAAGCAAGATTTTGGAAGGCAGAAAGCAAAATGGAGCAAAATCGTTCGAAGGTATTTCGGTGAGGAAGATGAAAGGCAGAAGGTCTCGGTGGTCTCGGTGAGGAAGAAGAAGGGGCGGGCGGTGATTTAATGGAGAGGAAGTCGTGTACCGGGTACACGACTTAAGGTAATCATGTACTCCTCAGTCAACCCTACATGACTGCCATGGCAGACTGCACGTACCAGATGGACAGGGACTCGTGTACCCGGTACACGATTTAGAGCTAATTGTGTACTCGGTACACGATTTAAAACCCTATTTTTGGGAATACTTTCCCTCCAACCCTATTTTTGTCATTATTTATTAAAAAAATATATTATTTAAAAAAAATCCCAAAACTATTTAAACCTAATTTATTAAATATACATAAATGAGAAAATAAATAAGAATAAATTTTGTTGTATTAAATTTAGAGAGAATGGAGTGGCAAATTGCAAATTGCAACGTCACTCCATCAGTTATTGTCAAAATAAAATAAAAATCACACCATCAGTTTATTCGACTTAGCGTTAGAATTTCTCTTCTAAAAAGACTTGCAAAAAAAAGTAAGAAAAAAAAAAAGAGGAAAAAAGAAAAGCATGTGTGGGTGTTTTTTTTCTTTTAATTTTATTTCAAATGACGTTGCAGATCTACAAATTAAAATTAATAAACGCGTGGCATCCGGAATCATGTGGCCAAAAAATCTCCAATAGCGGGGCCCACAGAGCTGAATGAACGGCTGGAGATGTAACCACGTTAACATAAAAAGAAATCAACTGTTGAAAATATAGAATTCGATAGTCGTTGGTGCAGCTTAGAATTACTCGTCTCCAATTCCTAACCTACCCATCATCTTCATCCCTGTCCTATGAATAGTGAACTCAAACTCCTCTGCAACTCCTCTTTCTCCATTTTCTCTTCAAATCTCTCTCTAAACCACTGAAACTTGAACTTCTCTGTTTCTCTCACTTGTCTCTCTCTCTCTCTCTCTCTCCTTTTTCCTCCTTCAGACCCTCCTTTTTGCGGAGGAGCTCGCCATTTCAGGTCTCTCCTCTTCCTCTGTTTCCGTTGGTTGTCTATTTGTTTTAAGAACATTTTCTGGTGAAAATCTTTCTGGGGTTTGAATTGCTTCTTTTCTGCGAGAATTTTATGCTCCTTTTTGAGTTTTACAATTGTGGGTCTGATCTATAGTGGAGGATAATAGACTTGACTGTATGGTTCGAATGTTAATTCAACAAGGATTGATGGAGAATATGTTTATATTTTCTACCCATTTTTTGTTTTCCCTCAATTTTGACTCTCGAACTATTATCCGGTTGTTGTTGTTGTTGCTTGGGGGGCCCTCTTTGAGCTCTGTGTTGTGCATATCCACGTCTTTCTCAAATCTGTTATGAGAGAAAAGGCTCTCTTGATTTACACGTCAAGAGAGTTTAAACTGGGCTTTTCTTCTGCTGATCTTTCTTTCCACTTGGCTGAACATTTTTAAGTTGCCTGAAAGGTGTTTGTTTGTTTGTCTGTTTGTTTTAGATCTTTAAATTGTAAGGAGGAATATCAGAGAGAATGAACAGGTGGGTTTACGAGCAGAACGCCATGGCTGCTTGCCAAGAGATGAGGATGGAATCTGTGGTTTGTCCAAAGCCACGTCGTTTGGTTCTTCAAACCCCTCCAGATAACGATCCCATCAGAGCTTATAGATGGCCCATCAGGTTCGTCAATCCCAATTTTAACTTCTTTTTGCCAGAATCAGGAACTTTCCGCTTTCAAATATTTAGATTTGAACTTGAATCTCTTCGAATTAGCTTCTGATATGTGAATATGCTTCCTTGCAGCCATTCCAGGACTGGAAATTCAAGAGCTGGAGCTGAGTTTCTTGATATGATTCTCACTAAGGTTCTTAATTACCATCTCTCTCGCTCACCATGATCTTGTTTGTTTATCTTGGTTGATTACTTATTTCTCGTGTATGAGATTGACGAGCTACTCTACCAACAATCTTATAGTGTGTGGTTTATGTATATATCATAGGAAAGTTATGGTGAAAATTTTAGCCACCAATTAGCAACATCTCCACCATCCTTTTGGGGGTCTCCACCAAGTAGAGCTTCCAACCCTTTAGTCCAAGATGAGCAATTTGGCAATGGTAACAATATCTACCAACTTTGCGAAGGGCCACCATCTCCATCAACTCGTAAAGGAGGATGCGCCCGAATGAAATTCGGGCATCGACCTGCAGCAGTTCGAATCGAAGGATTCGACTGTCTTAACCACGATTCCCGAAACTGCAGCATTTCTGCTGTTGCTTAGAGACCATATATATAACCACAGGAAGGTAGCCTAAGTTTTTGAAGTGGGAGGAGATTTGAGACAGGGAATTGAATTTGAAACTGAAACTGATGTTTTTCTTTTTTACCTCTTTTTCATTAGTGTGTAAAGTTGTACATAGGAGAGTCAATCAAATGCATGATGGTTGTTCTTGTTGAGTCCTTTTGTTGTTCATCAAATCATCTCAAAGGAGATATCTCTGTAATTAAGGTGACTAATGAAATGATGTTTTGGACTATATCTAATCTGAGGAAATAAACTAGAGAAAGGTAGATCAAGCCTTTTTCATTCTCTTTGTTGTTTTCTTTCCTTGGGTGTCCGTCCTCTCACTATAATATTATGTTATGAAATCGATAGATAAAGATAAGTAGAAAAGCATAAATAGTAAAGAATCGACACAGAAATTTCCGTGATTCACTAATATGTATTAGTTACATTCACGAGTAGGGGGGAAACAATTTACTATTAGAAAGAATAGATGACTCTAGATTAGAGAATTTATAGAGTAATATTCTCGTACTTAATCATTCGAAGCATTGTATAATCGATTTAAGGCATTCCAACAATATATTTAGAGGTCACTTTCGTAAATTAGCAAATAGTGAATCCGTACAACATATATCCTATATGTGACTCGAAAATATGCCCACGCATGAATGATTTTGTATTTTATTGGCTACAAATGGTGGAGCCTTGGTGGCCATTTTTATACTATAAAATGAGATATTATAAAGAAAAGTGGAGAGCTTTATGAGAGTTTTTTTTATTTTTTTCTTTGTATTTTGGTGTTGATGATGATTATGATTGTGATTTTGGAGAGTTTTAAAAGATGGTAACTGGGAATAAAATATGAACCCATTTCCCATTACTTTGAATGTGAAACTTTTATCCTTTTTAGTTTGAATTTACACAGCCTCGATTCCTTCAAATCTTTTTTTTTTTTTTTTTTTTTTGTGGTAATAAAAGGAGAAGAAGACATGCTTTTATATGTTTAATGTTTTATCGCTTTCTTTTTTTCAGGTAATGTTGTCTGATTCTAGATGAATGGTCTCAATCTCAAAGCGAATATGTTAGAATTTCTATGGAATTTGTCATTTTTTATTTTCTAGTTTTCAATCAAAATCTAGATTTTGTAACTTTTATAAGAGAGGAGCAAGTTCAATTGGAATCTTAAAAGAATATATCTAATAGGTCAATTAACTTTAGATATGTTAAATTAGCCCTTCGATTTTCAAATTTCAATTTTGTGTCTAAAGACATGTTTGAGAGTGATTTTGTAAAGGCCAAAATCACTTGTCATGTTCAAAAGTATCGTGAAACATGATTTCAATAATTCAAAATCAATTTTGATGGTATGAAGATCACATTTAAATGTGTGAACTCAAATCCTAAACTGATTTTGAGTGAGTAAAAATGAAATAAGACAAAAAAAAAAAAAAATCTAATACATTTATACATTCAAATTATTTAATAATTTTGTGTCTAATAACCTTTTGTCTAATACGTATGTGGGTTATTTTTTAAAAATGTAAAATATGCCTTTCAAATATCTTTTAAAGTTTATGGATCTAATATGCACAAAATTAAACTTTTAAATTCCATTTAATAACTATTTGGTTTCTAGTTTTGCGTTTTCTTTCAATTTCTTACGATAACTTTCATATTTCTTAAGTAAAAGAGTTGAATTTTTAGTTTAATTTCAAATTTTCAAAACTTGATTCGGTGGATATTTATAGGTTTAATTTTTAGAATCAAATATAATCTTAGTTACTGAACTTGTAATTTAACCTTAACAATTTTAACAAATTTAAATGTGACTTTGTAGTTTAGTCCATTATTCTACAATTATTGAACTTAAAAAAGAACATTTTTTTTTTCTTAACAATGTAAAGTAGGTTTGAATTATCATTTCTTTTTCCCTTTAGAAAAAATGAAGTTTGAAAATTTAGTTTGGAGATCAGCTTTATTTTTTCTTTCTTGGTAACTGAAATGATTGTTAATAATTAGGATACATTAAATTGGTTGAATGAAGGGAGCTTATTAGAATTGGATTCGCACATGGCCTGTTTTGTTTGGTAGGTTTTGTTTAGACGAGAACCAACGAGTTGTCTCGCTGAGTCAACTCAATTTGGGCCGAGTCTAAATTCCGAGAAGTTTTTTAATATAATAATTATTGGGATAGAAGATTAAACTTTCAACCTTAAAAAAGTAGGAGAGATTTTAGATCAATCGCGTTCACATGAAATTTAGAAAAAAATTATATTTTTAGTCTCCAATTTTTTAAAAATTAAGTTCATATGGCCTTTAAGTTTTTTAAATATATCTATGTGATCCTTGAATTTTTAAAAATAAGTTTAAAACGTCGTTTTTGTATTTTTATTTTAAATTAAAAGGTTATTTTTCTTTTGAATTACCATTTCCCTCTAAAAATGTTTTTCAGATATGTAATTCAAAATTTTATATAATTGTATAAAATAAAAATAAAAAATAATTTAGAGAACCTTTTGAACTTACTGTTAAAAATTTTTGGACTAAAAAGATATATTTTGAAAGCTTAGGATTCAAATACACCATTCGAAAAAATTGAAGGGCTAAAAAAGTATGTTTTGAAAATTAAGGAGCCAAACATATCTATTCTTCAAAATTTGGAGGCTAAAAAAGTATTTTCCCTTAAATTTATCTCTAATCCAATTAAATATTTTGCAAGATGCTCAAAATAATAGGTCTATTTAGAATGACTTAAAAAAAGTTTAAATTCATTTTTATTTAAATACTGTTGATAAAATCTCTTTCAAATAAAAACATACATATGTTTGACAACTTTTTTTTCAGGTGTTTTTATATTTTAGTTTGTTATATATTAGAAGTGTTTTTATTAGGGTCAAGTTATTATAAAAGAATTTTTCGACAATGGTGGTTGGCCGATGGCAATCACCCACAAGGAGTGGCCAGAGGTCTAAAAGTTGGTTTCACATGTTTATCCTAAAACTTATTTTATAAATTTATTTTTCCAAAATTCATTTTGAATGGTTGTCAAATACTTGAAATATCTTCAAAATGACTTAGCTTTTAAATTAATCACTTGAAAATATATTCTAAACACACCCAAAATTGGTTATGGGTCGGTTTTTTTTTACTAAATTAAGCCACTTTATACAAATATCAAGTAATACAATACCACCAAATTAATAAGGATTAAAGATATCTATAATTCAAAATGTGAGATGTAGAGAAAGCCTCTATCATCAAGTGAGAGAGATACATGGACTAATAGCAAAAACTATGGCAGAAAGATTACGATTTTTTATTTATTAATTATTATTCAAACTATGTTGATGCATGAATCTCGACGAGAGAATAGAATCAATAAATCCTCGTCCGATCACATAACCTTACACTAGTGTGGTGTTTGACCATTTGCATACCAAAACTTAAGCAAAGACTTTGTCCAAAGTGATGTCAAGGTAAAAATATAGAATATATAGAAGAGTTGTATGTTACTATACACAAAGTTGGCCTAAAACATTAGTTAATTTTAAAAAGTGATGAATAAAGTATAGACTTATTTATACATCAATTTAAAAGTACAAAGGTCTATTTAGAAATTTTAAGTTTAGACATCTAGTTCTTAGAAACAAAGTTGAAATTTCGTAAACTTACTCGATATTGTATCAACTTATTGACTTAATATGGACTAAAAGTTATAATTTACTAGTAATATCATTTAAGTTCATTTATTGAATGAAAAAAATACTATATTTTTTGTTATTATTAAAATACATATCTAAAAATTTTTAGAAAATAAAGTTAAGCTAGTTTATCTCGAGAAAAAAAAAAATGAAGTTCTCTAGTAAAATTATTGAAGCAAGTTTCCACTTTTTAATACAAAACCCTATTGCCAACAAGAGCATAACTCAATTGGTATAGTGTTCATACTATCAATCTCATGGTTTAAGGTTCGATTCCCCTATTTTATTCTAGAATTACATTATCTTTCTAAAAAAAAATACAGAACCCTATTATATTACATAAACCATATCTAAGCCTCTAAAAAAAGGATCATTTTTTTTTAAAAACAAAACTATTTGACTTTTTGTATTTAATTGTCATGTTGAAATTTATAAAATAATAAATGAAGGAAAATGTAACTGTACAATAAAAGAGCAGAACACTCATTTAAATTTTAGGACCACTTCTGAATGCAGGTGATAAGTGATAACTAGAGTGGATAAGATCTTCTTGGTAACTTGTAGTAAAGTATTCTTTTTAGACCTAAAATTAAATTAATATTTGTTGAAAATAAAATTTAGGCTAAATTGTAAATAATTGGCTTATACTTTCCATTTTGTGTAAAAGTTATTCTTAAATTTTTAAAAGTTTAAAAAATGCCTTTATGGACCGTTTGGATTGACTTAAAAAAATGTTTTAAAAAAAAACTTATTTTTATTTAAACATTTTTGATAAAAACTTATTAAAAAATGTTGGGTTATTCTGATGTCTGCATGTCCAAAACCAAGATTTTCCACTGAAGGCCCAAAACTTCAGATAATATCAGTTGCGGTTGGTGGAAATTATGGCTGAAGATGAGCCACGAGTGTTGGAGAATCGGGGAACATATGTATGGCAAGATTTCCTCAACCGGCTGAATAGAATATTGAACTCGGAAGACAGACTTGATCAAGTAAACATTCTCTTTCTTCCTTACTCAATGATCTCTCTTCTTTACTCGACATTCTCTCTCTTACTCGATGACTTTTCTTTTTACTTGATGCTACTCGATACTCTGAAAATTTTGTAGCTTGATTGTAAAATGATATTTGTGTTGTTTTTGCAGAGAAATAAATGAAGATTTGCAAGGAGATTAGGAGAAAGAGAGGAAGAAAGCACAATTTACATGGTTCGGCCAAGATGGCTACATCCACGGGAAGATTTTCTTTTCTTTTACTTCTTGAAGATTGCCTTTTACAGCAGTTTAGTGTTTACAAGAGAAAAATGATGAATGCATATTGTGGATCTGATCAGTAGGTATTTATATTGTATACCTATTGTCAGTTACATGATGTATAATTTTATTATGTAAAACTAAACTAGTTGTACTATGTATTTGAGTCAACGTTTTACAAAACACTATTTGGAGTGATTGGCAAACAATCCAATTCCTTCCAAAGTGACTCATTTTTTAAATTAATACTTGAAAATGTATTCCAAACATACTCTTAAACTTTTGAAAATATTTCAAAAATACCTTTACCATTAATTTTAGATGGAAACTTGTCCAAAACACCCATAAACTTTCAAAAAAAAAAATACCCTTAAACTAACAAGAAGTTAAAAAATATTACTAATGTTAATATATGAACATAAACCGTGATCAAATTATTTGAAGTTTTCTTGAGTTCGAAAAGAATCAATTTTAAAACATTATAGATATTCTTTCATATAAATACTCTCATTTTTCTCTTATTTGTCCAATTCTTACACCAACCTTCTCAGCAATCAAAATAAAAACAAAAACTTTAAGTTAAAACATAAAATCTCACAAAAATTTGAAATCAAAATATCTCCTTAGACATGCCAAAACGATAAATAGCCAAATCGAGAAAATAGGGAAGTAAATGCATATTAACGGCTTATGCTCATATACTAACAATAAGGGTATTTTTTTAAATATATATATTTTTTTAATTTAAAGGTATGTTTGAAACTTCTAAACTTTAGGGGTATTTTTTTTTTACATAAAATATTAACGGTTTCCATCTTAAATTAACGGTAAGGATATTTTTGAACTCTTTTTGGAAGTTTAAAGGTTTTGAAACGTCTGAAATTTTAAGGGTATTTTTGATATAAAATACAAAATTTAGGATTATTTGTATAATTTAATCTAAAATTTATAATAGAAAGAAAAACATGGTGTATACAAAAACTTATTACAAAAATATTGAGAAGATCGCATGTTGAAGATGTAACCTAATTAATTTATTAAAAAAAAAAAAAAGATAAAAGATCACATTGTGAATATGTGATCTATTTAAACCTAAACCCTAGTTTAAAAAAAATTTAAGAAGTTCGCATCCTCAACATGCACATTTAAAAAAATTAACAATATTCTTCCAATAAGTTTGATAACTTATATACTTTTATAAAATGATTCCAAACTCGCGATATTTGTATAAAAAAAATGTCACTATTAGACATAGATTCAAAAGTTTATAATAACTGTTGAACACAAATTTGAGATACTTTTTGCTCATACATCAACGAATGATTTAAGGATAAACTGTAAAAAAATCATCAGTAAGATATAATGGTAGTTGCAAATGTACCCTCAAACTTTCAATTGTAAAAATTGAGCCCTCAAATTTATAAAAATTTTAAAATTTGACCCTGATACGAAATCCCTAGAAATTTGAAGATTAGGAACTCAATTATTGAACCCCTAGTAACAAATTCTAAGACCCTCAAATCAATTGATGTCAATCCAAAGGCAATGATTATATTTGGATTATTTTTTTTTTATTGAAGACCAAGAGATAAGGAGAACTAGTCCTCTACTCAAGATTTGAACACTCACAAGCAAGTTGATCAATCTTACTTAAATGTTCAAGCATGTAACCCTAGATCAAGAATTGCAAATGTTGGTGATGAATCTTTGTCATCAACTGAAAATTATTGTTGCATGAGGTTTCCGGATAAACTTATTGCATGGAGTTGAACTTGTGTTGATGTAGATTTGATGCGGATGTGGTTTGATCTCTAGTACTTGATTCTCCAATTCTCTCTCAGTTAAATGCCTACGCTGTTGGGGATGATACCCTAAAGTCTCATGTCCTGTAATTTGTAAACAGTTTGTACGAACGCTTGTGATGTATGATATATGATATTTATTTTACTTTTTGACTTTTCACATTAGATGTTTTATTTGCTTTACCACAAACCAATAAACTAAAATCCCTGGATGTCATTATGTAACTTAAGCATGTATGTGGTGACATACAAGTGGATCATGTCTTAAGTGATAACTAAAATGGTATGTAGTATATGGATATAGGAGGGAAACCTTATCCTGGTAATGCTACAGATGCGGCCCACTTTGTAGAATAGTTACAAGTGTTGTGACTTGCTACAGATGATCTGATCCTGATCATTTGTGTGGGGACATGCGAGCGGAGGCGTCCTATACAAAGAGTTTGTATAAGGTCTGACCACGAAGTGTCAACGTCTCGTTATATAACGTTGTTCATGACAGAGACTTCACTTCACTAGGATGACCATAGGTAACATGACCTCAATCCTTAATAAGTTGGGAACTCCTGCCATTGAGGGTCGTCCTTTGATTTGCATGGGTGCGATTGGCCAGGTCATTGACTCAAACCTACCACTTTGAGGATTCGTTTGATTTGGGAGTTGGGAACTCAGCTGCACAAGATGGAATTCACTCCTTCCCCGAAGCAGGGGTAAGTAGATAGATTGCTCCCTTAAGGGCTGATCCCGGGGCTTGAACGATGTGGCGCCACACTTCTTCTCATGGCCCGAGAGATGTCCACACATAGTAGGACTATGTTGTATTGTTCATTAGAGGGATCTGTGGTACTTAAGGAGTAAGATGTAACTATAGGGGAAAAACGGTAAATTAGCCCATCTGTAATTACGAGCATCTATTAAGGGTTATCTTACTGATGATTGGTTATATCCGTTGGACACAAAAATTTATCTATGGTAAAAAGAGTTCAGTTGTCGGTCTTTAGTGGAATGCTTGACAGTTAACGGATGGTAGTCTCGTGGCTAAAGAGTTTAGTCAGCTATTCACATACCATTAGAGCTTCGAGCCATAGGTCCATAAGGTCCCCACGGTAGCTTGGATATAAGTAGAGAATTAGTTTTTGGATCAGTTTGAAATGTTCAAATTGACAAAAGGGAGTTTGATTATATATGATATAATTGAACTAGTTAATTATATATAATATAATTAACTTTATGTATGAGATACATAAATTTAGAGGAAATTGGATATAAATATGATCTATGTTTAGTGGAGGAGAAAACACTATGGCTGATAGATGATATCAAACTATAGGTTATGAATATAATGTGATTATATTTATTATTTTAATAATTGGACAGTTATGGGATAATTGTCCGGCATTTTCTCTGTAACCATACGTTAGTGGGAAGTTCAATTTGGTTTTCGTAACTGAAGAATAAAATGAAAATTGTTTTCATTTTGCAAAGAAAACACACTAAAATTGCTCACAGGGTGTTCTGCATTTGATCGCTTAGTAATTTGGAGCCTATACGCTAGCGCCAGTTTACTAGATGATAGCTTACAACCGCACGTGCTTCTTCTAAACGATCGTCCACATTTTACTAAACGATCACTTAGCGCCTGAGCTTGACTAAACGATCGTATAGGTGATCACCTAGCTTTTCCTAGATGATCGTGTACTTCGCCTAAATGATCAAGCATCTTGACTATACGATAGTAGTTGCCTTCTTCCACTTGCTTGATCGTCGTATATGATCTGTTTTTCCTCCTCACCTCTACCAAATCCAAAAGAGCCCACTCTTTAGATTCTCACTCCGAGAATACTAAGGGCTCCAAGTGGTGGTGTCGTCCTCATCTTCCTGTTGTTCGTGTGAATCCGTTTCGAGTAGACGACCGGGGTGTTGCTGAACGATATCCTATTGTTCTAGTGAGAGCACAAGGAGGCCGTTCATGGAGAGAGCGAGTTTTTCCAAGAAGAGAGTCTTCAACTGGTAAGTTCCTCGTTCTCTTGTTTATTTATCTTGAAGCATGCCGGTAATTTAGTTGTTTAATGCATATTTGTATATGTGAATGTAAATGTGAAAATTATGTCACAATGGTTTGGAAAGATTCGCTTCCGCTCATAGGTACTCTTTTATAAGAGTTCCTTCAATTGGTATCAGAGCCAGGTTTCTGATATTCCAAATTCATTGATGCAAAGAATTACATTTACATTCTCGGTGGGTAAAAACATGTCTACTCTCTATTTTAAGTGTTAATTCGTTTGTGGATGTGTGGATTAATGGAATTTTCTGGGATGAAATCTCGGTTTGTTAAATTCTTTTACATTTCATGTTAATTATAAAGGCCCCTCGTTTTTGGGCATTATTAACAGCTACCGAGTCTGTAATTCTAAGTTAGTTTGAGTTTTGAGTGGTTCGTAAAGAAGCTTCAGAGCAAGGGGTGTTGTTCTTCGAGGAAGAAGACAATCAAGCGTTGGTCGGGTCGTGTAGACGATGGGTAGATGATCGCTGAGCATCGGATACTCGGGTGTTGTTTAATGCGTACACACTAGACGATCATATAGCTTAGCAAGCTTCATCACTTAGTTGCTGACTATACAATCGCGGAGTTAATTACGTAGTAAATTATTTACCTTTCGCGTGTTAAGCGATCGTTTAGACAATCGGGCTTCGCATCTTCGTTGTCGTCTAAGTGATCGTTTAGCATCCGCACGTTATCGTCTAGTGCGATACATGATCGTTTACCAGGAGGCATTTACTAAACGATGGGAGCTTCGCCTTGCAGTTCAAGACCTGGTTCGCCTATGAACCAGTTTGCTCGGTGAAAAAAATGTAATAGATAGAATTTTTTATTCCGGTATTTGAGGTGGTTCATCCCAGTCCATTAATCTGTGATTTAATACATGAGATATATGGTTTATTTTATATGTCATATGATATGCACATATAGAAAAATCCCACTTTAGGTTATGCATTGGTCATGCATCATCTCTTTATTATAAGTGTTATGATTTCAAGAAGCATGATTTAAATTACGTAAAAGCATGCACATGCATCATATAATATAAGAGTTATATTTATGCATGCATAAAGCATTGACATGCAACATATTTATATTATAATTGTTATAGTATAAGGGTGTATGGAAAGCATGTGTGCTTGGTTGTTACTTGTATAGCAAAGTCTTATAAAAGTTATGTATAGTAATGACCGGACATTGCATGAAGCATGACACATAAGTTAAATTTGTAAGCGTTATAAATACCTTGTTGTGTGGCAATGTGTTTTAGTTGTTTCTTTTTTAATGGTTATAAAAAGAAAATAGAACTAAAAGCAATAAGAAAGACATGTGTGCCCACTTAGGTTTGATTTATGGTTTTAAAATGTATAAAACTTGGATGAGATAGACCTAAGATTACAGTTCTAGCATGATTAGCAACCTTAGGCTTTAATCTTTTAATCAATTTAATAGGATTAAATTGACTAATAAAAGGTTAAAGTGTAGCAAATCTATCTATAAGGGACCTTTTGTCTAAGATGAGTTTGTCTAGTCTGGGGTATTTAAGGTGACAAAAATGTAATACCCTACCTGGGAACCTACCTGGAAAGGTGAATTAGATAGATTTGATGCATGCATGCAAGTTAAGGACAATCCATTAAAGTGTTTAGTGTGACTACTTGAACTTGTTTTATTTCAAAGACAAAAGTTGTTTTTTAGTAGACTTAATAAATGACTTAGACTAAAATCAGTAGTCGGATTGTCTAGGTTAATGAACCCCTAGGTAGAACATTTAGTGGGAGGTACTTGGGGCATATGATTCTTTCTTTAAACCTCTCGCGTTTCTCCTTTATAGTCCACACTGTGAGATCTACCCTCGGCCTCGTGGCACCCTGGGAGTGTCCCCCTAAAGGATGGTGTTTGGGTAGGTCAATATCAAGGTAGATGGAGAGAATGTTCATAGTAAGTGGGAGTGGGAAATGTGACAGCATATCCCACGGTCTCTTTCGTTAGGTTGAATAAAGTTTCTGCACATCACCTCGAGGCACCCTGTGAGTGTCCCCCTATAGGATAGGAGTTTTGCACGTTTCTTTATTTGATTTCCTGTAAGAGGATACTTAATCTCTTGTCTTAATATGCTTCTTCCCTATGGTGGGCTCATCAGGGCAGAACTCTGGCGCTGAAAACGAGGGGTCATACTTACACGAAATTGTTAAGGGTTAACAGTTTTGGATCGATTAAATGGTGGCTGTTAGGTTCAGTTCCAAGAGTTGGTTCTGCTTAATGGTTGAGAATGTCTCATCCCAGTGAAGAGGCATCTGATCACCCCACCGGTGATGTTTGTCTTGCCTCGCTGGGGCATCATTGGAAAATAGAAGTCTTATAACTTAAGGTACTTAGAAACCGTTTTGCTAAAACTAATTGGTTAAAATGTGGTTTAGCAAAGTCTTATAAAAGTTTGTTCGTTTTTCAGCAACGGTTTCTAAAATGGCTACAGCCACAATCGCATTGCTTAGCGTCGACAAATTTACTGACGACAACTATTCGAGTTTGAAACATATGATCATGATGATACTCATCATCGAGGATCTAGTGTTTTCCCTTATGAAGGTCTGTCCTCCTAGTCTAGCTTCAAATGCCGCTCGAAATGTTCGGGAGGAGTAGAGCGATGAACATGGGCAAACGAGAAGGCCCGAGCCTATATCTTGGCCAGTTCGAGTGACGTGTTGGCTAAGAAGCATGAGCCCATGGTCTCAGCTCGTGAGATCATGGAGTCCCTGCGGGAGATATTTGGACAACCGTCTGGACAGCTCAAGCACGAGGCTCTAAAATACATCTTCAACTCCAAAATAGAGGAAGACACCTCTGTTCGTGAACATGTGCTTAACATGATGGTCCACTTCAATGTAGTGGAGATGAATGGGTCTAGAATTGATGAGGACAGTCAGGTTATCTTGTATTCATTGCCGGAGAGCTTCTTTCACTTTGTTAGCAATGCGATTCTTAACAAAGTGGAATATACCCTTATAAGTCTCCTCAACGAGTTGCAGACATACCAATCTTTACTGAAAAGTAAGGAGAGGAAAAGAGGTGAGACAAATGTTGCTTCATCTTCTAGGACGTTCCATCAAGGTTCGACCTCAGGGACGAAGTCTACACTTTCTACTTTTAACTCTGCAAAGAGGAAGAAGAAGAAGGATGGTAAAAGAAAAGGGAAAGCGTCTGCTAACCTGCCACCTGTCGCCCCAAGGAGGCGTCCGCTATGGGTTGAAAAAGAAAAATGTTTCCACTGCAACCAGGACGGACACTGGAAGAGGAATTGTCCTTGCTGGCTAAAGGAAAGGAAGGCAACCAAGGCTAAGGCCAAGGTAGACAAAGGTAAATATGACTTACTTGTGCTAGAAACTTGTTTAGTGGAGAATGACGATTCGACCTGGATAATTGATTTGGGCGCCACTAATCATGTTTGTTCTTCTTACAGAGGATTAGATCCTGGCGACAACTAGAGGCTAGTGAGACGACGATGCGAATAGGCACCGGGCATGTCGTCCCACCTTGGCAGTGGGAGGCACAGATGTTTTACTAATGATTACTCTAGGTATGAGTATGTTTATCTGATGCAACAGAAGTCTGAATCCTTTGAAAAGTTCAAAGAGTTCAAGGTTGAAGTTCAAAATTCATTAGATAGACAGAATAAAACACTTCAATCAGATCGAGGTGAAGATTTTTTAGATTTGGCATTCTAGGACTATTTGATAGGACATGAAATCGTTTCCCAACTCTCATCACCGGGTATACCTCAGCAAAATGGTGTAGCGGAGAGGAGAAACAGAACCTTGTTGGACATGGTTCGTTCGATGATGAGTTACGCTTCCTTACCGGACTCGTTTTGGGATTGCATAATGGAGACTACGGTATACATACTCAACTGCGTTTCTTTTAAAAGTGTTGCGAGAACACCTCTGGAGTTGTGGAACGAGCGTAAAGCTAGTTTACGTCACTTCCGCATTTGAGGTTGCCCAGCACATGTGCTTGAGGAAAATCCCAAGAAGTTGGAACCACGGTCGAGGTTATGCCTCCTTATAGACTACCCCAAAGGTACACGAGGGGGTTACTTTTATGATACGTCGGAAAATAGGGTGTTTGTTTCCACGATCGCTACTTTCCTGAAGGGGGGTCATATTAGGGAGCACAGTCCACATAGTAAAGTCGTGTTATGTGAGCTTTCCGATGAAACTACTGAAACTTTAACAAGAGTTGTTGAAAGGCCTGTTTCTTCAGCAAGAGTTGTTGATGATAGTTCATCTAGCAGGTCGGTTCCAACTTAAGAGTTGAGGGAACCTCGATGCAGTGGGAAGGTTACGAACCCACCCGTGAACTATCTGGGTTTCACGAAAATCCTCACTATGCTAGCAAATGACGATGTTGAAGATTCGTTGTCTTATCAGAAGGCAATGAAGGATATAGAACGAAATGAATGGGTCAAAGCCATGAATCTTGAGATGGAGTCGATGTACTTCAACTCAGTATGGGATCTTGTAGATCCATCTGATGGGGTAAGACCTATAGGTTGTAAATGGATCTACAAGAGGAAACGGGGTGCTGATGGGAAGGTGTAAACCTTCAAGGCTCAACTTGTGGCAAAGGGTTATACCTAGGTAGAGGGAGTCGACTATGAGGAGACTTTCTCACCTGTTGCCATGTTAAAGTCGATCTGCATCCTCCTATCCGTTGCCGCTTATTATAATTATGAGATCTAGCAAATGGACATCAAGACGACCTTTCTGAATGGCAATCTTGAGGAGTCCATTTACATGGTGCAACCCGAGGGATCACTGCCCAAGGTCAAGAGAAAAAAGTTTGCAAACTGAATCGGTCCATTTTTGGACTGAAGCAGGCGTCTCGATCTTGGAACATTTTATTTGATACCGCGATCAAATCGGATGGCTTTGACTAAAACATTGATGAACCTTGTGTCTACAACATCAACGGTTCAGTAGTTTTCTTAGTGTTGTATGCAGAGGATATCCTACTCATTGGGAATGATGTAGGTCTACTGATTGTAGTTAGAACTGGCTAACAACCCAATTTTAAATGAAAGATTTATGAGAGGCTCAGTTTGTTCTGGGTATACAAATCTTGTTTATTTCTTGAAGCATGCAGGTAATTTAGTTGTTTAATGCATATCTGTATGTGTTAATATAAATGTGGAAATTCTATCACAATGGTTTGGAAAGATCCGCTTCCGCTCATAAGTACTCTTGTATAAGAGTTCCTTAAATTGGTATCAGAGCTAGGTTTCTGATATTTCAATTCATTGATGCAAAGAATTGCAAGTTAAGGACAATCCATTAAAGTGTTTAGTGTGACTACTTGAACTGTTTTATTTCAAAGACAAAAGTTGTTTTTTAGTAGACTTAATAAATGACTTAAACTAAAATCAGTAGTCGGATTGCCTAGGTTAATGAATCCCTAGGTAGAACATTCAGTGGGAGGTACTTGGGGCATATGATGCTTTATTTAAACCTCTCGCGTTTCTCCTTTATAGTTCACACTGTGAGATCTACCCTCGGCCTCGTGGCACCCTGGGAGTGTCCCCCTAAAGGATGGTGTTTGGGTAGGTCAATATCAAGGTGGATGGAGAGAATGTTCATAGTAAGTGGAGCGGGAAGTGTGACAGCATATCCCACGGTCTCTTTCGTTAGGTTGAATAAAGTTTCTACACATCACCTCGAGGCACCCTAGGAGTGTCCCCATATAGGATGGCAGTTTTGCGCGTTTCTTTATTTGGTCTCCTGTAAGAGGATAAGGTTACTTAGTCTCTTGTCCTAATCTGCTTCTTGCCTACGATGGGCTTATTTGGGTGGGACTCTAGCGCTAAAAACGAGGGGTCACACTTACACAGAATTGTTAAGGGTTAACAGTTCTGGACCGAATAAATGGTGGTTGTGAGGTTCAGTTCCAAGAGTTGGTTCTGCCTAATGGTTGAGAATGTCTCATCCTAGTGAAGGGGCATTTGATCACCCCACCGGTGACGTTTGTCCTGCCTTGCTAAGACATCATTGAAAAATAGAAGTCTTATATCTTAGAGTACTTGGAAACCGTTTTGCTAAAAATAATTGGTTGAAATGTGGTTTAGCAAAGTATTATAAAAGTTTGTAATTTTTTCAGCAACGGTTTTTTAAATGGCTACAACCACAATCGCATTTCTTAGCGCCGAAAAACTTACTGGCGACAACTATTGAAGTTGGAAACATATGATCACGATGATACTCATCATCGAGGATCCAATGTTTGCCCTTACAGAGGTTTGTTCTCCTATTCCAGCTCGAAATGTTCGGGAGGCGTACTATCCTTTAATCATCTTCTTTGATACATAGACAATGTCATATCGTTGGAGCATGATCACCTATTTATTTAGGCAACCGGAGATGATTGGCCTAGATAGAATGAACTTGATGGGGTCGGCTTTTGCAATTAGGGGAACTGTAAAGGCTTGCATTTAGTCTCAACTTATCGATAGAGAAGAAGAGTGCAGGGCATGTTTTCTCGATAAAAGAGTAGTTGATTTCAACTCCAGTTAACGTCCTATTTATATAGTAGAGAGCACGTTCCTTTCCTTTCTCCCATTCTTGTACCAACAATGCTCCCAATGATCTTTCTTACATGACGATGAACAAAATCAATGGTTTGCCTACTACGAGAATGCCTAGAATGAGAGAATTAAGCAAATATTTCTTTACACTGTCAAAAGCATTCTGACAGGCCTCACCCCACTCGAATTTTTCTCCTTTTCTCATCAATCTTTGAAAAGGTTGACATCAACCAGCCAAGTTGGAAATAAACCTCTAGATGTAAGCTAGATGACCCTGAAGATTTCTTAACTCATGTAAATTCTTTTGCCTTGGCATCTTCTGAATCGCATCGATCTCGGATTGGTCTATCTTGATCCTTCGATGTCTTATGGTAAAACCGAGAAACTTCCCTAAGGTCACGTCGAATGCACACTTAAGAGGGTTCATCCTCAACTAATATTTTTGCAGGCGATCAAACAAAACTCTTGAATCCCTCAGGTGATCTTGTCTTTTCTTGGACTTGACCACAAGATCGTCAATATAGCATTTGACATGTTTATGCAGCATATCATCAAACACTTATTGCATGGCACGTTGATATGTAGCACTGACATTCTTTAACCCAAAAGGCATCACCTTATAACAATATATTCCCTTTGGAGTTGAAAAGCCGTCATTTTCTCATCTACGAGAGCCACTCATATTTGGTTATATCCATATTGCATGATGTGTGAACACTCGTGCAGAAGCGAATTGTGTCCAAATTTTTATTTTTTCAAAAAAGCGAAATTTAGAGGACAAAAAAAACTTACTTTTGAAGTCACAAATTATTCTCGAGTTTCTCTCCTTGATCACGAACACTTTGAACTCCCTTTGAACACGTCAAAACGAGCAATGCCAAAAAATAAAGGTTGGAAACAACCATCTGATTACCTTAGTATTCTCTTTATGGTGAGAATCCACAAGAATTATGGGCTTTGTGATAGTTTTGGAAGAGAAAGAGGGAGTGTTTGAGAGAAAATTTGTAGAGAATTATCATATTGGGAGTGAAAAGTTCGTTCTGTGTGTCAACAAATGAGAAGAAAAAGACCCCAAAAAACAAAAAACTTCCACACCCGCGATTAAAGATTCAGAGAAAGAGGGGGAGTGAGTTATATAACTCCCCCCTTAATTAATTTCAAAATTTTAAAATTAAATAATTATTATTTTTAATTTAATTTAATATATATTATATAATAACTAATTTACTATATATAACATATATTAAACTATATGTTATATCTAATATAACATATAACCTATAGTTTATATGATATCATATATAATATAACCTATAGTTTATATTCTCTTGATTAACATATAATATTGAATATAAATCAAATTCAAATTAAATTTAACATATAGTATTTATATGAATCATATTCATATAATTAATATTTGAATCATATTCAAATATTTGTTTCCTCTTAAATAAAACTTTATATTATAATGTATCAAATACATTATATTAATTATATCATATATAATTAATTCTCTCAATTAATTTGAACAATTCAAATTAATCCAAAATTAATTCCATTCTCAGTAATCCCATTTGAGCTACTGAAGGGACCTTATGGACCTATGGATTGAAGCTCTAATAATTCTTGGTTAATTAATTAAACTCATTAATTAAATTAACCAACTTTCATTAACTGGCGGTCACTCCACCAAAGACCAACAACTACACTCTTCGCACTACAGATATATTTTTGTATCCATTAGATATAACCAATCAATGATGCGTTGACTCTTCAGATAATTGCTCGTAAGTACAACTGGACCAAAATTACCATTTTGCCCTTGTAGTTACATCTAACTATGACCAAACCCCTCTCGGACTAGGAGAGGGTGTGGCGCCACATTGTTCATGTAGACCCCAAGCTTTATTTTCCCTAATTAAGTATACTTAATAGGGTGGTTAGTATGATAAATGGGATAAAATATAAGTTAATGCTAATTTTTAGGGAAAGTTGAGGAATAAGAAGAGCGTTGAAAGAGGTCCTAAGTATTTAAAAGTGTGGCTCTCGGGTGGATAGGCGTAGCCCAGCAAGTAAGAAATTTGGCTAAGTATGGAGCTAGGCATTGGATGCCATGAGCGTTGGTAGGAGGCCTAGTGGGCAATGACCTTGTCAGTGGAGGTTAGGTGGGCTTGTTGATGGCTAATTTGTTGGCCACGTGATGATGCTAGGCGATGGCCTAAGGATGGGCGATGAGCTTGTGCAAGTGACCATGAATGTGGGCAATTGTCTTCCATTGGTAAATGGCATGCGGTAATTTAAGCCTTAGAAGGTGAGCTAGGCGATGCGTGCTGCAAAGCAAAGCATTGGACAATGGCATGGTGAGGCGATGATCTTGCCAAGCCAAGCTGTGAGCGAGTTGCATAGGCAAGGGAAACCAAGCAATGGAGGAGAGTGTCTAGTTGTTAAGGCTGCTATTAAGTGATCAAGAGTAAGTTGTTTGTTATATTGCAAAGGACTTCAGCTGAATTAGACTCCTTAAAGGGCCAACTGTCATGATCCTATAGGTTGATCCCACTTAGTGGGTAGGTGGCAATTTAGTAAATAAAGAGCAGCTCACAGCCTCAGGTATAAAAGGTAGGCCGACTTTGGATGCTCACTTTGGGATGATTTCAAAGCCATCTGAAAGCTAAGTGAGTTTAGTTGATGAGCTAGGATTGTCGAAAGAAAACTCTAAAGGAATCGAGCTGGAAATTGAAAATTTTGCAGAAAGGACAGATTCTCGGGTGAATCTGGGCCAGTGTCAAGGGTTTGTAGTTTCTAACCAATCCATGAGGAATTCAGAGCTAAAAATTTAAAGTAAGCTTATTAAGACAATTTTGAACAAGTTTGTAGAAGAAAATTTTCTGAGATAAGGTCTGTATCATGAATTACTCGAATTATAAATTGAATCTAAAAGTTTTTGATCAAGCAAGCAGCTGCTTGGGTTGAACAAGCAGGCAGCTCCAAGAGGTCAAACGTGCACGGGCTGTAGTGAGCATCAGCGTGCCTTGAGCTGACCATGGGGCTATGTAGGCGAGCATAGGTGGCTTAGATGCCCAAGGGAAGGCTCTTGCAATTTGGACAGCATGTAGGGCACCTAGGTGGGGTGTTTGACGCACGATTGATGCGGTTGAAGGAAAGATTTTTGCAGAAGCTAAGTTAACATCTACAGAATAATCCTTAGTGTCCAACTCCTTGGGAAGTTGGCATTGGAAGGTAAGGTCAATATGTCAAGAATAATATGAGCTCAATTCGGAAAGTTAGTCTCAAAAGGGAGACCATTGATAGAAGTTAAAATATGTTGTCATGTCTACAAGGTTAACACTAATAGGGGAAGCTTATCAACCCTAGGAAGATTGTCAAAGCCGTAAGTGACTATGACTATTCTCTAAATGTTTTAGAAATCCATGTTTTAATGAAGTATATTCTCATACTATTCATTTTACAAAAAGTTCCAAACAAACTAATTTTCCTAAGTTATGAAAACATGCTAGTTTATTAAGTTTTTAAAGCATGTTTAGTAAGGTTAACTAACGCATGCTAGTTTTTTTCAAAGGAAGTTTCTATGGCATATGCAAAGTATAAAGTACATGTTGTTCTGTTTAAGTATATGTACTTTTGATGTTCATAAGCATGCATCAAAGAATCATGTTCACATGAAAGCTATGTTAAAGTTATGTTTATAATATCATGTTTTCAGTAAGCATGTTCAATAGAGATGTTTCTTTAAGGATAAGTTAAGCTCGATACTAAAGGACTTAGAGAGGGTATCCAAGTAGCTCAACCTGAAGAACTTAGGGAAGGTATCCGTGCAGCTCGATATTGAAGGACACTGAGAAGGTATCTGAGCAATAATACCTAAGGTATAACGGTACTTATCTAGAACCACCTGCACGTAGGTAGAGATGACGTTGAGAGTTGAACAAAAGGGTTCTCTCTCAACTAAAGATAAGTTTAGCTATGTTTTCAGATACGATATGGTTACAATTTTTGTGCACATGCTTGATTGGCCAGTTCAGTTTTCAATATTCAATTTTCTAGTTTTCAGTTTTAAGCATGAGAATTATGTTTTATTTAAGTCACTCATTGGGTTTGTAGCTCACCCTATTTTTAAATATTTTTCCTTCCCCAGGTAGTGGTAAACTCTCCAGAGGTTAATTATGTTGCTACTCTGCCACTCAAGGATTCAAGTAAAGAAGAAAGACTAGAAGTTTCTTCTGTTGCTACACATGTTTCAACAAAGTGGGTAATGTATTGCTTGGGGTTGCCCTTTCCATCAAATTTTTGGAACTTCGGGGGTTGGTATCCAGCAAACATCCTTTAGTTGTCAATTCTCTTAGTGTACGACTAGGAGTACATAAAATAAGCTTGAGATAAGCCTCCATACTGAGCTCTAATAGAGTTGGTGATCATATCCTGTAATTGCTAGACTGACAAAGAGGCAGCATATGTTGATTGTTGTGGTAGATTTTCCTGCAAAACGGTTTTCCCTTTGTCATTGGTTTTGACAACCAGAGTTTAGCTCAGTTCAACAGTTACACGAGCCTGTATCTAATCTTTTAATGTAACAATTTCATGATCTCGCTCCTCAATTGCTTTCATCAAGAAATTTATTTTTCCTCTCCATCTCTACCATGGTCACATTGCTATTACATCCACCATCATGACAGATATTACATCTGGGTAATTCTTTCTTTTCTCGGTCAGACGCAGAAGTAGAGTTGTCAAACAAGGAATTTTCCTTGATGACCCCGCCTCTTGGAGATTCAGTTAATTGTTTCAGAATGCTATGTGCGATGATGGAACCTCGCTCTTGTTCTTGCATGGTCTTTTTCGAATGACTACGAGCAACAGGTCCCGTGTAGAAGTCATTTGTAGAAGATACTCTGGATGCGTTTTTCTTTGGTGTCATTTGTTGATTTGGTGAATTGGATGAGAGAGAGATGAAAGGTAGAGAGGTCCCACTGGGCGTGCAATTTTGTCGCACGAGGTTTCCAGAAAAGCTTGTTTTATGGAGTTGAATTTGTATTGATGTATATTTAATGCATATGTGGTTCGATCTCTAGTACTTGATCCTCTAATTCTCTCTCGGTTCAATGCATATACTTGACTCGAAGATGCGGAGCGCGTGGTGTTCTTGAAGTTGAGGTCTTGGAAGAATGTTTGTATCCTTAGGACTTAAGCTTCAAGGAGTGGGGTTTAGTCTTCAGGTGTCACATCCCCTCCCATGTTACCCTCTTGACCTGAAAAAAGATGTAAAGACAACATATGTCAACTCTCTTATGACACCTACAACCCAACTGAGACCTGTAATTTGTTTCCTTACTCCTGTATCACTTGACAGATAAGTATAAATATTTGTATTGTTTCATGTATTTCAACTTAAAACCCCTAAGCAACTAGAAATCTTCATATAGAAAGGGTTGACATATCACCAACTTATATACATAATTAAAACCAGAGTTCACAACACAAAATCCAGAGTATACTTACAAACTTTGATTATACCCTTTCCTCACTATATGTACATGAGTTCAAAACCATCTAAGTCAAAATAAGGACCTAAGCAGACTTCAGGGTCTATCAGGGATCTACTATCTTGTGGCAGACTGGCTGCTATAAGTTAGGTTATGGGACTTCGACTGCTATCTGGGGGGAGAAACTTTTGAAAAAGTGAGCTGGGATGCCCAATGAATGACTATTTTAAAATAAACGTTCATAAACTATATTGAAGAAATTAGAAAGTATCTGATAATTGAAAATTCTTTCATGGATTCAGGGTTGTAGCATGCTTTGCTTAAACTTATAAGCTTTAAAACAATTCATAGAGGCATTGAAAAACCCTGAAATGTATCATATCTTTTGCAGATCACATAAAACATTCATACTTAACTTTGTACCCTAATGCCTTAGTTGAGGTAGTGCTCTTTTGCTCATACTCCCAACGTCAATAGCCTTAGTTGTGGTGGAATTATTACATCACCATTAGTGTCATTAATACTCATACGTGCGTGTAGATATCCCCCAAAGGCTAATAACACCCTAACACATGGCCCAAAGCCTATTTGTGTACTAAAGTGTGTCCCAAAGACCATAAGATTAATGTAACCCCTGGATACCTTCATCTTCTTCATTTTTCATTCCTTAGAAAACATGACATTAAAGATAGAAAACACGGTATAAAGCCTCATGCACATTAGGAATGCTTTGCATCATTGAAATCGTTCTTAAAACATCATATGGAATCATAGTATATAACTTTGCTTTAGAAGAAATTCATGCTTTAGAACATTGAAGCTTATGTCTTATTAAAAGGGAAACCCATGCTTTAACATGCTTTGGAAACTTTGGTTCATGTTAGATAAGTTATGTATTCAATCATAAATCATGCCTTGGGCTAAACTAGGCTTTGAAATCATTTAAGGTAAAGCATTCATAAAATATATGCATAGAAAGCATATTAAAAATAACATTTTTAAAACTTTGTCACTCACTATCTCTAGCTAGCTCCCAATCGGTTATAGACCCTTCCAATCTTTGTTTGGCCTATCACATAATAAATAACCCTTGGTTAATGACAATTGCTCACCTTTGAACTTAAATAACTTTAACTAACTTAGCCTTTTAGGTTCTTCTCTTTTAACTTAAGTTGAACCTTTCATTCTTTCTAGAGTCTACACTTATGAATTCTTATAGCATTCATAATATTCCTTAAAGGACTTAACAATAGC
The DNA here is from genome assembly GCF_027475165.1 of Benincasa hispida. Classification (NCBI taxonomy): domain Eukaryota; kingdom Viridiplantae; phylum Streptophyta; class Magnoliopsida; order Cucurbitales; family Cucurbitaceae; genus Benincasa; species Benincasa hispida. The sequence goes on along the minus strand of NC_143479.1, from coordinate 2,722,005 downwards.
TTACCAACACTAAAATCTCAAAACTAGGCAAATGCCAAGCCCACGACAGTTTATGCACACCAGTAGGCCTGATGGGTGCAAGGCACACACATGTTGACACTAGATGTGAGCGCTGGGATACGTGCATGGTCCTACAAGTCGCGCGCACCAGACAGTCAAGTGGCCTCTCATGGGCAACAATCACGCGCACAGACGCTTGGGTGAGTGGTGCGATCAGTAGTAGGGTGCGCATGCTAGGCGTCAGAGCATGCAAGGACTGAGCAATAGGCAAACTTGGTCACCTGATTGGGCACGATTGCTCACCTGATGGGCGTGGGGCATGCGAGAGACTCTCCACTACCAGCCTTACTCAACGTCAGCTTCCTCAATCCTCGACTAGCTACCTGTTTCTTCAACCTATGCAGTTACGTACTTATTCAACACCAAATTCCAGATTTAGATTCTAGAACTTATAACTTAAAATCTATTCATCAAAAATCAAAACTTCCTCCTATGAACTTCTTGTAAATCCTTTAAACTATCTTACTTCAAAATCTGAGCTTTCAATTCTTCCTAGAGTGCTAAAAAATCACCAACCTTCACAGCTTGCTCGGAATAGTCGAGAAATAAGAACACTTTTAAATTGATTGAAGATTTCAACATCAAACCGTGGGAATTTCTTCACATCAGCCCTGAAGCATTCACTAGACTGATGAAGCTTTAACTTGATTGCTGAAGTTCTTCTTTGCATGAGAGAATTGGCAAAACCGACTTCATCTGTCCAGCCTTTATTTATGCTTGCTCTTGCATGGCTACTTTGCCTAATTAGGTGACACCTTATGCCACGCACGTTTTTCTTAAGCTTCTAATTATGTCACACCCACTAATTAGGTTGAATAAATTTTTTTCCTTAGTATAACAACGCCTAAGTTGGCACAGCCTTCACACTCCCAAATCTCTCGACCATAGGCTCCTTTCACTGCCCATGCCACTTCCTTTGTCACCGCCTCTAACTTCCACTTTTCCTTGCCCAAGGCCCACCTTCATTTCATCGTCTAGGCCGTCCTTGTAGTCTTCCTTGCCCCTTGGCAAGTTTCCTATGTCTTGTCTACCAAGGTCATCGCCTAAAGCTTGCCACACCAAACCTTCCTTTAGCTTGCCGCCAAGGCCCTTTACATGCACTCTTCAAGCCATAAGTCTTAACGCCTAGCCTTCTTCACCTGAAATATTTCTCAAATTTTACTACGTGTTGAAATTGCTCAATTCCACTTGCGAGCTCTTTTTATACCTAGAATATTTTTCAACTAAAGTTCATTGGAACACTTAGAAAACTTTCTCCTTCATTAACTTACCTACTAACTTCAAACTTACAATTAAAACTAACCTACTTACCATACTTTAAAACACTAAACACTTTAAATTATGTAATCGTAAAACACTAAATATCAAAATTATTAGATATAATATAATTAATAATATGACGCCTAAAAATTTTCATATCAGACCCTTTAAATTACGTAATCGTAGAAAATATAATAATCACATGAAGTTTAGAGTTCAATTTATACAAGTATTATAAATTTGGGGGTTGAAGTTTAAACTAATATAAATTTGAGATCGAGAAGTCAATATTTAGAAATTAATAATTAGAAGGTTTTTGGAAAAGGCATATGTATTTGAATAGCCGCCGTTGGGTAGGGCCCAATGAGGAAATAATAAATTGAAAAAGAAAAGGGTGTCTGTGTGTGTGGGAAATTGGAATCCGCAGATAATAAAAGTCCGAGTTGATTGGAACATGGAAAGGCAAGCGCGTGGGTTTCAACCACATTTAATATTCATACCCAAACTCCCACACTGTGGGCGCCCTTTGTACTCAGCCCTCTGGTTTTCCCTTTTCTATTTTTTTTTTCTTTTTATTCCTTTTACATCACTTCTCAGTACATAATTGAGAAAATTAAGTCTGTCATTTATAATCAAATTACTATTTTTATTATCATTATTTTCATATTGATATTTAAGTCAAAACATATTTTTAAATGTTATACCACTTTGTGAATTGTAACTAATTTTATAAAAATATAAAAATTAAATAATTATCAAACAAAACTTTAGTTATTTAAATTTTATTTATCTAAATATATTTATTTATCTAGTTGTCTGTTTTATCTATCAACACCAACACGTACAATTTGTACAAGGATTTTAACTTTAATTTTAATTTTAGTTATCACGTAAGTGAGGTTAAGCTATTTATTTAAATACTTCTTTCTGCCTTTCATTGGATAAAGTTTTTGAAGTTCTTTTTTTTAAAAAAAAATTTTACATGAATTTATTTAAATGTTCTATTCACAATGAATTTGGATGAGTACTCAATTAGGATTGTTCAAAAGTCATCTTACTTTATCACCCAATCTTATCTTATTCTTATTACTAAAGTTGTAAACCATAATAATAATAATGAATCAATAGAGATTGAAAACATAGATCTTTCTCCTTTGAAATGGAAAATATTAAATCGTTATGGTTTTAATGATTAGCAAAAGAAAATACCGAGAAATAATGGTAAGTGGAAATGGTTTTAGAAAATTGATAATACTAATTATTATTATTATTATTATTATTTTATAAACGGTTTAAATATGAAAATACAATTTAATAATCTCCTAAACATTCCAGTGCAGTAAAAATGGGGAATTTTCATTTTTAATAACTTGAACATGTAAAATGAATCACTTTAAAAATTTAAAAAGTTTAAATTGAAACACTTTCTAAATTGGAATTTTAAAAATTTTTACCATTTACTTTTATGGTGAGTTTTTGTTTTAAAAGGGGGGGGGGGGGGGGGGGGGAACTAAAAATAAAAACAGTTTTTGTATAGGTATAATCAATTATAAAACACATTTTAAGTACATAATTGATCGAATTTAGACAAATCACAAAATATAACACTACACTAGTTTTTTTAAATGGGAATTTGTAAGTTTTTAGTAAAGTTATTCATTGATAAAATTTAATTCACTACAAAATTAGGGGCGGATTATTTTTTTAGAAGGTAGATAATCTAAATTTTTAGATGTCTGAAATTAAGGATGTTTGACATTTCTAGATAACCATATTTATTTTCTAATAATATTTTTATAGATATATAAGAATATTTGAATAACTAACTGTATTTATTTCGTATGATTTCTACTAAGAAAATATCTCGAATTTACATAATATTCTAAAAAATCTCTAATTAACTCTTCATTGATTTATAATCAAATTAATATAATTTGAATTTATATAAAAAATTTTAATTTCTTTTTAAATTAATATTATTTGTATATGTTATTTTTCTCATTAAAACAATGCAAGTTAATTATATATATAAAATCAAGGGTAAAAAAAGTTGGACAACTTCGATCTCAAAAAAATCTGTAAGAATATTTTAAGATGTCCGAAAATTGTTAAATATTAAAATATCAAATATTATAATAAATACGGGTAATTCAGATGTCTACTAAAAAATAAAATAGATGGAAATTATTAACTATTGATATAATGGTAAATAAAGAATTAATAAATGGAATTAGATGAGAAATCGTCAACAAAAACTTTCCCCAATGGTTAGCAAAACCAGAGAACGACCAAAACTGGAAAACTACCCGTTTTCTTGGAAAACCACTTGCGGCCATCATTACAAAAACAAAACCCACCGTCGATTCCTTCCCCACTTTTCCATTCTCTTCTTCCATCGTCTTCTCTCTCAATTTTTTTCATCGCAAATCCAATTCCTTCACCATGCGTATGAGCTGTAACGGATGCCGAGTTCTTCGCAAAGGCTGCAGTGAGGCCTGCTCAATCAGACCTTGTCTTCAATGGATCAAATCCCCCCAATCCCAAGCCAACGCCACTTTCTTCCTCGCCAAATTCTACGGCCGTGCTGGCCTTGTTAACCTCATCAATGCCGGCCCCGACCATCTCCGCCCAGGTATTTTTACTTTTACCCATTTTTACTCTGTTTCGATTGTTCTGTTTTTTTATTACTCTGTTTTGATCACTTATGGTGGGTTTTTCTTTTGTGGGTCCTTCAGCTATCTTTAAATCTTTGCTATTCGAGGCATGTGGCCGGATTGTGAATCCCATTTTTGGGTCCGCTGGATTGTTGTGGTCCGGGAGCTGGCAGCTCTGCCAGGACGCCGTCGAAGCTGTTCTAAAAGGCGCGCCGATTCTGCCGGTTTCTTCCGAAACAGCGGCGTCGCACATGGGTCCACCTTTGAAAGGCTGCGATATCCGCCATGTCTCCAAACAGCAAGGCTCCGCCTCTGATTCCGCGCTCAGGAAGATCAAGACGCGAAGGCGGTTCAAACGCTCTGCGGCGAAGTTGAAGCCAAAGCAGGAGCCGGTTGTGGTGGTGCCCGAGTTCAAATTCGACGACCCGACCCGGACTGTATCGGAGCCTCGGTGTCTGAAGTTCGAGTTGGATAATTGGGAGAGTCGTGAGTCGCCGGAGAAGGACTGCGGTAGCGACGACACCGAGTGCTTGTCGGTGGAGACAGTGGAGGCTTCTCCGGTGGGCCAGGGTGGTGACGTGGAATTAGAACTTACTTTAGGGTTTGGGCACAGTCGGATGCTGACATGACTAGATCGAGGACTATAAGAACGCCACGTGTAAAGATAGATGTATGATTTTGGTCTCACAGATTTGGCTTTTGATGTTGTACAAAACCAAATGAGTTTTTTCTTTTTATCTTCCTTTTGTTGAGGTTAGATTTAGGGTTTGTGAAGTGTTAGTCAAATTGGATATTGTTATATTTGTATTTGAAAGAAAGAATAATTAATATATTGAATCACATGTTCACGGTAGTAATGGATTTGGGATTTAAAACACATCCTATTTAATTTTAAAATTGTTTTAAAATACCTTTAAATAAAAGAGTAAATAAGAAAACTATTTACACAAAATAGTAAAATTTTAATATTTTTTTATAAAGGTTAATAGACTATCAGTATCTTATTAGTGATAGAAGACACTATTTTGACATTTAAAAAAAATGTTTTAAAAGATATTTTTAGTTGAAAGAAAAAAAAATTGATAACTAATATCTAAAAATTATGATGGATATATGTTACTATTTCTAATTTCTAAACTTTGTTCTATATATATATCATTTATTATCCTATTAATCCATCTGAAAAGAAAAATTGTCAAAAATTTACATAATTAATCCTATTCAATCAGATGTAATGCACATCTTTTATCTTTTACATATTGGTCGTGGTCTCAATATCCATCTTACTTTTAACGAATTTATGAAATTTTTTAAAGTTTAAAAAAATAATTAAATTTACTATTGCACAATTCAAAACCTAAAAATAATTTAAACTATATTATATACCTTATAAGAGTTGAAATTAAGTTTTAATTATGGCTTTAGAACTTGAAACAAGAGACTTGAGACATTTGATTTTGTGTGTGACATTATAAAATGATTCAAAAGATAATTATGTAGTTGAAATGAATAGAAACATACAGACATATTTAAATTTTATTATAACAAAAATTGATAAATAATTTTACGGTGAAAAGTGTAAATCTTGAAACATATGAGACCAAATTGACACAAAAATGAAATCTTAGAAAATTGTAATATTTTGAAACCTAAGAACTAATCGAATACAAACTTAAAACTTAGATCCTAATCATGATAACCATTTTATTTTTTGTTTTTGTCTTTTAAATTAAACCAATGGACACTATTTCTATTTCCAAAATTCTTCATCTGTTATCTACTTCTCACCAATAATTTAAAAAACCAAATTAAAATCTGAAAACTAAAAATATACCTTCCAAAAAATTGTTTTTGTTGTTGGAATTTGGCTAAGAATTCAACTATTGTATTTTCAAAAAATGTTGATGAAATAGACTAAATTTTCAAAAACATAAATAAAAAACCAAAAATTACCAAATGAGGACTTAAAAATTAAAAGTGCAACACTTCGTAATACAAAAACCAAATGACAAAAAAATTCAAGGACCAAAAATATATTTCTCTTACTCCTTGTATTTGTTATTCAACACAACAATCTCTATAAGTTTTAGTAGTTACATTGGGATATTGACATTTCAACAAAAAAAGAAAAACATTACGATAATGAAACACTATATCACAACGTTTTTTAATAAGCTTTGATAATTGATTTTGAAAAAAAAAATGTTGTTTTCAAATAGAAAAAAAATGAATCAAAATATTTACAAAATATAGTAAAATTCCATAATCTATCAATGATAGACACTGATAGAAGTCTATCAGTGTCTATCATTAATAGATTTTAAAAATTTATATATTTTATAAAGATTAACCAATTTCTAAATGCTGGAGTAGATCCTAAAGAGATTCCACTTCCTCATGAATTTATCTTGAATCTCGATCAGTGAGCTATTACGCACTCTTTCAAGGGTGGCTGCTTCTAAGCAAACCTCCTGGCTATCTCTGCACCCCTAAAAACAAATGAACCCTATCACATCACATAGATTATAAATCGAATATTATTGATAAGCAACTGAAGAATGGAAAAGATTCTTCAAGGGTCTCGGGTCCCAGTTTTGCCATTTGAAATAATTTTCGAAAAAGAAATTATTCTTTTAGTATTTGTTGGTGTGAAGATGAATTAATAAAAATAATAATAAATTAATTTTATCTCTTTTATACAAACGTAATGCTGGAGTAGCTCAGTTGGTTAGAGCGTGTGGCTGTTAACCACAAGGTCGGAGGTTCAAGCCCTCCTTCTAGCGTTTTACATTATTATTTTAATAAGTATTTTATTATGGTGTATATCATTGTGCGTTTCGAATGCTGGAATAGCTCAGTTGGTTAGAGCGTGTGGCTGTTAACCACAAGGTCGGAGGTTCAAACCCTCCTTCTAGCGGTTTGTCTTACAATTTATTAGTAATATTTATAACATATCAACTGCAGGAATAGCTCAGTTGGCTAGAGCGAGTGGCTGTTAACCACAAGGTCGGAGGTTCAAGCCCTCCTTCTAGCGTTTGTCATTATTATTTTCCTTTTTATTATTTTATCAATTTATTAGTAACATATATAAATATCATCATTCGTTTCAACTGCTGGAATAGCTCAGTTGGCTAGAGCGTGTGGCTGTTAACCACAAGGTCGGAGGTTCAAGCCCTCCTTCTAGCGGCAATTTTACTTTTTTTTATTTTTTATTTTTTTATTTTTTTTTTCAAGTTTAATATTTATATATCTTATTCATATTTTGTTCTTCTTCGCAAGTTTGCAACAACAGCGCGCAGAATTTGCAGTTCTTTGATTTGTCCATAAAATAGTAAGTTACACATATATTAAAAAAAAGAGAATTAGTAAATTGATATAAATATAAGTAAAAGGAAACAAATATGTTTGGGATCTAGTTTCTTCCCTAAATTTAAAAATGCTACGTATACAGTCATTCGGTCTTGAGTTTGATTTCAATTTAGTTTATAAATTTGATTGAAATTTAAAATTTATTTCAATTTAGTCTTTAAGAGAGCATTTGGATCATTAATATGAATTAAGTTAAATTGGTATAATATACCAACCCACTAACTTTAAATGTTGGTGGAGTTGAGTTGGTATATTTTATCAACTCACCACAACTCTCCCTTATTCCAATGATTTTAATTATTCACCCATCGACCATTGTTGCTGACTATCACTGCCACACTCCGGGAACCAACTACAAGCTCCGAAAACTATCCTTGATGACAACTTTGGTGACCAAACTCCAACAACCACCTTCACGCGACCAACTTCGACAACTAATGTCAAGTTTTGACAATGACCTCCAACAATAAATTCTAGTGACCCATCGACCACGGTAGCTGAATATAGTTGCCACACTCCGAGAACTAACTACAAGCTCTGACAACTACCCCTGATGACGACTTTGGTGACCCAACTCCAACAACCACTTTCACGCGACCAACTCCGACAACCAATTTCAAGTTTCGACAACCACTTCTGACAACAAACTCTAATGACCAACTTCAAAAACCACCTTTTAGGCTCCTGACAACCACCTCCAACTACAAACTCCAACGAAAATCATCTTTAATAATCAACTTCAATTACCATCTTTGAACGAGTAACTCAGACAACCAACTGTAGGCTTCAACAACTACCTTCGATCACAAACTCCAGTGAAATCATCTTCGACGATCAACTTTGACGACCACCTTCATGCGACTAGCTCCGATGATCAACTTTGAGCACCAAAAACTACCTCCGACAACAAACTCATGGCTCCAAAAACTACCTCTGACAACAAACTCTAATGACCAACTCCAATACCACCTTCATGTGACCAATTTCAGACTCCGGCAACCACCTCCGACTACAAACTCTAGAAAAAAATCACTTCCGATGATCAACTTCGCCAATCACCTCCAATTATTATAAGACTAATGATTGTTAAAGTATATTGTATGATTGTTGATTATATAAATAATAGTAGATTTTGTCTATATTAAGTACAATATTTATGCATAGAAATTTGTAAAATATATTTTTATTTAATTGAATTCGCATATCAAATGAGTGTTAAGAATATTTGGAAAAGTATGTATGTAGTTTAGAAGTATATAACATATAGCAAAAAAAACCTTAGAAAATAGAGATTTTTTTCCTAAAACCTTTTCTAGCAAGAATTAGTGAAAAATTGAGATTTTTCTATGATGATCCTCCGATTCAGAGAAATTGAAAGGGAAATTGTTGAAGAAATGTGATGGCATTCCATTGGCTGCTAAAATGATGGGAGAGATTCAATTAAAAAACTTTATGATAAAGTAAAAATATAGAACAACAAGAAGAAGAAGAAAAAGAAGATAATGATATTGAAATTCATGGAGAAAAATTAGGAATAAACATTTTTTATTTCTCCTTGGTTTCTCATTTTATTTAACCATATTTTTATAGAAAATGTAGTGGATTAATTATTGTTCATTACCTCCAAAAAATAAAGAAAGAAAAGAGAAAGAAAGACTCTAAAATTTTTTTTTAAAAAAATTGCAATGTATTTTATTCAAACAAAGATTGGTGAAATTATTGAATAAAAAGTTTCAAAACAAAAATAGTAACCATAAAATCTGATTATTTAGGCATGTTTTTTAAAATTAAGTCTATGGACACTATTCCTACCTCCAAATTTCTTCTTTTGTTATCTACTTTTCACCAATGGTTTAAAAAACTAAGCCAAATTTTGAGAACTAAAAACAGTAACTTTCAAAAAATTATTTTTGTTTTTGGAATTTGGCTAAGAATTCAACTATTGAACGTGAAAAGAATGCAAATGATTACAAGAAATATGAATGAAATAAGGTTAATTTTTTTTTTTTTTTTTTTTTTTTTTTTTTTTTTTTTTAAATCAACTAGTAACCAAACGAAGCCTTAGAGTTAAAAAAATGCACAAAATAGCCCAAATATATGAACTCAACTCTCTGCACCCCAAACATAGACATATGAATTTAAACCAAATAACTTTGCATCTCAAACACAGACATATATCCCAACTTAGCACCCCAAATAATACAAGTTTCAAAATTACACTCATAATATCGATTTTCACTAAATATTCATTTCAATATTTGTAATTGATGACACACATCATGACAGTAATATACATTTAGTATCTCTTCAAGTTTGAAGTTCAAAATTCTACCATCGCATTTTATTATATGAAAGTTTAGTCAAAGAAAGTGAATTTCATTGATTCATTGATATTTATTTATTTATCTTTAGAATTCAAGTGTTCAACAAAGATATGAGGTGAAAAGAAGTGTGAACTTCTAACTTCTCATAATATACTAAATCAATTGTTCTTAGACTCGCCACTACAAGAATTTTTAATTGTTCGGATATTTTTTTCCTAACACATTCATTTTCGTTAGCATAGACGTATTTATTTCAACAAAAATTTAATGTGTCGGCCAAAATAGAGCAAAGTGATTGGCCCCCTTCCGCACCCCAACCCTCCACGCATGTTGTTCCGTCCCCCCTACCCTCACTCCTGCTTTTCTTTTCCTCCCACCCCTCGCTTCTTCACACCCCCCATCCCCCTCCTTTCCCGTTTTCTTCCTCCACTCCACCGATTCACCCCCCCCACCCACTCTCCTTTCCCTTTTCCTTCCACACCTCACCGATTCACCCCCCACCCCTACTCTTCCTTTCCCTATTATTTTCCCTTTCTTCCTCCGTTCTTTTACACAAACGGTCACCGTTTCAATGTCGAATGCTAATGCACGCTACCTTCGCATGCCATCGCACACTATCGTCGCATACTACTGTCGCACACACGGGTTGGTTCTTCTTCTCTTTGCTTTTTTTCTAATAAATGTTATTCATGGATTGTGTTTGTGTTATTATTTTGATAAGGGATTTTGTTTCAGATTAGAATTACGATATTTATTTGTTTATGGATGAAATTGTTCTTCTATTTTTAGTTTGTATATGGATGGATATAATGAATGATGAATTATTTGTGTATTTTGATTTTAATTTTGTACATGAGATTCATTTGTTAATATTGAAGTTTAATCTTTCCTTTTTATAGATATAATATGCTTTAAGTTTTAAAATGGAATTGCTAAGGATGTTTAAAGCAAATTAACTAAATTTCACACTTTTTACTTGCTAGTGTTAAATCATTGTGTTATTCTAAGTGGAAGGATGTACCTAGTGATGTCATTGCTGCTATAAAGGCTCGTTTACAGGTAAGTTTTATGCTTTTATTGTGTTAATCACATATGTGTACTTGCCATAACTTTTATTGAAAATGTAGACACATTTTATTGTGGAAAGTACATAAATCGGCAAATGCATAACTCATTTAGAGAATATAGATCAGAACTGCATAAGTACTATTGTAGCTTTGAGAATCCAGTAATTGCTCGTGAAAATCCACCAGACAGGTTAACAAATAAAGAAGATTGGAAGATTCTTTGTGATCGATGGGAGACTCTTGAATAGTAGGTAAATTTTATGTATTTTTCTGTACTTATTGTTTACATAAATTTCTTAGTAATAAATTGTAATTTGTGTAATAAAAAGGGGAGAAGAACAAAAAGAGTAGAGAATGTCTCAGTTTCAACCATTATTGTGGGTCAAATTCTTTCTTCAATTGCAAAATGAATTGGTATAGTATAATGTAAATTCATTATTGTTTTATTCATCTCCCATTGAATGTAAAGAATAAATTTGTTTATTGAATTACAAACGACCGAGAAGGGTGAAAAAGTAGGCCAAGTAGAATTGTTTTACAAAAGTCATTTCTTAGAGAAGGATGTGTGGATAAGCGAAGCCACTTTAAATATGTATATTTTAGTGTACTAGTGACGTTGGGGGGAGGGGGGATGGATGTTGTTTTTTAGATTATTTTGAAGCCTAATTGTGCACTTTAAAGGAACTTTGTTCTTGGATTTATTTGTACGGATTTGAGAGTTGAGTTATATGTTTTTAGGACAATCGAATGATGGATTTAGCCTTGAAAGAAATTTAGGTGGATTTAGGAGGAGGGATTCACTTCGACGCTTTCTATGCATTTGTTGCTACTTTGTGATATAAATAGCGTTTAGGTGGAACTAGGACACGTTCGTAGCTTGGGAGGGGAAGGGGGATGTATATGTTATAATTGTGTTTTAGATTATCTTGAAGCCTAATTATTCACGTCTTAATTATAACCATTTTAATCACTTTTTAGATAGTAAAATTGTTGTTTGTGGTGTTCATGTTTTAATTATGAACATTGACAATATGTTTGTAGTTTAAGAGAGGGATCATTCTTCATAACCATTTTAAACATTTTGCTTTTTCTATTTTAGGTTATTCGTGTAAATTTTTAAAGATAATTTTTTTTGGAGATTGCAAGAAGATTTTGTGAGATGATTACTTAGTATCTCACTTATTTTGGCTTAGGGAAGATTAAACTTTTTTTTTTTTTTTTTTTTTTGTATAAAGGATTTGTAAGATGTTAGAAAAGCTCAAATTTAATTGTATATATAGTCTTTGTTCATAAAATTTATAGCTTGTGTATTGAATATTAGTCTTATTTTTAAATATATATAAGTTTACTTTTATTATATTTATCCCCAATTGATTTGTTTGAAGATTAATTTTTGTTTGTGCAAAATTAAGTATTAAGGAAATAAAAGATTGATTATTTAATGTTACAAAAAATATATAAAATTATAAATAACTTATGTCGATGCAGGTAGAAATCTGTCTATTGAACTGAAATTTTGTTGTTTAGGACTATGCTTTTCCTAACGCAAATTGTATTTTGTTGGGAAAAAAATATATGCTGATGCAAGCAATTGTGTTGCTAAAAATGATATTTATGCTGACGAAAATAGTTTTCGTTGGGAGGAACTTCTCCCAACATGGATACAATGACGATTATGCCGATGCAAAAAAATGCATCCGCATAACCTATCCCGACGTTTTTAATATTTTGTCCAACTTTTTTTTTTTTTTTTTTTTTTTTTTTTTTTTTTTTTGCGTGGGGAAAAGGTAAAAATTCTTTTAGTGCGCATTGCCATTTTTGTATTAATTAAAATGTAGAGAATAACAGATTACATGCGAAAAATGTTGGATATTTACGGGGTAAGAATATGAAACATTTGAATATTGAAAAAATTAATTATATGTAGATTAAATTTATGGTTAGAAACTTTTAAATTAGGTTAAAACTTCAAATTAAATGATATTTCATGTACAAATTTAATATATATGAAAGCTAAATTTGTAGTTTCTTCAATTTGAATGAATTATGTTTGACAAATGAATTAAATTGAGTTAAAATTTGACAAATGTTTCAATTTTTATATTTATTTGATATTTTGAAGAGTTACTAAGTTGTTAGCCTATAAATAACAACTTGCTTCTTCATTTGTAGCACCCCATTCCAAATTGAAGAGTTCTCTCATTTATTTCATTCTTTTGATATTGAGTTAAATTGAGTTGAGAGCAAGTATCCAAGAGTTATGTAAGATTTGAGTAATTCAAGGTTGTTGTTCCATTAGAATTAGTCGTTGTATCATTCTGAAATAATTGTTGTAATCTATTTACAAATGGTGCAGAGTGAATAATTGTCTTCATGATAACGCTTAAGAAGCATGCCTCAACTAACCTATTTACGTCTCCAACATATCTTGAGCCTACTTAGTTATTTCAATTCATAAGTCTTGTTATACTATTTGATTTTTTTTTTTTTTTGTTTTAAAAAAAATTGAACATTATAATTGTATACAATGTGTTTGTTGTATCTAAATTGAGGTATATTCAGTTTGCTAATATATTCGATTCTTATATATTATTTTCTCTAACGAAAATCCTTACTCCACCAAAATGAGTTAATTCAACTAAGCTGGGGTTCAATCTCTGTTTTAAAAAACAAAAAGGGAAAAGAAAAAAAAAATCAATTAGCCTTACTCCTCTAGTGCAACTAGAAATTTCCTTTTAAAATTCTTTTTCTTAAGGGTGTGCATGCAACTATGACAATTATTTTTCGGCAGTTCATATGTGATGAGCATGCACTATTATTATTTTATTTTAAGCTCAGACGTTTTAGATTTTAAAAATTATTTAAAATGGAATAAAATTTAAATCAAACAAGAAATTGTTAGAAACGTTTATAATACAAGGGAATATATTATTTTTTCCCCTAAAAAAAAAATCAGCATAAACGATAACCTTCAACTTTCCCTTTGTTTTGTCTATAATATATATAAAAGTAAGAATGTGGAAGATTTTTTTTTTTGGGCAATATTATTCTTGTGTTTTCATATAATACCTAAACCACTTTTTACCCACATTAAAAGACTACCACTAAAAACCGGATTAACTTGAAAAAAAAAAAGGACTTTTCAAGAGACTCGTTTTCATTTAAACAACTTTGAAAAAAATTATTGAAAATATTCTTTAAAAGCTATTTTGAGTGGTTGCCAAATACTTCAATTTTTTCTAAAATAACTTATCTGTTAAATCAAACACCTAAAAATACATTCTAAACACACCCTAAAATCCACGGACCAAAAAAACATTCACACCTATATACCCAATTTTTAAAATCAATAATTTCACTTAAATTTGTGAGTGATACTAATTGTATATTTTCTTTGGTTACTATTTCATGAAAAGCAAATCAATGAACACCTCTCCAAATTCTCTCCCTCACTCTCTCCGATCACATATGATTCTCCATGTTCTACCATTTCCATAAACCTATAAAAATAGAGTTCCTTTCACCATTTTTTTCATTACTAATTTAAAACTTATTCTATTGTTAGATTATGTGAATGTGAATCGAGACAACTTAACTCTAAGTTATACAAACAAAAGTAGAAGAAGAAAGTCATGCACATATTCTTTTTTGGTTCCATGGCAATGGAAAAATGGAAAGAAGATTTTGACTCATATTCTTTCAAAAACTCCGATAGCATTTTTCATCTTTCCCTAACGTTTCAAAATAATGATTATAATATATATCTTTTAAAAATTACAAATACATAAATTGAGACGTAAAATGGTTTGACGATCCAGATTTTCATTCTAGTTCACCACTAGTATTATCATTTCAGATCCTAATTTTTGTTAGAATCTCCAAATTTCTACGTCAATAGTAATTTTCAACCATCTCCAAAAAGATAATGCAGTATGTCCATTACTATTAATTAAGTTGAATTTTTCTTGTCTCCCCCTCCTACTTGAAGACACTTAACTAAACTTACATTAGATTAGGGTTAGACATATATTAAATACTTAATGTTATTATTCATACAAACATATAAGAGTAGAGTACACCATCCAAGAGCTGAAATTAACCTAAAGGATCATATTCAATAATATCAAAGTAGTACACACATTTTTGTAGAAGGAGGACGTTAATATTGTCACTCCCTCACTTCTAGACACAAAAAAAGAGCTGATTTTGACCTTTCATTAACTGCAAGTTCTGTATACACATATATTATTATTATTATTTCCTAAAAACTAAAGCTTCCAAAAATTTTGCAGCAACCGAAGCAACGAAGCTTCGAGAGATGGATAATATATATATATATATATGAAAAAAGAAAAAGGACACTAATTAATACTAATAACTAAGGAAAATTATAAGATGGGTTTTTTTGTTTTTTGTTCTTTTATAAAATTATAATATTGTAGGGTAGATCAAATGATGGGATTAATTAATAAAGGGTTAATGGTTGTGTTGTTCTCTTGACAAACCGACCTTTCATTCTTGGTCTCTTCTCGGCATTGAGCTTCCTAACTTGGTACCTTATTTTCTTCGAAAACAATCTTGTTCTTCTCTTCTCTCTATATCTTGACACTCTTGCTTCTCTTTCTCCATGTTTGTATTTCCATTCTTGATCTCTTCCTCCCCATTTTCCTCCATTACTTTCATTTAAACCCCATCCATTCCATTCCTCCTGCAATATCACAATTATTCATTAATAATACCATCTTATTTTTATTATTATTATTACTATTTTCAACCCATCATATATTCAAAAGAAGGGAGGATAAATTCCTCAACTCTCTTTCATGGCCATTTGATTTTGAATTTTGAAAATTGTGTGCGCTTTTCTTTCGTCTTCTTTCTTTACAATACATTTGAATTTATATAGCCAATTTTCAAAATAAAACCAATATCCAAAGGAAAAATTTTAAGTTATACATGAAAAAAAAGGGGTTTAACAACTTTGAGGTGATATTTTGAAAGTGGCTGTGCTAAATCTACATTATTTAAAAGCTATGATGTTCCTACTATCACGCTTAATTGGAGGGCTTTCTTGTAGTCTTTTCCCCTTTATCTTTTGGAGCTCTCCTTTAGCTCACTGTTTTTCGATGATTTATGAAGCGGATTGGTTGGAATATGATAACCGAAAGGGATGTGACTCAATGAACCATTCTAAAATATATTTTTTTCTTTTAGCTAAGGATAAAGTCGGCCATAAGGACTAAGGGAGACAAACCTACAAGGTTGGCTGGAGGCCAAAAGAGGCATCGAATGGGTTAACCATAAGACACTAAGGTCGATCTGCCCAACAACGGTAGTTATTGAAAGGCTGTAAAGGCCGACTCATAAAGTTGACCATAAAGCTTGTTTTGCAGGATAATTGATCAATTTTTCTCTAATTACAATGGCACTAAAAACATCCACAACGATAAAACAAAATAAATCAAGCATAGTTAAAATTTTAAAATTTTATGTATAAGTATACTCTCTCGATTGTTAAAAATTAAATGGTTATATATATGAGATGTTTAAAAATAGAAACTTGCCACTGGATATGAAAATTTCTAGCTTTGTTTTGATTTTGATTATACGTTGGTTGCACTTTACAGGCAAAATTAACGTTTTCATTAACATTTAAAGCCAAACCAGTTGTATGAAAGAATTATCAATTATGTCCATATGATAACTAAAAAAAAAAAAAAAAAAAAAAACAAACAAACAAAAACAAAAACAAAAACAAAAAACAAAAACAAGAAGAAAAGTGGTCTCATTTTGCCCTACTGTCAGAAATACTTTTGTTTTCTTCTCATATTACATATGATGACGTGAAAAAACTTTTTCCATGTAAATTAAGTATATACATAAAGATAATATATTTAATTTCTTTCTATCTAATTCAACTAAAAATGTTAAAACTTGATCACATTCATGTGTGTATTTTAGCATTAATTGCAAGAACAGATTAATTAATTTTTTTAAAATAAATTAAAGAAGTTTATAGAATTTAATATTACCCAGCAATCATCGAGGTCGAATTCAGGGCGATTCCCAGTAGTGTATGGTGAAGATTGGTCATCCCAAGCTGTAATAACCGCATCATAATTTAGCCTTAAACAAATATTCTTCTTGTTATTCTTCTTAATTTCCAATTTTTCCTCAACTTTATTCATCTCATCCTCTTCAATTTCTTCCCCTTTAAAATTCCAATCCACCAAAAATCCATTATTATTGTTGTTGTTGTTGATACAGTCTTGTACTAATGCTTCATCTTTCACCTTAAAAATAATTGTATTTTCTTCACGTCCCTCTTCTTCTTCTTCTTGTCTTCCCAATAAATTCTCCACATCCGCAACAAATTCTGCAAGATCAACTTCGGATGGCAAAAACCCATCTCCAAAATCCTCCAATTCATGAGTTAACAAGAATTTTCGGTCATCAAATAATGGGTCAAAAACAGGAACTTCCTGTTGATGAAGGTTAAGAAATTGGTTGTGTTCGTCTTCGTTTTCGTCAATTGAGAATCCTTCATTATCGTTACCAATTTCAGGAACAAGGGAAAAAACCGAGGCTTTTGTTGAAGAAATTTTGGGGCGTGGAGTTCTTGCCTTGCGAGTAAAGCCTTTAAGCCATGGAGGGAGATGATGATCAAACAACGCCGTTTCTAAGCGAATTCTGTCGTGTCTTCTGGCGAGTTGATTGGCCGAGTGGACTGACACGTCACACGTTGCGCAAAGGAAAGCGTCGTCAGCTGCACAAAACCAACGCGCTCTTTTGCATAAACAGCTGTCGCATACACGCGCCGTTCGCCCTCCCATCGTCTCCGCCGTTGTCGTCGCTGCCGTCTTCTCTTCGGTTTGTATCATATGGAAATTTGAAAACGGAGAGGGGGTTTTTTGGGGAAGAAAAGGGAGAGCTTTTTTGTTTTGAAGGGCTAAGGCCAAAAACTGAATAAAGGAATTGGAATTGCTCAAGTGGGGTTTGTCAATTATTGGGAGTGTAGGGTCTGTGAGACTCAGAGAGATCCAGTGGGGGGGCAAAAGACTGAGATTGCCAGTCAGTTATGTACTTATATAAATTTGAATCACTTCTCTTCGGTTGTGGTTTGGATATTAAGTTGAATTTTGAAGTCCGAAGTTAATATGATAGAATTAGAAAATTTGTGTTTGAGGTGTAAAATTGTAATAAGAAATTTATCAATAAATGTGAAAAATAGAGAGAGAAAAATGTAGTTTTTCGATTAATGTACAAACTTTAATAATGTTGACTATTGAAGTTGAATTATACAACACCAACTTATTGAAATTGATGGTCTAAATACCCCTCTAGAGGTGAAAGATTATCAACCACACTGTAATGCCGCCATCGATAATTTTCACATGTACTTGTTTGTGTGTGATGTATTAGACTAAGGGACCATTTGGATTGATTAAAGGATTAATTGCTCAAAATGTCCATTTTAAAGGTCCAAAATAGCAAATGACCCAATTTTTTAAAACAATGTCAAATACTCCTTTGTTAATGTCATGACTATGTGAAGTTACGTTATTACTCTTCTTTTTTCTTTTTCCTCTTCTTCTCCAGTGCGAGAAATCTTCCTATGCACATCTTCTTCTTCTTCGACTTCTTCTCTTTTGTATGTCTTTTTCTTCTTCTCCGGCATAACGAGTCCATGCGAGCATCTCCAATGCAACCAACTCCGATGAGCAAGAGATAAGAGAGAGGAGTGATTTTGTGAGTGATGAAACGAAAAGAGAGAGAGATGAATTAGAGCGAGAGACATAGTGATTTGTGAGTAGAAAAAGAGAGAGAGAGAGACAAGCTAGAGCTAGAGGACCAAGACGAGCTAGAACGAGAGGAGCGAGAGCGAGAGATGTAGTGATTTGTAAGTGAAAAAGAAGAGAGAGCGAGACGAGTAAGAATGAGACTATTTTTCCGCGTGCATGCAAGTATATTTTGGTAATTTCACTCAAATTTGACATCAACAAAGGGTCATTCGGTATTTTTTAAAAAAAACGGGTCATTTCATGTTTTCTGCCTAATTTTTGGGTCATCCATCTGGTGGACCCTTGATTAGAGGAACAAGTATTTTTCAAAAAATTTATTTAAATGAACTTTGAAAGTATTACAAAAGCTATTTTGAGTGTGGTTGTCAAATATTTCAATTTTTTTAAATGATTTATTTTCAAAATTAAACACTTGAAAAATTAATCCACATGCACCCTGAATTTGTGTTTGATCAGGTTAACAGAGCATCAACATATAATTGTTTATTTTAAGCATGAGCTCTCATAATTTTCCTTTTAGTTTCATTCTTGAGCATTTAGGGTGCTTTTCTTTGGAATCAAAAGTCCAAATCAAATGTATGAGTTGAGGAGGTTATAAAGCTTGAGAATCAAATGATTGGTGGTCGACTGATGATAATTGTTATCGATCATCGATGACTGGTGATGAAAGGTAAGAGATGAGAAGCGGAAGGTAAGGAATGAATGTTTTTTTCCAGACCCATGACACTCGTTCAAAATCCCTCTTCCAAACCTATGAGTTTGGTTTCTTAGCTTAATCTATTTTATCCCAACCACCTAAACATTTGCTTGACTTCAAAAGTCAATATGCCCCTCGAATCCCATCAGTCAAATGACTCATTATATACCAATATATGTAATTGGCTTTATATTTTATGAGGATTTTTCATTAATTGAATTCTTTAGTAAATGTGTAAACTTTGGTGGTAGTCCTAACAATAATAATAAACTAAAAAAAAAGAGAGTAAAATGGTTTCTCACAATTTCTTTGTCTTAGCTTCAACTTAGTTTTTGTTTTTTTTTTTGTTGTTTTTTTTTTTTAAAAAAAAAAGAAAAGAAAATGATATATTAAATATACCAAATTAAAATTAAAAGGTTATGAACAAAAATAGGGTCTTTTTCATTTTAAGTTGGCATTTGATGGTCACGAGGGGATGTTGCGCTTTTTGGGACCTACCATATTGATCTCTCTATTCATTGATTGGCTAAACTTTTCAACTCCATCCTGTTCCCTCAAATTTCATTGGTTGGTTGTCTATTACAGGGGATTCCATGCATAAACAAATACCACAATCCAACAAAAAAACTTCACAAATCTCTCTCTCTTGTTGCTTGTTTTTGAATCTGAAAATGACCCATCATTTGTTCTTTTGCCTTTGAGATTCAATAATTCAATAGCCCCCTTTTTCAAATGTATTTAACTATTGGTCTCCTTATTTATGGTCCCCATTTTGTTGCGCTTTCAGGGAGCTCTTGTGTGGTGCTGCTTCTTTTTTTTCTTTTCTCCTCACAAATATGCCCTTCTAACTCCTCCATGGATCCTTCCTTGTGGCTATTACCATTTTTTCAAAATTAACCATTCGCGACTCGCGACATGTTCATTCAGAAGATGCTCCAATCTGGACACCTCGGCCTCTATCTAGGTAAATTTGAGGTCTAAAAGCCCAAAAGCCCATCTCGATCGAGACAAGCTTTTTACCATATGGACCAAAGAGACCTTAGTAGACTCAATTCAATATCTTTTGGTCTATATGAGAGCAAGACCATTTGTTACTGCTGTATGTTTGGTTGATTTTTTGTAGGTAAAATGTAGTTTTGTCTGAAAATACTTTCCTTCTCGGTTTCGGAGTTGCAGGCGCTACTTTCCATACTTCTTGCGAAGAAGATTCTTTTCCATTTTGAAGTTATTCTTGAAGCAGCTCTTATATATTACATGCTTTGTTCTCTTTTAGGGTTAGCCCTTTTATGTATAAGAGTGTATTTATGCTCAAGTTTTATTGAAAAGAAAGTCGTGTGAACCTTCCTTTGAGGCTATTGCTGAGAGTCATTAATGCTAGGGTGGAGAACGTCTAATCAAGTTGTATACTTCTGTGAGGGAGTTTGAAACGTCTTTATACTTGGGGAGCCTAAATGAGTTTGGTTATTTTTTTTTAGAGGATTTCAAACTAGACTTGGAAGGAGAATTATAGTGTTAGATAAGGAGAGCCTAAGTTAAACACTAAGTGGGGTTGGACGTGCGTCACAATGGAAGGAATCTAACGGATCTAAGTACTTCATTGTAGTTTCCCTCAATTCTTATATTGGTGAAATTTCTTTACACCGGACATACTACCCACAAAATAGGTGATATTGCATCGAACTAAATTACTAATCTCTGTGTCTTTCTATCTCTATTTATCTTTTAGTTTACATTTGTGTCATTCGTATTGTTATAACATTGTATTTGACTTGTATCGTTCTATATTGGATTCAACTATTTTTTTCAACCATGAATCTTAGGCCATCAACCATAGTATCAATACAATATTAATGACAGTTTTAATGATCCTATAAGGGTATAACTTTATCCTCATTATCTAAACCTAAAGCTTGTTGTATTTTTCTTTTAAGCACCGGAGTTAGTACACCGAACACACCACACATTCACTACAACAAAAATAAGTTTTCATGACTCTAAAAAAATGTCACTACCACTTTTTATGACACTTTTTTTAGTCCTTGAATCCACCATAAAGGAAAATGTATAGATGACACGTGAAAAATTGTCATAATTAGTTGTTTCATGACTTCTAAATTCAGTCAACAATGATCATTTAGTGACATTAAATACTCATCATGATAACATTTTTCTATGACAATTTTTTATTGTCAATAAATGACTTGAAAGTTGACTATTTTTGTCAATTAGACATTTACCTTGACAGTGAAAATCTGTTGCAGAATTAATACATTGACATTTATTTATAGTCATTGAAGGTTGAATAATGACAGTATTCCAATGCCAAAAAAAGATACATTTCATAATATATGTGAAATGTAAAAAAAAAAAAAGTGCTTATAATGATGGATAATTATTTGTTTCATCCTTATCGTTACACCTATATTTCCTCCAATTTTGACACCTAATACATACAAACATAAATATGAACTTTCATATATAACAAAGTTGGTATTGTTTATACAAAGAAACTATATATAAGGAAACTAGTAACTAAACTTTGGTAAGTTATTTACAAAGACTAAATAGAATAAGTTTTGCCAAAAACGTTTGGCATTATCCCAACAAAAAAACACATATACATAACTTGCTAGGTGATTTCTTCACTTTAATAGATTTGCACAAGACATGAAAGAAAAAACAACATGCATTTTAGAATTCAACTCAATATATCAATGTCAACAATAAAAAATTATATTTGCAAGGTATATATGTAAATAGAGTCTAGAGATGTCCACGGGGTGGGGTGGGGTGGGGTCGGGGATGTCATTACTGTAGTAAATGGATAAGGCTGGGTATCTTATTTTGGTGACACTATGAATATGACCCACCTTGTAGTTATTCCAATTATTGTAAAGTGCTACAAATGATCTGATCTCGATCAATTATGTGGAGACATGTGAGCGAGGGGTATTCTATACAAAAAGTTTGTATAAGACCGAACCACGAAATGAATAGTCTTTCTATATAACGTCATTGCTAGAAGAGACTTACATATCACTAGGATGACCATAGGTGACTTGACCTTAATCCTGAGAGAGTTATGAACTTCTGTTTATGAGAGCAATCCTTTGATTTGTATGGGTGAGAGTGACCATGTTAGCCGACTCAACAAACCTACCATTTTGGGGATTTGTTTGAGTAAGAAATTGGAAACACAACTACACAAGATGGAATTAACTCATTCCCGACCTTAGGAAAAGTAGATAAATTGCTCCCTTAATAGCCGATTCTGGATCTTGAATAATGAAGCCTCAACCTCTCACTGGTCCAAGAGGTGTCAATTTATAGTTAGACTGTAAACTGTTTGTTCATTAGAGGAATTGGTAATAGTTAAGGAGTTAGATGTAACTACAGGGGTAAAATGGTAATTTGACCTAGTTATAGTTATGAGTTGTTTGTGAAAGGTCGATTCACTGTTGATTGGTTATATCCGTGGACACAAAAATATATCTATAGTGCGAAGAGTGCAACTATCAATCTTTAATGGAGTGACCGGTAGTTAATGAATATTGATTAATTTAATTAAAGAGTTTAATTAATTAATCTCATATCATTGGAGCTTTCTAATATATAGTTCATAAGGTCCCTTTGTTAGCTCGGTAAAAAATAAGTAATGAGGAATTATTTGAATTGTTCAAATTACTTGAAGAAGTTTTGTATTTATATGATTAATATATCATGTGGTTAATTATAGATGTGATCTATAATCCAAATTATGTGAGAGGGGAGTATTTAAATGAGATTCAAATATTAGATTTATATAAATTGGATTCATAAAGAGATGTATATATAGATATGTGATATTTATATGTTAATTAACTCTATATTAAATTTGATTTAATATAATTATTTAATTGATTAAGAAATGATGGAGATTGGAGGCTGATATAAATATGTGATATTTATGTTAATTAACTAACTCTATATTAAATGTGATTTAATATATAGTTATTTAATTAGTATGCCAATTAATTAAATAATGATTATTTAATTAATTAGCTTTAAAGGTGAGAAAAGGAAACCTTGGAGAAGGGGTTGGCCCTTCTCCATATGAATATTTTTGTATGGCTCATTTAGGGCAAAGATTTTCATTTGATGAAAAATCCTAGCCTCCACACATAACTCTCTAAACTATTTCTCTCTACCCCTTCCTCTTCCTCTTCTAAGTGGTTAGAGATCACACTTCTACCCTTTGGAATCCAAGAGAATAACAAGCTCACACTTACAGTGGTGTCCTTATTCGTTGAAGAAGCATTCGGGAGAAAATGGAAAGGAAATCAAGAAGATTGAGATTCAACAAAGGTAAAATCCTTTTTCCCTTTTCTTTTTTAAAAGCATGCTGATTAATTAATATTTATCCTCTATTCTTTAGGTTTGGAATGTTGTATTTTGTTTCGATAAAATCGTAAAACTAAATGCAAGACGATCTCACATTTATGTGGGATTTTGATTCCCTTCAATCAGTATCAGAGCCAATAGTTGCATTTTTGTTTTTCGTATTTTTTAAACAAAAATCAATATAGAAATTTGGGTTTTAATTTGCATTTTGAATGTGAGGTTTGTAATGGATGTTACATTTTTTGACACTTAACTTTACGTTTTAATGCGATTAAAATGTATGAGTCCATTGTTTTCTGGGCATTTAAAATTTTCTATTGAGTCCGTAAGTCCTTGTCGATCGAAGAGCATGAGTTGCTGAGGTGATCAGTGAAAAACAGAGGTTTTCGGTCCAAGTTTGAAGCAAAATGTTACAAAAAGGAGGTTTCTGGACTACAGTGTCATGACGCTACAAGACGAACCGAGGCGGACGAAATCCGTGACGTGTCGCAACGTTTCGAGCTTCACAGGCATACGCAAGGAGCCCGACGGTCGTGAGTTTAAGTTCCCTCTCCAATTTTTGCAGCAGATTTCCTTTTTTTTTTTTTTTAATGTAATTCTCTTTATTTTTATTAATTAGATTAATATAAATAATTAAATTCTTAGTGTGCCAAAATTTGGTCCAAAATTTGCATGATGAATCCCACTTTAGGATAAACATATTTCATGCATCATTTTTTTTAATATAAGTGTTATATTATTTGATTGCATGATTAATTAAACATACTCATGTATTTTTTAATATAAGAGTTATATTATAAATGCATGTCTAATGAAGTGTGATTAGTATAATATAAGTATTATATTATTGATATATTAAGCATGTTCATGTATCATACAATGTCATAAATGTTATAATGTATGGTGGAATGATGAATATGTATGTTTATTTTCATGAATGATAACTACAAGTGCTATTTTTATTAGATGACATAAACTTTACATTGAGCATGACATTACCTAGATAAATATAACTGTTATATTTAATCAATGTCACTAGGTGCAAATTATAGATTTTATTTTTGATTATTTTATAATGGTTATAAGTATAATGAATTAGATTAAAATCTACAATTAAGAGTTGCATGCAAACATAGGTCCAAAGTAATTTTGAATGGTTTAAAATTAATCTACGTAGACTTATGTTAAGAGCATTTCTAATGAGTAGAAATAGGTTAATATTTTTCTAATTCGTTTTAATGGGCTTAAAATGAATTTCATAAAAGATTAAATTTATAAAATAATTGCCTATAAGGGATCTTTGTCTGAGGAACGTTCTATCTAAGCTATGGTATTTAAGCTATCAGAAACGGAACACCTCTATTTGGGAACAAACCTAAAAGATGGATTAAGTCAATGTTTTATAAGCATGCAATGAATGATTAAGGTTTATTAAAGTGTTTAACGAACAAGAATCATTATTGTTAAACCATCTAATGTAAGAATTACTTTGGGCAAAGTTAACAATCACTTAGATAAATTAATTAATCGGATTTATCTAAGTAAGAAATCCTAGTTTTTAAAATACTGAATGGGAGGAAAAAGATATAAACGATATATCAATTTTTTCATTCACATTCTCCCTAAATGTTCACACCATGAGACTCATGTTTGGCCTCGAGGCGCCCTGGGAGCATTCCCTTTCTGATGGTGTTTGAATGGGTCAATATCAAGGTGAATGGAGAGAGTATTTGCAGTAAGTGGGAGAGGGATGTGTGCTAACATGTTATGCGGCCTCCTTCATTGGTTTGCATCGTAAGACCTTCTTGCACGACCTCGAGGCACCTTGGGAGCATATCCATTTGGATGGTTTGTGCATTAGCATTATAAGAAATCACACCTTTTCTGATGCTTAAAATCGTCAGAAAATGGTGGAAACATGTGAGGAGATCCATTCCCAACGAGGTACTGGTCGTCGGGAGTTGGGTCAGGAGAAGTCCGTCGGAAGTTGAACAGCTACCGTCGGGAGTTTGAAACAACGCTCGACGCTTAATATATGGCATTGAGAGTTGGAAAAACTCCCGATGCATAATATACAGTGTCAGGAGTTTATGCACTCCCGACGCATATATTTTCATTGTGGGGAGTTCTGCAAGCCGTTGAGAATTCAATTTCAGTATTTCAAACTAGTATTTGAACCCCCGACAAATTATCAGTCGTCGGGAGATAGTCATTTTTTAAAAATGAATTTTAATTTATAATTTGTAATTTTTTTAAATTTGATATGAATAACCTATAAAACATTATTAAGCAACTCAAACTTATTCACATAAGAAATAAAACAATAAAGTCCATACTATTCTTTATTACCTAAGAAATATGCCTTCACAAATACATAAAAGAAATAAAACAAGATAGTTTATAAAAGAAATATGCCTTCACAAATACATAAAAGAAAGAACATGAAAACAACATCAATATATATGTTTTCACAAATACTTAAAAGAAAGAACATGAAAACAACATCAATATATATGTTTTCACAAATACTTAAAAGAAAGAACATGAAAACAACGTCTGGAACACAACATCTCTAACAACATTCCAATGTCATCTCTGAATAGCATCCCACAACGAAACATAAACATTCAAATGTCATAAACTTCCACAAAAAAACAAAAACTCAAAGTTCAACTTCAAAACAAGTACACCCAATCTCAACACACCCACCATAACAATCAAACTTCATAAACATCCACAAACACACAAAAAACTCAAACTTTCCCCCCAAAACAATTATAACCAAACTCAACCCACTCCCCAAAACATTTAAACTTCATAAACATCCACAAATACACAAAAAAACTCAAACTTTCCCCCCAAAACAATTATAATCAAACCCAATCCACCCCCACAACATTCCCGACACTCATAAACATCCATAAACACATAAAAAAACTCCAACTTTTCCCCCAAAACAATTATAACCAAATTCAACCCACCCCCCACAACAGTCAAACTTCATAAACATCCACAAACACAAAAAACTCCAACTTCCCCCCAAAATAATTATAACCAAACTCAACCCACCCTCCACAATATTCAAACTTCACAAATATCCAAAACACACAAAAAACGCCAACTTTCCCCCCAAAATAATTATAATCAAACTCAATCCACCCCCACAACATTCCCGACGCTTATAAACATCCACAAACACCTAAAAAACTCAAACTTTCCCTCCAAAACAATTACAACCAAACTCAACTCATCCCTCACAACGTTCACACTTTATAAGCATCCACAAACACAAAAAAAAAAAAAAAAACCTTCAAATTCAACTCCAAAACGAGTATAACCAAACTCTAACCACCCCCCACAACATTCCCGACGCCCATAAACATCCAAAAACACATAAAAGAAAAACTCCAAGTTCAATTCTAAAACGAGTATAACCAAACTCTACCCACCCTCACAACATTCAAAATTCATGAACATCCACAAACACACAAAAAACTCATATTTCCCTCCCAAAACAATTATAATCGAACTCAACCTACCCTCCCACAATATTCAAACTTCATAAACATACACAAACACACAAAAAAACTTCAAGTTGAACTCCAAAACAAGTATAAGTAATCTCAATTAGAACAAGTATAAGTAGTCCCTTCTTCATTTGCATATTCATTTTCAATTAGAACTTGTAGATCATTTATAAGATTCAACATCTCATTTTCTTCAACAATATTACCCTCTATACTATTTAGTTCAACATTGTGTATTGAATGAGTTGTATGACTTTCAAAACCTCTAGATAAGTTAACTGGCTCTCCATGATATACTCATTCACAGTATGAGGGAGATATTCCATATGATAATAGAATGTTGCTCCACAACATCTAATTTTTTCCAATTGAATTCATATAATTCTTGCATGGAGATCCTACTCGTTCGGAATCATTAACATGAAACTTCGCCACATTTAAAAAACTGTGATACTCCTTCTCTATACTCCACTGATAACTTATTCCTAAGTTTGATCCATTCTTTATTCATCTTTAAAAATAAATTTTTTCTGACCAACTTGTGATCCAAAATAATAACATGTATTATTTAGATAATGAACAATACAAAGATCAAATTGTGCTAGAGTAAATATATGATGGTTCATGACTAAAGAGAATGAGGAATAAAATCTCATCACATCATCTTTCCATTGAAGCTGAAATGTAGTCAAGTGTTACTTTCTTTGTACAAACCTATGTCTTATAAAAAAAAAATAATAAATAAAAAGTTACAAATATATCAATCTAAATCGAGAATGTCATTTTCATTAATGACTAATAAATTTCAACAAGCAAACTAAACAAAACTTATTAATTAACATCAAAACAAATCTCAAAAGAAGGCACAAATGCATTATCAACAAAGGTATAGGACAATAACATAGCAAAAGTGAGTATTAATATCTATTAGATAAAATAAAGGTATTGTCCTTGAGAATTAAATAAAATAGATTTTAGAACCAAGGATTGGATTATTTAAAAAGTTGCAAAGAAAAAAAAAACATAGAGTAAACATGGATTTCTTGACCAAATCAATGGTGACTAATTTGAAGGAATTGTGAAGTTCTATAGCGGAAGTGGGGATCGACCCAATTTATATTTTCATAGAACAAAAAATTTACAGAACCCTTATGCATTATCACAGAAAATTATACAACATGCCAGAGAGGGGAAAAGGAAATTAGAGTTAGAAAATATACACTTACCTCTGAAGAATTCACGAGCCCCACGGGCTGCGCCGTGGGACCGTTTTTTGTGCGCGAACATTTCATCACGAAAAAACGCAAAAACGGACCAAAGGGTTAAGAATGATGATAAAAAGTTGTAGGCCAGACGGTTTTGCGAACAGAGCTCGTTTGGTGCCTGAAACGGCCCCGAGGGCCGTGGGGCCCACTTTTCGCTCCCGAACCTTTCGGCACGGAAATGCGCAAAAACAGACCCAGGCGTTAAAAACGATGAAAAAAAGGCGTGTGCCAGACGGTTTTGCGAATGGAGCTCGTTTGGTGCCCCAAAAGGCCACCGGGGCCCCGTGGGGGTGTCGCGGTGGCTTGCTAGGGTGTCGGATGGCTTGGCTGGGGTGTTGCATGGCTTTTGGCTAGGGGTGTCGCATGGCTTGGCTTGGGTGTCGCTAGGCATGATGGGGTGTCACGGTGCAGGGCCCCGGGACCCAATTTTTGTGCGCGAACCTTCCGTCACGAAAAAGTACGAACTTTACTTAGACTTCGGCGAAGGGGAGGACGAAATTGTCCGAACCCTTGTCAATGAAAAAAGTCGTGTGTCAGACGGTTTTGGGAACAGATCTCGTTTGGTGCCCAAAACAACCCCCGGAGCCCCGGGGCCCACTTTTTGCTCCCGAACCTTCCAGCACGAAATTGTGTAAAAATCAACCCAGGGGTTAAGAACGATGAAAAAAAGGCGTGTGCCAGGCGGTTTCGCGAACGGAGCTCGTTAGGTGCCCAAAACGGACCCGGGGAGCCATTTTTCGTGCTCGAAAATTCCGTCACGAAAAAGCGCAAAAACGGACCCCAGGGTTAAGAATGATTATAAAAAGTCGTGTACTAGACGGTTTTGCGAATGGAGTTTGTTTGGTGCGCGAAACGGCCCCCGGGGCCGTGGGGCCCACTTTTCGCTCTCGAACCTTCCGACAAGGAAATGCGCAAAAACGGACCCAGGTGTTAAAAATGATGAAAAAAAGGCGTGTGCCAGACAGTTTTGCGAACAAAGCTCATTTGGTGCCCAAACGGCCCCCAGGGCCTTGCGGGGGTGTAGCGGGGCAAGGCCCTGGGACCCAATTTTTGTGCGTGAACCTTCAGTCACGAAAAAGTGCGAAAACGGACCCAAAAAGCCGTGGCCAGACAGTTTTGGGAACGGAGCTCGTTTGGTGCCTGAAACAGCCCTCGAGGCCCACTTTTTGCTCCCAAACCTTCCGGCACGGAATTCCGCAAAAAAGGACCCAGGGGTTAAGAACGAAGAAAAAAATGTGTGTGCCAGACGGTTTTGCGAACGAAGCTCGTTTGGTGCCCCAAACGGACCCTGGGGCCCCACGGGCTGTGTCGGTGGGCCGTTTTTCATGCGCGAACATTCCGTCACGAAAAAGCGCAAAAACGGACCCAGGGA
Source organism: Benincasa hispida (assembly GCF_027475165.1). Classification (NCBI taxonomy): domain Eukaryota; kingdom Viridiplantae; phylum Streptophyta; class Magnoliopsida; order Cucurbitales; family Cucurbitaceae; genus Benincasa; species Benincasa hispida. Next base: position 2,692,228 of record NC_143479.1, on the reverse strand, counting down.
TTAAGAATGATGAGAAAAAATCGTGTGTCAAACGGTTTTACGAACGGAGCTTGTTTGGTGCCCAAAACGGCCCCCGGGTCCGTGGGGCTCATTTTTCGCTCCCGAACCTTTCGACACGGAAATGCGAAAAAACGGACCCAAACGTTAAAAATGATGAAAAGAAGGCGTGTGCCAGATGATTTTGCGAACGGAGCTCTTTTGGTGCCCTAAACGGCCCCTAGGGCCCCGCGCGTATGTTGCGGTGGCTTGCTGGGGTGTCGCATGGCTTGGCTGGGTTGTTGCATGGCTTGGCTGGGTTGTTGCATGGCTTGGCTGGGGGTGTCGCATGGCTTGGCCGGGGTGTCGCTAGGCAGGTTGGGGTGTTGCGGGGCAGGGCCCGAGACCCAATTTTTGTGAGCAAACCTTCCGTCACAAAAAAACGCGAAAACAGACCCAGGGATTAAGAACGATGAAAAAAAGCTGTGTGCCAGACGATTTTGGGAACGGAGCTCGTTTGGTGCCCGAAGCAGCCCCGAGGCCCATTTTTTGCTCCCGAACCTTCAGGCACGAAATTACGCGAAAAATGGTTCCAGGGGTAAAGAACGATGAAAAAAGGCGTGTGTCAGACGGTTTTGCGAACGAAGCTCGTTTAGTGCCCCAAACGAACCCCGGGGCCCCACGTGCTGCACCAGGGTGCTGTTTTTCTTGCGCGAACATTCCGTCACGAAAAACTACGAAAATGGACCAGGGGTTAAGAAGGATGATAAAAAGTCGTGTGCCAGACGGTTTTGCGAACAGAGCTCGTTTGGTTTCTGAAACGATCCCCGGGGCCGTGGGGCCCACTTTTTGCTCCCAAAACTTCCGGCATGGAAATGTGCAAAAACAGACCCAGGCGTTATATTCTCTTTTGGGTAGAGAATACTCAAGAGGCGAGGGCTCTGAGATTTTGGAAGAGAGGGGGAAAAATTAAGAGGAAAAGAGAAGTTTTCGGGAAGTTATAGAGAGATCTAAAAAATACAGAGAGTCCTCTGTAACAAAAAAATCTTATGTGAAGAAGATTATCATCACCCTCAAACTGTCCCCCATTCACTATTTGAGCTTAGGAGAGAATTAAGACGAGGAAGTTATTTCCCTCCCTTTAAATTCAAAATTAAAATTAAAATTAATTAATTTTAATTTAAATAAACAAACAGACATATATATATACTAACTTATTATATATATAACTATATGTTATATCATATATAACACATAACCAATAGTTTAATATTGTATCAAATACAATATAACCTATAGTTTTAATTATCTCATTAATACATGGTAGTTAATATAAATCCTATTTAAACTAAATTTAATTATATGAACCCAATTCATATAATTAATATCTAAATCATATTCAAATATTTATTTCCTCTCAAATAAACTTTATATTATAATGTATCAAATAAATTATATTAATTATATCATATATAATTAAGTTAAATTAATTATATCACATATAATTAATTCCCTCAATAAATTTGTATAATTCAAAGTATTCCAAAATTGATTCTTATAAATCCCCGTTGAGCTACAGAGGGGACCTTATGAACCTATGGAATAAAGCTCCAATGGCACTTGAATAATTAATTAAACTCCTTTAATTAAATTATTCAACATCCATTAACTGTCGGCCACTCCACTAAAGACCAACAGCTACACTCTTCTCACTACAGATATATTTCTATGTCTATTGGATATAACTAGTCAACAGTGCAATGACCCTTTACAAATTGCTTGTAAGTATAGTTGAACCAAAATTACCATTTTGCCTCTATAGTTACATTTAACTTCTTAAGTACCACCGATCTCCTTAATGAATAATAAGTCATAATCCAACTATGACCGAACTCCTTTCGGGCTAAGAGAGGGTGTGGTGCCACCTTGTTCAAGCTTTGGAATCAGCCTTTAAGGGAGCAATTTATCTACTTACCCAGACGTTAAAGAATGAGTGAATTCGTCTTATGTAGTTGTGTTCCTGACTCTCTAATCGAATGAATCCCTAAAATGGTAGGCTTATTAAGTTGGCTGGTCACTCTCATCCATACAAACCAAAAGACAACCTTTATAGGCAGGAGTTCATAACTCACTCAGAATTCAGGTCATGCCACCTATAATCATCCTGGTGAAATGTAAATTTCTATTATTAACGTTGTTATATAATGGACTAGTCATTTCATGGTCAATTTTATACAAAAATCTTTGTATAGAATACCTCCGCTCACATGTCTCCACATGAATGATCAGGATTAGGTCATTTATAGCACTTTACAACAATTGTAATATCTACCAAATGGGTCGTATTCATAGTGTCACCAGGATGAGGTACCCAACCTTATCCATCTACTATAGACCATTTAGGTTATCACTTAAACATGATCCACCTGTATGTCTCTATATACATGTTTAAGCTACAGAATATAACTTTGGATGTTAGTTTATTAGTTTGTGGGTTAATGCTACTAAATGTCGAATAAAACATCTCATATTTTATTAAATAAATAAAATGTTTATACATTACAATTACAAACTACAGAACCCAGGAGATTTAGGGCGTCAACCCCAATATAATCGTTATAGGAATAAGAGTTATTATGGTCTAATGATTGGTTAAGAAGCGTCTCGATTCAATGAAGGGAGGACTGATCCTAAATTACTGAAACATTATTGCAAAATAAAAATGATGATTGAGGTTCATTATTTCTTTTGCTAAACTGACATGATTAAAATAGATTTTTGCATAAGTGTCTAAAATAAATAATTTGTTTTGTATCAACAAAAATAACTAGCACTATGATGAACCTTTTTAAAGCTGAAAGATTGAACGAAATTAATTACACAACTCGGAAAGAAACGATTAAAACTATGTTCATGGTTAACGATCTTAACTTCGTCTTGACTGAGGAATCTCCTTCAGTCCCAACCTATAATGCAACACGAAGTGTTTGTGATGTATACAAAAGGTGGACGAATGGCAATCATAAGGCTCGAGTTCACATTTTAGCAGACATACTTGATGTCTTAGCCAAAAGATTTGAGAGCATGGTCACTGCACTTCAGATCATGCAATAAATGCAAGAATTGTTTGAGTGATTTTTCTCACAATTCAAGTTGGATGGGGTTGATATCGATGAAACTAGTAATGTCAGCTCCCTATTTGAACTTCAGTCCATATTGAATGTCAAGGGACTAATAGAGGAGGCAAAGGTTACTAAATCTAGTGAAGTTTATCGAAGAGGTTCGACCTCGGAGGAAAAATTTGGAGTTCATAATAAGAGTTTTTAAGCTGATCCCACTTATCTACAGAAAAGGAAGAGATCCAGTGACAGTAAATCTGATTTACTTGTCTTGGAGTCGTGCTTAGTAAAGAATGATTATTATGATATAATAGTTGATTTAGGGTCTACTAATCAAGTATGTTCTTCCTATCAGGGATTTAATTCTTGGAGAAAAATGGAAGTTGGAGAGATGACTCTTCGAGTCAGATGGATGAGACCATTTCAGCTGTTTCCATAGGCAGAATTAAGTTATTTTTTGACACGAAACAATATATGCTATTAGATGACTATATATAGTTCCTAATATGAAAAGAAACTTAATCTTTTTTTTATTGTTTGATTGAGCAAAAATATTCTCTCTCATTCTCTGGAAATAAAGTGTTTATTTTTAAGAACGGAATAGAGATATGTTTTGCTTCAAAAGAAAGTAACTTATATTTATTAAGGTCGTTAGTTACAAAGGCTATCCTAAATACTGAAATGTTCAAAACAACAACCACTACTAATAGACCAAAAATTTCTCCTAAAGAAAATGTCCATCTTTGGCATCTAAGGTTAGGTCACATTAATCTCAAAAGGATTGAGAGATTGGTCAAAAGTGGACTTCTAAATGGTTTAGAAGAAAACTCTTTACCTATATGTGAGTCATGCCTTGAAGGCAAGATGACAAAGAGACATTTTACTGGAAAAGGTTATAGAGCCAAAGAGACCTTGGAGCTTGTACATTTAGATTTTTATGGTTCGATGAATATAAAATCAAAAGGAAGGAATGAATATTTAATCTCTTTCTTAGATGATTATTTAAGATACGGGTATCTTTACCTAATGTCACACAAGTCTAAAGCACTTGAAAAGTTCAAGGAGTATAAGAGTAAAGTTGAAAATTATTTAGGTAAAAAGATAAAAACGCTACAATCTAATTGTGGTCCAATGTATGGACTTAAGATTCCAGAACTATTTGATAGAACATGAAATTACATCCCAACTCTTAGCCTCTGGTATACCTAAGCAGAATGGTATATCAGAAAGGAGAAATAAAACCCTATTAGACATGGTTCGGTCTATGATGAATTATGCTCAACTTCCTGACTTATTCTGAGGATTTGCAGTGGAGATTGTTGTTTCTATCTTGAACAACGTTCCATTAATGAATATTTCTGAAACACCTTTTGAGTTATGGAGAGGTCGTAAAGGTAGTTTATATCACTTCAAGATTTTGGGATTCTAGCCCATGTGCTCATGAAAAATCCCAAAAATTTGGAACCTCATTCGAAAGAATGCCTATTTATAGACTACCCCAAGGAAACGAGAGGTGAATACTTCTTTGATTCTAATAAAAATAAAAATGTTTCTATCGACAAACACTACCTTCTTGGAAGAAAACCACATGAGAGACCACAAACCCTGAAGCAAAATAGTTTTAAGAAAGATTTCTAAAGATAATACTAAGACTTCAACAAGGGTTGTTGAAAAGGCTAGTGCATCAACAAGGGTTTTTTTATGTCAATTCATTTAGTCAAGCTAATCCATATCAAGAGTTGAGATTGTATTGACGTAGTGAGAGGACTGTAAATCCACTTGTTTGTTGCATGGGTTTAACAGAAACCCAAAACATCATATCTGATGACAGGGTTGAGGATCCGTTGTCTTATAAGTAAACAATGGAAGATGTTGACAAGGATGAATGGATAAAAGCCATGAATCAATAAATGGAATCTATGTACTCCAATTCTATCTGAGAGTTTGTAGATCAACCTGATGGGGTAAAACCTATAGATTGTAAGTGGATCTATTAGAGAAAAATGGGTGTAGATGGATAGGTATAGACCTTTAAAGATAGACTAGTGGTAAAGGGTTATACCCAGGTTGAGGGAGTGAACTACGAAGAAACTTTCTCACTTGTTGTCATATTAAAATCTATTCAAATTCTTTTGTCCATAGTTACACATTATGACTATGAGATATGATAAATTGACAGTCAAGATTTCCTTTTTGAATGGTAATTTTGAAGAGATCATCTACATGAATCAACTTGATGGATTCATTGAACAAGATCAAGAGCAAAAAGTTTGCAAGTTTAATAGGTACATTTATGGACTAAAACAAGAATCTTGATCTAGGAATATAAGATTTGATACTGCAATAAAATCTTATGGCTCTAATCAGAATGTTGATGAGTATTGTGTTTATAAGAAAATCATCAACAACTCAATAACTTTTCTTGTGTTGTATGTGGATGATATCCTACTAATTGGGAATGATGTAGGCTTTCTAATAGATGTAAAGAAATGACTAGCCATCCAGTTTCAGATGAAAGATTTGGGGGAGGTGTATTTTGTTCTATGGATCCAAATCACCAGGGATCGTAAGAACAAAACGATGGCCTTGTCTCAGGCATCGTGTATTGACAAGATACTTGTCAGATATTCGATGCACAATTCCAAGAAGGGTTTATTACCTTTCAAGCATGGAATTGTTTTCTCTAAGGAACAGTGTCCTAAGACTCCTCAAGAGATTGAGGAAATAAGACGAGTTCCGCATGTATCTGCTAGCAGCCTTATGTATGCAATGTTATGTACCAGACCTGACATTTGCTATGCAGTAGGGATTGTTAGTAGATATCAATCCAATCTAGGAATAGATCACTGGATAATGGTCAAAATAATCCTCAAGTATCTACGGAGAATGAGGAGATGTATGCTTGTGTATGAAGCTAAAAATTTGATCCTTGCAAGACACGCTTTCTCTAATTTTCAAACTGATAAGGATTTTAGAAAAACCTATATCAAAATCAGTGTTCACTTTGAATAAAGGGGCTATAGTATGGCACAACATTAAACAATGATGTATTCAAATTCTATGATGGAGCCAGAACATATAGCTACTTGTGAAGCTGCTAAAGAAGTTGTCTGGCTTAAGAATTTTCTGACGGATTTGGAAGTCGTTCCAAATATTACCTTGCCCATCACCCTTTATTGTGATGATAGTGGTACAGTGGTAAACTCCAAGGAACCTCGAAGTCACAAACGAGGAAAACATATTGAGCGCAAGTATCATTGTATTAGGGAGATTGTGCAACGGGGAGATGTGATCATTACACAGATTGCCTCAGAGCACAATGTTGCTAATCTATTTACAAAGGTTTTCACGGTTAAAGTTTTTTAGGGTCACCTAGAAAGTTTGGGTCTACGAGATATGAGTCATTTAATCTAGGGCAAGTGGGAGATTTTGTTAGGTATATTGTATGCCCTAGCTTATTGTATTGTATTTGATACCATACATCCCACTCACTTTAGGACAAGTGGGAGATTGTTTAATTTGGTGTCCTAAATCTTATATATCTTGTAGTTTGTAAAAACAAATTTTATATTTAATAAAATAATAGTTATTTTATTAACATTTAGACTGCATTAATTCAATCCAATAAACTAAAATCCAAGTTTATTTTATGAAACTTAAAACATATATGTGGTTGACATACAGGTGGATCATACTTAAGTAATAACCTAAATGATTTGTAGTAGATGGATAAGGCCAGGTACCTTATCCTGGTGGCACTACGAATACGACCCGTTTTGTAGTTGTTACAATTGTTGTAAATGTTGGGTTTTATGTCCTAAAACTCTTGGTTTATAAACAATAAATATATTCTGTTATCAATAAAGATGTTATTGAGGTTTATTTAATAAAGTTGCTATTGAATGTATGAATTGCTCATTTCGTTTTAGAAAGAACCTAAATCCAATAAACTAAGATCCATGACTATTATATGAGTGTTTAGACTTTATATGGAGACATAAGAGTGGATCAAGTTTGAGTAGATAACCAAAACAATCTATAGTATATGAATAAAGTTGCGTATCTTATCCTGGAGGACACTATTGGATGCAACCCATTTTGTAGTTGTTACAATTGTTGTAAAGTGCTACATACGATGTGATTCTCAATCGTTCATGTGGAGACATACGATGTGATTCTCAATCGTTCATGTGGAGACATGTGAGTGGGACGTCATGTGCAAAGAGTTTGTATAAGATCGAACCAAGAAATAAGTCACTCTTACTTTATAATGTTGTTTACTGTTTAATACTGACTATTTCAAAGCAATGACCTAGGTAATTTAACCTTAATCCTGACCTAACTATGAACTTCTGTTGATTCGGGATTATCCTTAGATTTGCATGGGTGAGGTTGGCTCATCAGCAATGACTCATAAGCTCACTTTTTCAGGGGTAAGATAGTTGGGAACATAGGGTGCAAGACGAAATTCACTCCTATCCGCTTTTAGGGATAATAGAGAGGTTGTTCCCTTAAATACTGACTCCAGGTCTTGAACAAGGGGCCCCACTCTCGCATTGACCCGTGTGAGACTCGGTTTGATGATTGGATCACAAACCAATTGTCCATTAGAGGATTAGTGGGACTTAAAGAGCAAGATGTAATCTCGGGGGTAAAACAACTTTTGACCCAGCCGCTATTGCGAATAGCCTGTGAAGGGTTGACTTATTGATTATGGTTATATCAAGTGGACATAAATATATCTACAGTGTCCGTGCAACTACTGGGCTTTAGTGGAGTGACCTGGTAGTTAATGAATATTGATTAACTAGATTAAAGAGCTTAATCGGTTAATTTTGGATCGTTGGAGCCCATGATTTGTAGGTCCATGAGGTTCCCTGCTAGCTCATATCGGACTAAACTTTAGACAAGTGAATTCGAAGTGTTCGAATTCAAATTAGGGATTAGTGTTAAATATGTGCGATATATTTAATGACGTATCATCAATTGAGAATTGAATGATAAAGAGAGAATTGGAGATATTTAAATAAGATTTAAATATCAAGATTATGAATATGAATTCATATTGATAGGGATTAGCGTTGGATTTAATAATTGAATATTAAATTAATTAATTAATATTAATTTAATTTAGAATTAATTATTATAATTAATTTGAAATTAAATGAAATTAGTCGAAATAGGTTAAAAGTCAAAATGTTGACTTCACAAAACTTTGAAAGTCAAAAGTCAAAGGTTGATACACTAAGTGGAAAATTCCAAAATCCTTTTTGTTTTAACTTTGAATTAAAATTATATTTAATTAAAATTTGGCTAAAGTGAAATGTTGACTTCAAAAGTCAAAGGTCAAAAATTGACCTCACTTAGTGGAAAAATCCAACAATTTTATTGAGTGGAAAAATCATATTTTAAGTGGAATTATGAGTAATTCCATGTACTAGGTGTTAATTCTACAACAAGCCACTAATCCGACTAAAATTGAGTGCATTTTGAAGTGTCAAAATGTGGTTAACTCAATTTTGAATGAATTACATATAATTGCTCTATAAACTGAGTGATTATGTGAAATTAATTCTTTTTGGTAATTTAGTGAATTTCAAGTTAAGTTGAAAATCAAAATTCCTTTGGGAAAAATTAGATTTTCTAAATTTTGTTAAAGAAAATTCCTAATTTCTCTATCATTTTCTATTCTAAATTAATCCCTAATATAGTCACTCACCGAATCCCTACATCCATTCTAAGGCCGAAGAATAATTAGGAAGGCTCTCCTGGTGGTTTAGAGCAGACTCATAAGGAGATTTGAGTGGAATTGGCGATCAATTTGGAGCTACAAAAGTCTCTTAATCCCTTTAATTTAAGTTAAATTGCATGCTTATTATTATGAAGTTAACCTAATTAGAGTACTGAAAATCCTTAATTGCTTCCGCTGTGCATATGTATGTTCCATTAGCAGAGTGCTACAAATGATATAATCCTGATCGTTTATGTGGAGACATGTGAGTGAGGGGTATTCTATACAAAGTGTTTGTCTAAGACCGAACCATGAAATGAATAGTCTTTCTATATAACGTCGTTTTTAGAAGAGACTTACATTTCACTAGGATGACTATAGGTGACTTGACCTTAATCTTGAGTGAGTTGTGAACTCTTGTTTATGAGGGCAATCTTTTGATTTTTACGGATAAGAATGGCTAAGTTAGTCCACTCAACAAGTCTACCATTTTGGGGATTTGTTCGAGTAGGGAGTTAGGAAAACAACTACACAAGATGAAAATAACTCATTCTCGACCTTAGGAAAAGTAGACAAATTGCTCCCTTAATAGTTGATTCCGGGTTTTGAATAATGAGGCCTCAATCTCTCACTGGCTCAAAAGTGTTAATTTATAGTTTGATTATAAACTATTTGTTCATTAGAGGAATCAGTGGTACTTAAGAAGTTAGATGTAACTGAAGGAAATCGATCACGAGGATTTCCATGAGCAGCGGAAAGATCAATCTAAACTACAATCATGTATGAACATTACAATTACAATCGTAAACACAAACATACGGTTATGCATTCAATACAGAAATTACAGCATGATCTAACAAGAAATCAAAGAGAAATCTACACACATTTGTAGACTCATCGCTAAGCTCCTTACTCACGAACGCTCGAACATAGCAACCTCCAACGCTCGAACAACACGACCGCTACACTGCACGAACACTGCGAACTTGAACTTAGCGATCGCCTCGATCACGAACACCCCAACAGCACGAACGGCCTTCACAAAACTTCGACGACATCGAGTTGATTATGGCACCACCAAGAAGGCTACCTTGGTATTCTTGGTGTGAGAATCCGGAGGGTGGGCTCTGTGTGAATTTGGTTTGAAGCAGAAGACAGAGAAAGCACCAATCATGTAAACGATTGAGCAAGTGGGAGAAGATAGAACCTATCGTATAGGTTGATGTCCAATCATTTAGCTCATCACTTAGCTGCGTGTGTGTCGCCTACAACACTATACGATCATTTACCTTTGTCAAGCTGTCGCTTAATAAATCCTATTTACTTGACAACTTCTGTGAGATTACGAGAGAGAAAAATCTCAAAATCACTTTTTCAAAAACTAACTAAAATTAGGAAAACAATTTTCCTTTTATCTCACGGTTACCATAAAACCATCAATAACCTCTCACTCAATTGGTTATTAGAGAAAAAAAATTAATTATCTAATAGTTAATATTATTATAAATATAAATGATAACCAACTTACCATACTATATTTATAACCTATAGTTTTAATATTTCATCTCATGAAATATATAAACCATAGTTCTTTTTCTATTCCATGGTACTTAATGTAAATCTTATTTACATTAATCCTCCATTAGATTTATCTCATACATCATACCGATCATATCATATATAATCGAATTACCTCTTGTCAATTTGAACATTTCAAATCAACACCAAGAACTGATCCTCAATTGAATCCATTAAACTACCAAGGGGACCTAGAAGCTGTGGCCACTATGTTCAAGCCCCGAAATCAGCCCTTAAGGGAAAAATCTCTTTATCTATCCCTGCTTCGAGAAAGGAGTGAATTACATCTTGTGGATTGAGTTCCCAGCTCCCAGATCAGACAATAAAAAAGGTAGGCATGTTGAGTTGGCAATCTGGCCACTCTCACCCATACTAATCAAAGGACCGCCCTCAATGTCAGGAGTTCCCAAAACACTCAGGATTGAGGTCATGTCACCTATGGTCGTTTAAGTGAGATGTAAGTCTTTAGTATCAATGGTGTTATATACAGAGTCTAGTCATCTCGTGGTCCGGTCTTATACAAACTATTTGTATAGAACACCCCCGCTCGCACGTCTCCACATGAATGGTCAAGATCTACTATCTGTAGTAGTTTACAACACTTTCAAACCTCTACAAAGCGAGTCGTATCCGTAGTGTCACCAGGATCATGTATCCCACCTTAATCCTTATACTACAGACCTATTTAGGTTATCACTTAAGGCATGATCCACTTGTATATCACATATACATACTTAAATTCATATAAGATAACCAAGGAGCTTTGTTTATTGGATATGAGTAAATGTCATAATGAAATAATATTTATTTTATTCATCAAACAATGTGTATCATTACAAACAATGATACTCCGGGAGAATTAAGACACCAATCCCAACAATCTTCCACTTGTCTTAATGACTCGGGAGACTAATGTACAATACAATGTAAAAATGTAGTTTATACAATAAACTAGGACATACCCCAGTATCATCTCCCACTTGCCCTAGACAAGATGCCGCATATTCTGTAGACCCAGACTCTCCAAGTGACCCTCGAACGCTTTAGTCATGTGGGCCTTTATAAAGAGATTAACAACGTTGTGCTCCGATGCGATCTTCGTGACTATCACATCACTGCGATGCACAATCTCCCTGATTAGGTGATATTTTCGTTCGATGTGCTTACCCCGAAGATGACTCCGATGCTCCTTCGAATTTGCCACAGCCCCTCTGTTATCACAATAAAGTGTGATAGGCAAATCCATATTTGGAACAACTTCCAAATCTGAAAGGAATTT